>NC_056727.1:450330535-450648035 GCF_019279795.1 Protopterus annectens
CATCACTTATAATCTACCCAATCATTTCAGTTAAGTACCTCATTTAAGGCCTGCTTTCTTTTAAACCTCATTCCTCCCCTGTATGTATTGTTCCCGCAATTCCCATTTTCCTTATGTAGTTTGCTATTACCCTTTTCTAAAGATCTCAATTCAAGTTGTTTTGTCTCTGTTACTACTTCTAGTATAGTTGGTTTAGATTTTGATTTCCATTTTCTAGTAATTGCTTTTTTTGGCAGCTAGCATAATTAGGCACAGCAAGGCCTTACCATGTCTAGGCAACTATGATTCTGTATCATAGCCCAGAAAAATAATGTCCCTCATCACACCAGTCTGCATACCCAATATCTCTGACTGTGCATCCTGCAGAAAATCCTTAAAGTCTGCCAACTTACCGCACTCCCAGAAAATATGTTCCCAGTTACTTCTTTCTTTCACGTCACACCTCCAACATTTGCTGTCTACCTGAGGAAAAATTCTCTGGAGTCTACTTGGGGTATAAAAATATCTATGCAAACACTTCCAAGCAAAAATCCTAAATTTTCAAGATTTTGTTGCATATTTGGAAGACATACATATATCCTCCCATTGTTTTTTGTGAATTGCTTATCCAGTCTCTTTTTCCAAGCCTTTCTGACCTCCTCTGATTTGATTGTTATAGTAACCATGCAATATTTTATATGCTGTACTAATTATTCTTACTTTAGTAGCACCTTCTGTTCTAGATTCTAAAAACTCTACCAGTGCTGGTCTTTCATTTTGGACCGTCCCCCTATTTCTTTCTCTTTGCCTGTACTCTAATATCAATCATTGATAGGGAAGACCGTCTCTAACCTGCAGTCCAAATAAATTCTTGACGTCTTCCCATTCTGTCATGTTTTTCTCTCTAGTTATTTGCTCCCAGTACTTTGGTTCCTTTGCCAGTTTTCACTAGTAAATTCCAGCCCCCTTTTGCTTATTGTCTATATCCCTAATTGCAGTCATCCTTATTGGCAGACTCTCCTTTCTCCATTCCTGTGTTGGCTTAGTTATTAGGATACTTTGTTACTTTATGGTTATAATATTCTGTATGATTATTTTTATTCTCTTTAAAGGCGTGCATTTAAAATCCCAGTCTGTCCTTGTTTCTTGAGCGTCCCTCCTGTTTCATCATCCTCCCTTTCCACTTTGAATTATAGTTTTCTGCTTGTTCTGTGTATAGGAGCTTTAACTGTGTAGCTCTGAAATACCCCTTCAAATCGTGTAATCACAATCTGCCCTGTTCTACTGGAAGAATCAGTTTATCCCACTTAACTCTTGTCTCCTTTCCTTCCCAGATAAAGTCCTTCAGCTCTTTATTAATTGCTGTCCACAACTTCTCCTCTGGCTGATAAAAATATGCCTGACCTGTGTATAAGACTAATGGGACTAAAAACATTTTAACTACTTGTATCTTACTATCCACATCCATATAACAATGTTTCCATTTTCTCAGTTTTTGTATTTTCTTTTGTTTCGTCTCTTCCAACATATCCTTAGCTGTCACACCAGAATCATTTTTAATCCATACTCCTAAATACTTCATTTTATCATGTCCCCATAAATATGGATATTGGTGAATCAATTCATGTGTGGGCACATAATTTACTGCTATTGCCTTTGTTTTAGCTTGATTAAGTTTGTAATCCGACAAGATGTGAAACTGTCTCAAAATGTTCCACAAGACTGCAATGTCTCTTTCTAGTTCTGTCAGGTATAAAATATCATCTGCCAATCGAGCCAGCTTTTCTTGACTACCATACCAATTATATCCTTGAATTTCTGAGTCCCTTATTTTCTTTGCCAGTGATTCTAAATATAATGCAAATAACAAAGGGGAAAGAGGACACCCCTTCTTGGATCCTCTGCTCAAGCAGAAATTATTAGAGAGGACTCCACCCACTTTATTTTTTGCCTCCAGTCTGTCATATAGCCTCCTAATCTACCTTATAATTTTTCCAGGAAATGCAACTGCTTCCATTGCCCTGGACATAAAGTCCCAACTTAGTCTGTCAAATGCTTTCTCTGCATCAGGACCCACCAACTACAATGGTATTTTTTTTTACAAAACGACCAAAGCCAGGAACCCATACATTATACCTATTCTTAAATTCAACTCTTTGTTTCCCTCAGGTCTTAATTTAGAATGTAATTGGAAGGCACTTATCTAATTGTTTGTCTTTTGTTTTTATTGGTTGATGCTTAATTGATGTAGGTATTTTAATTAATATGTTTTAGATGTTTTTTTTTGTACTCCTTTAATGGCTGTGTATTTAGCTGAGGCACTAGAGTGTGAGAATAAAGTTTTCTTTATGGGTTTCTTCCTTTGGTCGTTTTGTATTTGTTTCACTTGGTGTTTTTTTATTTGTATTTTGTTTATATTCTGCATCCCTATGGCTCATCAGTGTTCTGTTAATGTTGTCAAATGTTTCCCTCCCCTCCACAAAACCACATTGATCCATATCTATCAACGTTGGCATTACTTTTGCCATTCTTTTAGCCATTGTAGACATAAGCACTTTATAATTATGGTTTAGTATTGAAATAGGCCTATATGAAGCTGGAGCTGATGGATCTTTACACTCTTTAGATATTTCAGCTGCCACTGCTTTCTTCCTGGATGTTGGTACTTCTCCTCCTCTTAAAATACAGTTAAAACCTTCTAAATCTTTATCAGTTGTATCCCTCCTAGCTTTCAATTTTCCACAGGAATGCAATCTATTCCTAGGGACTTTCCGGTAGATTGGTTGTACATCATCATTTTTATCTCATCCTCCTCCTATCCTAATTGTTAGTAATTGAGCCTCATCAACCTCTAACCTTGACATATTTAATTCTTCCATAAACAACGTTGTCCACATTTCTTGAGCTAAGAGGTTGAGAGGTCTGTACGGAGGGCAGACCAAATAGAAGAAAAATTTGGTATGTTTTGCAAAACTAAAAAAAAGTACCAGATTTTCCATGTATTTCTGTTCTGTCTGGGTAGACTGTTATACCTCTCAACTGTCTATATTCCAATTTTAATAGATTCATTTTATCTAAAATTTAACCAATCACATTTTGTGTATGGGACCAACGTCAAAGTTATCTCAGGAATATATGTTTTTAATTCAAAATCCAATTACATCATGGTGTGCTTCCAGTAGCAGGTCATCTAGGTAGATGCCGTCCTTTCAAAATCGGTCTTAAAGGAATAACTCCATTCAGGCCTGGTGGATGATCAGAATGCATATCTGTTGAACAATAAATCCAGTAGCGCAATGACAAGTGCCGGACCACCGTTAAATTGAAATCCAAAGCTTTTATTGTAAATTGGTACTGGATTTATTGTTCAACAGTTTGTGGTTGTTTGTGGAGTTTAACAGAATGCATATCTGCTATCCACTTTATCATCTATTTCCATTTTATTATGCAGGTCTCTTGTTCTTACGTCTTCATATATGATCTGCAACACCATGAATGAAATTCTGTCCATTATTTAATTTAATATGTTGAGCAGGTTCTACTTCAGATCACTGAAATCCCATTTCACTGAAATTAATTTCATCAAAACCAAATGAATCTCATTTAATTGAATTGTAAGCTGTAGAACTGATGTGGGTTTTTGTTTGCCTTTAACTTGTTTGTGATAGAAAGAATTTATGTAACTTACAGTGCTGAGTGTCAAAATACCGATAGTAATGTAGAAAGTGGTGGTATAGTGTTTTTAAATGTAGGTATGTGTCTTTACATTTGTATGGGAAGTATCTAAAGTAATATGGCAGATTTTTTGTGCGTTCCCAGTAAAAGATGTATGCCCTTTTTCCCCACTGTAGTGCGATCCTGGAGTTAGTGCATATGTATGTGTGTGTATATATATATATATATATATATATATATATATTTATATATTTATATATATATATATATAGTCAGGGTGGGGGGTGGGGGGCATAGTTTGGTTTTATATTGTCTGGTTTCTGTTAAGAGGATAAATAAGTAGTTTTTAAGATGTTCATCGTGTTACCCTGCTGCATTCATCACACTTGGGTTATCCTGCCGTCAGGCGGTCCCGCAGTCGGCCCGAATTCCAAAGTCTTGGTCCGGCGTCGGTTGCTGTCGCTTCCTCCCTGACGTCAGTGCACCAGGGGTATATAAGAGGCATCCAACGCCATTTTCTTCAGTCTTTCTTTCCGCGCGGTGCCCGAAGCAGAAGCAGTTCGCAAGTGCCGGTCGGCCGACACCTGAGATTTTGAATTTCAGTCCAAAGTCTTCATTAAAGCTAAGTACCCCGTTGGGGAACATTTTCTTGCCTCAGTCCGATGTCAGAAAAAGTTAACAATTGCATTTCTTGTGGGAAGCAAATACCTCATAAGGACTTCCATTCTTATTGTATTCCTTGCCTAGGCCCAGACCACGACGTCACAGGTTGTCAGTTTTGCGCTAGGTTTATTAAACAAACTATCAAACGCCGTTTTGACTTTGCACGGCATTACTTTGGTAGGAAATTTAATTATATCATGCCATCGGAGCAGCCGATGACCGCCACTCATAAAAAATGCAAGGATAAGGACAGGCAGCCTAGGAATAAGCCAGACACCGAGGCCTCAGCTGGGCCTGTCACCGGTTCTCCGGTTTTCAGTGAGGCGCCTACGCAGCCCCTGACGACCGTAGAGCTGGAACCCCAGACAGCTGCGGATTCCCATGTGGAGTCTACTAGGCCAACACAGCCTTCTGCCGACACCGGAGCAGAACTAGACACTGGTGCAACGGAAACACCTTCGGTTTCTGAAGGTGTCTTCAGACAGACTACACTCGCCATTAAATCTTATGCTAAACTTAAAACTCCTTTAAAACCAAAGAAAACTGTACATCAGTCTACAGTTCAAGGCCTCATGCCTAAGAAACAGATGCTTAAGATGGCTGAAGATTTGATTACCCTTATCAGGGGTTCCCATCCCCCTCCTGATAAAAGACCAAGACAAGAGGAGGATTATGCATCCTCTGACTAGGTTTCTGTCTCCTCAGATTCTTCTGAGGAACAGGATTACACTTTTCCACCTTATGAAGATTCTGATGCTGAAGACTCTATTCCCTCAGCATCTCCCCCTGAAGACTACTCCTTTGGGGAAACTTTACATACCATGAGGGAACATTTCCACTGGGAAGGCCAGCATTACTCAGATTCTAAGAAAAGGCTCCGAGAGTTCCTTTTACTACCCCAGCACAGACCTCTTGCTATCCCTCCTGTTTTAGATATTGTGGATGATGTTTACTTGGGAGTCTAGTTTAAATCCAGAGTCTCTTCCTCCTGCTCCAGCCAAACCAGACAGATACTACAGAGTACCTGACTCACACAAATTCCTTTATAAAAGCCCTGCAGCTGACCCAGAAACCATTTCCCAGGGTCCTAAGGGAGCTAAAGCTTCTATGGCTAAAAATCCTGTGCCCTCTGAAGGAGATTCCAGAGCCCTAGATAGATGGGGCAAGAAAATATACACCTCAGCTACTCTGGCTATGAGAGCATTAAATTGACAGTTTCACATGCTGAAATATCAACAATTTCTAATGTCTCAGTTAAAACAAAAAATGAGCACACATTCAGAACTGCCTGAATTCAAAGAAATGCAGGATCTGTTGCATGCAGCTGAACAGGTGGGCAAACATACTTTACAATGCGGATTTGACTAATTGGAAGCTTCTTGTAGAGCAGCTGTTACTGGCTCTATCATACGTAGGCTTGCTTGGTTAAAAGAACAAACCCTCCCTGACCATGTTAAAGCAAAATTATTGGATGCACCTTTACAACAGGATGTATTATTTGGTGTCAAAGCAGAAGAGGTTTTAAAAAAAAGGAGGATAAGGCAATCCAGACTATGCAAACGGTCAAGGATTTTTTGCAGGTACAGCCCCCTCGTTTCAGCAGAAATTGGCCAACAAAAAACTGGTCCTTTCCAGCTTCAGACAGATCACAGAGGGGTAAATACAGACGCCCAAGGGGCAGAGGTCAGTCACAGGCCCCTTACAAACCTCGCCAATGGGGTTCTGCTACCCAGAAAGGAGGAGAAGACAGGCCCCAAGCTAGCAGAAGACAAACACAATGACTCTATCCTCAAACTACCAAGCAAATCTCTCCTAGCAACTCCCTTGGGAGGAAAACTAGCATTTTTTGCAGACAACTGGCACATCATCACAAAAGACAAATGGGTTCTAAGCATTGTCTCTCAAGGATACAGATTCCACTTTCATACCTTACCAAGGAACAAAGGAATGCCAAACCTGCTACCAAATCAATGGGCAGAGGCACAAAAACAAATTACAGCTCTCATGAACATGAGAGCCATTCAACAGGTACCTACACAAGAGCAAGGACAAGGTTTTTACTCAAGACTGTTCCTAGTCCCAAGAAAGGACAAAGCATGGAGACCCATTCTGGATCTTTCAATTCTGAACACCTATCTGCAAGTACCAAAATTCAAGATGCTAACACTACAGCAGCTTCTTCCCATGCTGGGCAAGAATGCTTGGCTAGTCACTTTGGACCTCAAGGAGGCATACCTGCATGTCCCTATCAGACAAAATTGCAGAAGATACCTCCGCTTCATTGCAGGTTCAAAGCATTATCAATTCTCTGCACTGCCCTTTGGCTTATCTACTGCGCCCAGGGTCTTCACAAAATGCCTCGCACCAGTAATTGCATACTGCAGACAAAGAGGAATTCAAATATACCCATACCTGGACGACTGCCTTATTCAAGCAGAAAGCAAAGACATTCTTTTAAAGCATCTGGCATTTGTCAAACACCTTCTAAGTTGCCTAGGGTACACAGTAAACGAAAAGAAATCAAAACTAGTGCCCTCACAAAACATAATATTCCTTAGTGCCAGCTTGAATACAATGGCCCAGATGGCTTATCTCACACCAGACAAGCAACGACAGCTGTTTCAATATTTCAAAATAATGGCAACAAAGACCCAACTCCCTGCAAGAAAAATTCTGCAGGCCTTGGGATTCATGGCATCTTGCATACTACTAATACCATTTGCAAAACTGCATATGAGGAAATTACAATGGTACCTGAAAAGTGTATGGACTCAGCACAGCCACAGCTTGGAAACAGTGATACAACTCATTCCCTGCCTTCAACAGGAGTTTCTATGGTGGGCACAGGCATGTTACCTCAACAAGGGTCAGCCTTTCACCTTACCCACAGCTAGGCAAACTATGACAACAGATGCATCGGACTATGCCTGGGGAGCACACATGGCAGGGCAGTGCATTCAGGGCAAATGGACTACAGATCAGAGGCATCTGCATATCAATCAAAAAGAAATGCTAGCAGTACAGAATGCCCTAACAGCTTTCAAGGACCTTCTACACCCAGGACAGCTACTAATAAAGACGGACAATACCACAGTCATGTGGTACATAAACAAGCAAGGGGGCACACATTCCTACCCTCTATGCAGGCAAGCAATGACCTTGTGGAACACTGCACTGTCTTACCAGGTTCAATTACAAGCACAATTCCTGCCAGGACAGAAAAACACATTGGCAGACCACCTAAGCAGAAACATCATGGATCCACATGAATGGAAACTAGATCCACAAGTATTTGCAATGATAGCTCAAAAATGGGGACGCCCAGACATAGATCTGTTTGCAAGCCCCCACAACCACCAACTTCAAAAATTTTGCACAAGGATCTTCCATCCACTAGCTTGGAAAGTGGACGCCCTCTCATTCAGTTGGAAAACATTAATAGTGTATGCCTTCCCTCCACTACCTCTTCTAGCAAAGGTACTGTTGAAAGTCAGATTAGAGAGACCACAAATGATACTTGTTGCACCAGACTGGCCACGCCAGCATTGGTACCCAATTTTAAGGAACATGGCCCAAGGCCCACCATGGATTTTGGCACAAATTCCTCACCTGCTCACCCAGCGAGATCATCAGATTCTACACAGCCAGCTCAAGACTTTAAACCTGGCTGCATGGCAAATTACCTAAACAACCAGCCAACACCTTTATCCAAAGCTGTTATGGATGTCATTCTGGAGGCCAAGAGACCCAGCACCAGGAAAACCTATTCAGACAAATGGAAAAGATTTTGCACCTGGAACCAGGCTAAAGGCCTAAACCCCCTTGATCCAAACATCCCTCAGATTCTACAATATTTAACTGAGATGTTACACAGAGGACTTTCCTTTTCATCTATTAAGATCCATGCCTCAGCAATTTCAGCTCATTACAGCACGGATCCTCCATTATTCTCACATCCACTCCTGAGACAGTTCCTCAGAGGGGCTAAGAACTTAAGACCGCCAAGGAGAGCTCCAACACCTACTTGGGATCTCAACTTTGTTCTGGAAAAGCTTACACTACCGCCCTTTGAACCAGTTTTTTCTGCCGATTTAAAATTTCTTTCATGGAAAACTGCCCTACTATTAGCAATAACCTCAGCTAGAAGAGTCTCAGAGCTACAGACACTAATGGCAGTGGAACCTTTCATCATTTTTCATCAAGACAGAGTCTCTCTATGAACAAATCCTTCCTTTATGCCAAAGGTGGTATCCAGTGTGGCCCTAAACCAAACCATTCACTTGCCCACCTTCTTCCCAAATCCCCAGAACAAAGGAGAAAGACTCCTGCACTCTTTGGAAATTCACAGGCAATTACGTTACTACTTGGATAAAACTAAGGCTTTCAGAAAAACTGACCAGCTTTTTGTAGCCTATGCTACAGGATCACTAGGAAAAGCTATCTCAAAACAGACCATTTAAAAATGGATAGGGCATTGCATACGTTTCTGTTACACACACATCATGGGAAACCAGTACCTGCTAACATTAGGTCCCACTCCACCAGGGCTACAGCTACATCAGCAGCCTTTCTCAGGGGAGTGCCAACCAAGGATATTCTGGAAGCTGCTACTTGGAGTTCAGTGCACACCATCACCAAATATCACTTACCTCTATACTCTAAGACTAGAGCTGGTTTTGCCACTGCAGTTTTGCAGGGCTTACTAGCTTCTTCTAACCCTGTCTGACTCCACCTCCCATCCTTGGCTTTTGGATTCAACCCAAGTGTGATGACTGCAGCAGGGTAACACGATGAACATAGTACAGTTTTGTACCTACCATAAATGTAGATGTTCGAGTGTTCACCTTGCTGCAGTCCAGGTTACCCTCCCTCCATCCACTCTGAACTAGCTGAACTTATCTCTACCACTCTATCCTATACTACCTGTATGGTGTATTTGCTTGTGCCTAAGGGTTTTGGTTTATTTTTATATAGCTATATGTGTGTATATATATATATATATATATATATATATATATATATATATATATATATATATTTCGCCTACCTATTGGGGGCACCTGACATCTGGGGCAAGAAAAACTGAAGAAAATGGCGTTGGATGCCTCTTATATATCCCTGACGCACTGACGTCAGGGAGGAAGCGATAGCAACTGACGCCGGACCAAGACTTTGGCATTCGGACCGCCTGTTGGCAGGATAACCCAAGTGTGATGACTGCAGCAGGGTGAACACTCGAACATCTACATTTATGGTAGGTACAAAGCTGTACTTTGTGGAAAGAGGTAGTCATTAGTTTTGTGAGTGTTTTTGTCTATGGTTTCCCATTTAGTCTTTTGAATTTTAGCAATGTAAGCTGTCAGTGAAATGAGTTGTCTGTATTGTGAAATTTAGGTGATTTGGTCTTAGTGAAATGAGATTTTCAGTTATCTCAAGTAGACCCGTTGAGCAAGTGCATTGCTCTGATTCTCTTTCCTGATATCCTGTAGATGCTGAAGAATACATTCTTTAAAAATTCTATTGGTTTTACCAGTGTAAAAACCTTCACAGAAATTGCACGTAGCTACATAAATCACATTCTTGCTGTTACAATCTGCATAGTTGTTAAGCCAAAACTTCTCCTTCATATTTGGACGGATGAACATATTGGTGGTATTAATGTAGTCCTTTAAGACTGAATTTGAAAGATGTCTGCATCTACCTAGATGATCTGCTATTGGATGCACACCATGATGTAATTGGATTTTGAACTAAAAAGATACATTTCTGAGATAGTTTTGATTGTTTTTTAGAAGGTGTTGGTCCCAGAGACAAGATGTGATTGGTTAAATTTTAGATAGAACTAAAACAACATAATAATTTTATGTGATCTGATGAAGGCTTGAGGACTGAAGGCGCTTATCTGTACAGCTTGTCTTTACTCGTTTGTTTTAATAAATAGAAGTCCGTGGTGGTTAAACTGGTTTTGTTTATTTATTTGTATTTGAGTTATACTGGGGCAACCTTCAGTGATGCACAGGAATACGTCTTTAGTTTGATTGTCAAGAAAGCAGGTGCATTTAACTTTATTCAGTAGGTGTTGTCCAAGATCTTTTTTGAAGGTCTTGAGTGTCTTTTCATTTTTATTATCTGGGGCTACGTTGGTTCCATGTTGTGGGTGCTATCCTAGAGAAAACGTTTTCTGTAATAGTGAGCATAATTTTAGGTCTTACCAATGTGAGGGTATCTTTATGGATGTTCCCAAGTGAGTAGCCTTGGTCTCTTATTTGAAGTGTTCCTTTTTTGATGAAGAGCAGTAGCCTAGTGTTTTCATTTTTATATGTTAAGGCATCAAGTAGAAAAGTGGCTGTATAAGTAAAGGGGAGCCAGCTGACTTGCTCTAGAAGGTAGCAGCGATGACTATGTGGGTGGGCTAGTTGAGTGAACCTGAACATTTTATTTTCTGCTATTTGGATTCTTTGGATATTATGTGAGAAATGAAAGGTAATCTAAGGTAATGATTATTTCAGCTTGGGAATTAAGATGGTCCCAAGACTGAAGATCTAAAAGTCCCTGGATAAAGTTTGGCAGTTAACACAGAGGATTAACTTCTTGAACCGTTAATGATCTGCTTCCTGTTATCCAGAGCAGGCTTCCCTCAGCGTCCATTTGTCTGTTGTGTGAGTAAGTCATTTAATCAGATAGTGCTATAGGCAGTATGAAAGTTAGTTCTGGTGATTTAGTGCTCTTTTGGACTGCATGCCTAATAACTAACTATGTGTTCAGTCAAAATTTATGTCACAGTTATAGCTGTAGAATGCTTTTCATATGCATTATGTGTTTAAACTTTTTTTTAACTTCTGCCTGAAGTTCATGTTCCATCTGCGGAGATCACCTTTTCTTCAGGTGTTTAATAACAGTCCAGATGAATCTTCATACTATCGGCATCATTTTGTCAGACAAGACTTGACGCAGTCGCTCATCATGATTCAGCCCATCCTGTATTCATACTCCTTCTATGGTCCCCCAGAGGTGAGTTGCAATTTGTCATAGTCTGTGGTAACATGCAGTAGTGAATTTCTGAACATAACATTTCTGAGGTAATCTGAGAAACTGTAGTTCTTTGCAAAGGCTGTATTGATTTAAGCCATATTTCTGTTCCAAGGCAGTGGAAGTTTTAACAGGAATATGTATACTTTGAAATTTGAATTAAATGTCACTGGTTTAGGATTTTTTAGTGTTGCTGATACATGCAGTGGATATAAAAAGTGTACACACCCCTGTTAAAATGCCAGGTTTTTGTGATATAAAAAAATGAGACCACACTAAATCATTTCAAAACTTTTCCCACCTCTAATGTGACCTATAACATGTACAATTCAATTGAAAAACAAACAAATCTATTAGGGGAAAAAATAAAAAACATACAATAAGCTGGTTGCATAAGTGTGCACACCCTCAAACTAATACTTTGTTGAAGCACCTTTTGATTCAATTACAACTTTCTTCTTGGGTAGGAGTCTATCAGCATGGCACATCTTGACTTGGCAATAGTTGCCCACGCTTCCTTACAGAAATGCTCCAAATCTGTCAGATTGCGAGGGCATCTCTTGTGCACAGCCCTCTTTAGATCACCCCACAGATTTCCCATTGGATTTAGGTCTGGGCTCTCTGTGGGCCATTCCTAGACTTAATTTTCTTCTGGTGAAGCCATTCTTTTGTTGCTTTGGATGTATACTTGGAGTCATTGTCATGTTGAAAGGCGAAATTCCTCTTCATCTTCAGCATTCTAGCAGATGCCTGAAGGTTTTGGGGCCAGAAGTGACTGGTATTTGGAACTCAGCATAATTCCCTCCACCTTGACTAAAGCCCCAACTCCAGCTGAAGAAAAGTAACCCCAAAGCATGATACTGCCGTCACCATGCTTCACCATGAGGATGGTGTTCTTTTGGTGATGTGAAGTGTTGTTTCTGTGCCACCACGTACCTTTTGGAATTGTGGCCAGAAAGTTCAGTCTTGGTCTCATCAGACCATAAAACATTTTCCCACATGCTTTTGGGAGACTTGATGTATTGTTTTGCAAATTCTAGCTGACCCTGGATATTTTTCTGTGTAAGAAAAGACTTCCATCTTGCAACCCTACCTATAGTCCAGACATATGAACAATATGAGAGATTGTTGTCACATGTAGTACACAGCCAGTACTTGCCAGAAATTCCTGCAGCTCCTTCATTGTTGCTGTAGGTCTCTTGGCAGCCTGCCTGACCAGTTTTTGTCTGATCTTTTCATCAATTTTGGAGGGACGTCCAGATGTTCTTCGTGTTTCACTGTTGCAGTCATTACATTTGGGTTATCTGCTTGCAGGTAGCCCTCAGTCAGCCTGATTAACAAAGTCTTGGGTCCTGTGTCGGTTGCTGTCCCTACTTCCATGACGTCAGGTCGTCAGGGTCAGTTTTGTGCTTTATTTAATCAGCGCACTATCTGTCGTCTGTATATTTTTGCCTCTAAATATTTCAGTTCTTGGTTTAATTATCCAGAAATGTCATTGGTTAGCCATCCGATTACCGGGATTCCGAAAAAACGCAAAGATAAATCAGAGACAGGCCGCTGAGGTCCAAAACTGCCGGCAATGCTTCTAAGCTAGTCGCCGGTTCGCCGGTACTCAGTGAGGCGCTTTCGCAGCCCCTGATACCCACTACTTCTGATTCACAGGCCTCTACTGAGACCGATTCGGAGTCCAGTATGCCGCGAGATGCTTCATCTATGGAACCTGTGGATGTCTCTACCTTGGAGGGGTTCCGGAGCCGCTGTGCAGGCACCGGCTTCTGAGGGTATATTCAGGTCTATGGACTTGCATATTAAACCAACGCCTCCTTCTTTACTTAGGCCTAAATCTCTATCCATGCCTAAAAAAAAACAACACCCAGGCCACATGATCAGGCCTGTATGCCTAAAAAGCAAATGATAAGAATGGCTGAAGATCTAATAACTGTAATCAGGGGTAGCTAATCCCCCCCCCTTCTAAGAGGCCTAGGACTGAAGTTGATTATGAATCTTCTGATCAGGATTCTGCTTCTGATTCTTCTGATTATCTGGATATGCCCTTATCTACTTATGAAGATTCTGATGCAGAGGACTCCATTCCCTCTGCTTTCCTCCCTGAGGATTTTTCTTTTGGGGAAACCTTACATACTCTAAGGGAGCATTTCCACTGGGAAAGCCAGGATTTTTCTGATTCAAAAAAGAGGCTTAGGGATTTCCTTCTCCTAGCATAGGCCTTTAGCTATTCCAACTGTACTAGGCATTGTTGCTGATGCTTTTTCGGAATCTAGTTTGGCCCCTGATTCCCTGCCTCCTGCTCCCAGAAAACCTTACAGATACTACTGGGTCACTGAGTCCCACAAGTTCCTTTTTAAAATCCTATTGAAGATCCAGAGACTATTTCACAGGGGCCCAAGGGCATTAAGTCTTCTACTGCTAAAAATCCTACCCCTTCTGATAGAGACTCCAGGGCACTGGATAGATGAGGTAAGAAGGTTTACACTTCTGCAACCTTGGCCATTAGGGCTTTAAACTGCCAGTTTCATATGTTTAAGTATCAGCAACATGTTATTGGACTGCTTAAACAGAAAATGATGTTGATTCCTGACTGTGTGGAAAATAATGAATTACAGGATTTAATGCTTTCTACCGAACAAGTTGGAAAGCATACTTTGCAATGTGGTTTTGATTCATTAGAGGCCTTTTGCAGGGCTGCTGTTACTGGATCATTGCTCAGAAGGCATGCATGGCTTAAGGAGAAATCTTTGCCTGATCAATGTTAAAGCTAAATTGTTGGATGCTCCTTTAAATCAGGACCACCTGTTTGGCAACAAGGCTGAGGAAGTTCTTAAAAAGATGGAAGATAAAGCTAAATCTATGCAAACTGTTAAAGATTTTTTACAAGTTCAGCCTCCTAGATTTAGTAGGCAATGGCCCTCTAAGAATTGGTCCTTTCCAGCCCCTTCCAGGTCTTCTCAAGCCAAACCCAGACACAGCAAAACCCCCTGGTTTCAGTCCCAGGGGACACACAGAACTAAGCAGTGGGGGGCCTCTACTTCCAAATCTGGGAATAATAAGACTCCCCCGTATGATAAACTGTCTCAATGACTTCCTTTTAAAAATTCCAAGCACTTATCAACTGACTGCCCCTTTGTGGGGAAAGATTGCTCTTCATGCAAAGAATTGGGAACTCATTACCCAGGACAAATGGGTTTTAAATATAGTGTCCCAGGCATACAGATTTCACTTCCACACGTTGCCAACACCAAGCGGGTGGCCGGACCTACCCCCAAATCAGTGGGCAGAGGCCCCAAAACAAGTACTTTCTCTCTTAAGCATGGGGGCTGTTCAGCTGGTACCAGAAGAGGAAAAGGGACAAGGTTTCTACTCGAGACTTTTCCTGGTACCCAGAAAAGACAATTCATGGGGTTCTGTCCTGGACCTGTCTACTCTAAACACCTTTTTTGGAGATTCCAAAATTCAAGATGCTGACTCTTCACCAATTACTTCATATGCTAGGCAAAGATGCCTGGTTGGCAACGCTAGATTTAAAAGAAGCATACCTGTACATCCCAATCAAGGAATCTTGCAGAAGATACCTATGCTTCAAAGCAGGCTACACGCACCATCAGTTCTCTGCACTGCCCTTTGGCTTATCTACTGCGCCCAGGGTATTCACAAAGTGCCTTGCTCCAGTTATTGCATTTTGCAGGCAAAGAAATATTCAAATATACCCATACCTGGACGATTGTCTATTTCAGGTGGAAAGCCAGGACATACTTTTGAATCATCTGGCCTTTGTACAAAGGGTTCTAACTTGTCTGGGGTACACCATAAACGAAAAGAAATCACAGCTGGTACCCTGTCAACAAATTATATTCCTAGGAGCAAGCTTGAATACAACTTCCCAGATGGCTTAGCTCACACCAGAGAAACAAATTCATTTGACAACCTACTTCAAACAAGTGGCCACAAAACTCTGCTATCTGCAAGACAAATACTGCAAGTCTTGGGGTTCATGGCCTCCTGCATTCTTCTAATTCCATATACAAGACTGCATGTGAGGAAACTACAGTGGTATCTAAACAGCTTGTGGTGTCAACATTCTCAAGACCTAGAAACAATGATTCCTATCATACCTTGCCTACGCCAAGAGTTCCTTTGGTGGGCAGAGGCCTGCCACCAAAACAAGGGACTACCTTTCACACCACCCCCTGCCGCCTAAACCCTAACAACAGACGCATCAGACTATGTATGGGGTCACCTGGCAGGAAAGTGCATTCAGGGCAAATAGAACCCAAGTCAAATGCACCTGCATATCAGTCAGAAAGAAATGTTAGCTGTAATCAAGGACCACATTCTTCCAGGACAACTAATGGTAAAGATGGACAACACCACTGTTGTGTGGTACATAAACAAGCAGTGGGGTACACGTTCTTACCCCCTCTGTAGACTAGCCATAGCATTGTGGAACACAGCCTTGAGCTACCAAGTGCACCTACAAGCTCAATTCCTGCCAGACAGACTAAGCAGAAACCTCATGGACCTACACGAGTGGAAACTGGAACCAAGAATTTTCGACATGTTGACAGGCAAATGGGGGAGCTCAGATGTAGACCTGTTTGCCTCTCCCCGAACTACCAATTAGACAAATTTTGCACAAGGACTCCCCACAAACAAGCCTGGAAAGTGGATGCTCTGTCCTTCAGCGGGAAAAACCTATCAGTCTATGCCTTCCCCCCTCTGCTCTCCAAAGTACTACTAAAAATCAAACAGAACAAACCAAGAATGGTTTTCATTGCTCCAGACTGGCCGCGCCAACACTGGTACCCTCTTCCTGCGCAGTGTGTCATGGTTATCTCCACGGCACCTGCCTCAGACACCTTCCCTGCTGTCTGAGCAGGAGAACCAGATTCTGCACCCACAGCTTCTAACTCTGAACCTTGCAGCCTTTCTATTTACTTAATCTCTCCTTTACCATCCCTCAGCAAACTTGTGATGGATATCATTTTAGAGGCTAGGAATCCTAGTACTAGAAAATCTTATGCTGAAAAATGGAAAAGATTCTGTGCCTGGAACCAATCTCAAGGGATGAGCACAGCAGCGCCCAATTTACCTCAGATTTTACAATACCTAACTGAGATGCTTCACAAGGGCCTGTCTTTTTCCTCCATTAAAATCCACGCTTCAGCCATTTCAGCTCATTATAACACAGAACCTCCCCTCTTCTCTCATCCACTGCTCAAGCAGTTCCTCAGAGGGGCCAAAAATTTGAGACCACCCAGGAGAGCTACAACCCCAGCCTGGGACCTTAACTTTGTCTTGGAGAAACTCACTCTACCTTCTTTTGAGCCAGCTGCTACTGCAGACTTAAAATTTCTTTCTTGGAAAACAGCTTTCCTTTTAGCAATCACTTCAGCTAGAAGGGTATCTGAATTACAGGCTCTTATGGCAGTGGAACCTTTCATCATCTTTCATGTGGACACGGTGTCCCTCAGAACCAATCCATCCTTCCTGCCCAAGGTGGTATCCAGTGTGGCTCTTAATCAGTCCATTCATTTGCCAACCTTCTTTCCCAATCCACAGAATAAAGGGGAATGAATATTGTGCACAGACAACTTAGATTCTACTTGGACAGGACTAAACCTCAAAGGAAATCTGAACAACTGCTAGTGGCATTTGCTGCAGGGGCAGAGGGGAAGGCTATTTCAAAGCAAATCATTTCTAAATGTATAAGCCATTGCATTCATTTCTGCTATAGGCACCATGGAAAACCTATCCCCCAGGGGATCAGACCTCACTCCACCAATGCTGCATCTACCTCTACAGCCTTTCTCAGAGGTGTCCCTACCAGGAACATCCTAGAAGCTGCTACCTGAAGTTCTGTACATACTTTCACCAAACATTATCATTTGCCAATTTTCTCTAAATCCAGAGCTGGCTTTGCCACTGCAGTCTTGCAGGGCCTTATAGCTGGCCCTAATGCTATCTAAATTCCTCCTCCCAACCATAGCTTTGGGAATCTACCCAAATGTAATGACTGCAACAGTGAAACATGAAGAACATAGTACAGTTGTGTACACTTACCATAAATGTAGATGTTCGAGTGTATTCACTGTTGCAGTCCTGGTTACCCTTCCTCTAACCCCCTAACTTCTTTTGTTATACCTCTACTTTCCTTTACTATGCTTAAAAGCCTTTTTGGTGTATTTGCTTTTTTGTTGGAGGTATATCTTTGTACTGTTATATTTAATTGTTTCCCATTAGGGGGGCACCTGACATCTGGGGCAAGGATAACTGATGTAATGGCTTCGACAGCATGTTTTATACCCCTTGACAACCTGACGTTATGGAAGAAGGGACAGCAACCAACGCAGGACCCAAGACTTCATTTAACAGGCCGACTGAGGGCTGCCTGCAAGCAGGTAACCCAAATGTAATGACTGCAACAGTGAATCCACTTGAACATTTACATTTATGGTAAGTGTACACAGCTGTACTTTCTTTCCAATGTCACTGTTGTCCCATATTTTCTCCACTTGTTGATTACTGTCTTCACTGTGTTCAATGGTATATCCAATGCTGTGGAATTTTTTTTTGTACCCTTCTCCTGAGTGACACCTTCCAACAATGAGATCCCTTTGATGCTTTGTAAGCTGTCTGTGAACCATGGCTTTTGCTGTAGCAGGCAACTGAGTAAGTGTCAGGAAAATCCTACTAGGACAGCTGAACTTTATTTGGGGTTAATCAGAGTTGATGGCAGGTGTGTACCCAAGAAGACTGAATGCTATAATTTAAGCAAAAGGTGCTTCAACAAAGTATTAGTTTAAGGGTGTGCACCCTTATGCAACCAGGTTATTGTATGTTTTTTATTTTTTATATTTTTCCCCAACAGATTTGTTTGTTTTTCAATTGAATTGTACAGGTTATTGGTCACATTAAAGGTGGGAAAAGTTTTGAAATGATTTATTGCGGTCTCATTTTTTTATATCACAAAAACCTGGCATTTTAACAGGGGTGTGTACACTTTTTATATCCACTGTAGATGGTGGTGTTGGTGTAACAGAAGTAAAAAAAAAAAAAAATAAAAGAACAACTTTTCCCCCACCCTTTGTGTTGTTGATAGTCTTTACTGTCTTGTATTCTTGGACATCATTTCAGAATGTGCATTGAATAGAAATTGCAGGATCTCTTTTTGTATAGAAGTTGACTGCATTTTCTGTAAAACATCTGCAGAAAAATAAATAGCCTCTAGTCCCTGATGTCAGGTCTGTGGACATACTTTTTTCCATCAGTGTTGAGTCCGTGTTGAGCAGAGTAACATCTGTCTTACACGATACAATACTAGTGTTAACACAGACTGGCTTAAATCATTACTTGCTCAGGTGTTTCTTCTGTTTCGTGAATAATTCATGGATATTCCTGTTAGTACGTACAACTTCTGTACCCTAGTTGGCTTCGGATAGTGTTTGTGAAAGAGGGGCATTTTAAGAATTTTATATAGTGAATCTGTTAGCAAGTTTTATGGAAGACAAATTGTCCCAAAAAATGTCCATGTGGCATGATTCTGAAACGTGTGGAAATTGTGTGGAGTACAATAAACCGCTAAAGCAAAGCATTTAAAAACTTTATAGCATGCTGATGTGCAGAGTAAAATTTAACAAACTTTAAAAGAGGCCGAGAAAGAAAAGTCTCCAGCTATTCTAAGTCTGGCTAAATCCTGATATTACCTGGAAAGAAAAGTAAGTCATGCTAAAAAAGTGATGGAGTGAAAACAGGAAAGTAAATGTAAGTATGAGGAAAATGTATAACCCAAAGATATTTTGGAAGCCCAGTTCTAAGACAAAAACTGTTAAGGAGATTTATCGAATAATAATGTCAAAGGCTGTCTCAGAGGGTGAATCTCTGGTTTTACTTTCAGCAGTTACTGGGGAGTAAATGCACAATTCCCGTGCAGCAATGTGCATATTGGTGAGCTAGTTCCATTTAGAACACAGGAAAGCAAGCAGAGTTGGAAAAAAAAATCCTTTGAAGAGTAAATTGTTTTTGGTTTAGTGATTTAAGGCAGATTACAGTGTTAATACTGAACAAGGTCAACTTAGCTTTAGTGACTCGGAGATCAATATCAGTGTTTGAGCTAATGATGGAGTAGATTCAACCCAGGTTTAGCATACGACTGCCAGATGTTCTTCGTGTTTCACTGTTGCAGTCATCAGACTTGGGTTATCCTGCCAGGGGTAGCACTCAGTCGGCCCGAATACCAGAGGCTTAGTATTTATGCGTCGGTTGCTGTCGCTTCAGGACTGACATCAGGTAGTCAGTGGTATAGAAACAGGCAGCCGATGCCATTACATCAATCTTTCTTGCCGAGGAGCCCGAAGCAGAAGCAGTTTGCACAAGTGCCGGTCGGCCGCTACATGAGTTTTCGTTTCTGAAATTGAAGTTGAAGTCTTCTAAAGCTAAGTACCCCATTGGGGATCTTTTTTTCTTGCTCTAACTGATGTCAGAAAAAGTTAACAATTGTCTCGCCTGTGGAAAGCAAATACCACACTGAGATTTCCATTCTTACTGCGTCACCTGTTTAGGCCCAGACCATGACGTCCCTTGGTGATGGTTTTGTGCTTTATTCAACACCCGAATTATTCATTGTCGGGCCCTTATTGTAGCTAAATACTTTCACTCTCGATCTCCGTATTCCGAAATGGCTTCAGTAAGCCATCCAACTACCGCTCTTCCAAAAAAAGTAAGGATAAACACAGAGACAGACTGCACAAGTCCAAAACTGCCGACGACGCTTCCATTAAGCTAGTCACCAGTTCACCGGTACTCAGTGAGGCGCTTTTGCAGCCCCTGATTCCAATTTCGATAGATTCGCAGGCCACTACCGAGACTCATTCGGAGTCCGGTATGCTGCGAGACTCTTCTTTGACTACGGAACCTGCGGATGTCTCTACCTTGGATGGGTCCGGAACCGCTGTGCAGGCACCGGCTTTGGAGGGTGTATTCAGGCCTACAGACTTGCATTTGAAACCGACACCATCTTCTTCATCCAGGCCTAAAACTCGACCCACGCCTAGAAAACCGATGTCCAAACTGCATGCTCAGGCCCATATGCCTGAAAAACAAATGCTTAGAATGGCCGACGACCTTATTACCTTAATTAGGGGAAGCCAGCCTTCCCCCTCCAAGAAACCTATTACTGTTTAAAGATTTCCTGCAAGTAGAGACTCCCAGATTTAGTAGGAATTGGCCTTCAAAGAATTGGTCCTTTCCAGCCTCTTCCAGGCCTTCTCAGTCCAAACCCAGGAACAGCAGACCACCTAGGTTACAGTCTCAGGCTACACACAGGCCTAAGCAGTGGGGGGCTCCCACTTCCAAAGCAGGGAGTAGTAAAACACCCCCCTACGGAAAAATGACTTAACCTTAACCCTTCCAAGCCCTGCTCGACTGCCTGCTCCCTTAGGAGGAAAGCTCGCCCTGCATGCAAAAACTGGGAACTCATTACCCAGGACAAATGGATTCTGAATATAGTTTCCCAAGGATACAGATTCCACTTCCACACCCTACCAACCCCAAACAGTTGGCCAGACCTACCCCCAAATCAGTGGGCAGAGGCTCTACAGCAGGTTCTTTCTCTTCTAAGTATCAGGGCTATTAAACCTGTTCCAGCAGAAGAAAGGGGACAAGGTTTTTATTCAAGATTTTTCCTGGTACCCAGAAAAGACAGCTCCTGGCGTTCTAAACACCTTTTTGGTAATCCCAAAATTCAAAATGCTAACACTTCAACAGCTGCTTCCTATGCTAGGCAAAGATGCCTGGTTGGCAACCTTAGACGTAAAGGAAGCTTACCTGCACATTCCAATAAGGGAATCTTGCAGGAAATACCTACGTTTAAGGGCAGGCTCCATGCACTATCAGTTCTCTGCACTTCCCTTTGGCTTATCTACTGCACCCAGAGTATTCACAAAGTGTCTAGCTCCAGCCATTGCATTTTGCAGGCAGAGAAATATTCAAATATACCCATACTTTGACGATTGTCTGATTCAGGCAGAAAGACAGGACTTGCTATTAAAACATCTGGCATTCGTAAAGAAACTTCTAACCTCACTGGGGTACACCATAAACAAAAAGAAATCTCACCTAGTACCCTGCCAACAGATTGTATTCCTGGGAGCAAGCTTGAACACAACTTCCCAGATGACTTTCCTCACTCCGGAGAAACAACTTTGACAACCTACCTCAAACTACTGGCCACAAAGACCCAGCTATCTGCAAGGAAAATTCTGCAAGCCCTGGGGTTCATGGCCTCTTGCATTCATGGCCTCTTGCATTCTACTAATTCCATATGCAAGACTGCATATGAGGAAACTACAATGGTATCTAAAAAGCCTATGGTGTCAAGATTCTCAGGATCTGAAATCAATGATTCATATAATTCCTTGTATAAAGACAGAGTTCCTTTGGTGGGCGGAGGCCTGCTACCACAACAAGGGGCTCCCTTTCACTTTACTCCCTGCCGCCCGAACCCTAAAAACAGACGCATCAGACTATGCATGGGGGGGCTCACTTGGCAGGGCAGTGCATTCACGGCAAATGGAACCCGAAACAGATGCAACTGCATATCAACCAAAAAGAAATGTTAGCTGTACAGAATTCCCTGACAGCCTTCAAAGACCACATTCTTCCAGGACAATTGTTGGTAAAGACAGACAACACCACAGTTATGTGGTACATAAACAAGCAGGGGGGAACCCACTCGTACCCTCTCTGCAGACTAGCCATGGCTCTGTGGAACACAGCCTTGAGCTACCAAGTGCACCTGCAGGTTTAAGTTCCTGCCAGGCAAGCTAAATTTTCTGGCAGACGACCTCAGCAGAAATCTCATGGACCCACACCAATGGAAACTGGAACCAAAAATATTCAACCTCTTGAGGAACAAATGGGGGACTCCAGAGATAGACCTGTTTTCCTCTCCTCAGAACTATCAATTGGACAAATTCTGCACAAGGACTTCCCACAGTCAAGCTTGGAAAGTGGATGCCCTGTCCTTAACCTGGGAAAGCCTCTCTGTTTATGCCTTTCTCCCTCTGTCTCTCCTCTCGAAGGTTCTGCTAAAGATCAAACATGACTAGTCAAGGACAATACTGATTGAACCAGACTGGCCACGCCAGCACTGATACCCCCTCTTGCGCAGTGTGACACTGCTGGAACCATGGCACCTGCCTCAGACCCCTTCCCTGCAGTCCCAGCAGGCGGGCCAGATTCTGCACCCTCAGCTTCAAACTCTGAACCTTGCAGTCTGGCCAATTCCTTGAGCTCTCCAATAGGATTCCTCAGTAAGCAGGTGCTAGATGTCATTCTGGAGGCAAGGAGGCCCAGTACTAGAAAATCCTATGCTGAAAAGTGGAAAAGATACTGTTCCTGGAGCCAGACTTAGGGGACAGTCACAACGGTGCCCAGCTTACCTCATATACTTCAGTACTTAATAGAAATGCTCCACAAGGGCCTGTCCTTCTCATCAATTAAAATTCATGCCTCTGCCATTTCAGCACATTATAATACTGAACCACCCCTATTCTCTCCCCCCTGCTAAAGCAATTCCTCAGAGGGGCCAAAACTTTAAGACCCTCCCCCCCAGGAGAGCCCCTACCTCTGCCTGGGACCTTAACTTTGTATTGGAAAAGCTCCCTCTCTCTCCTTTTGAGCCAGCTGCAACTGCAGAGTTGAAATTCCTTTCTTGGAAAACAGCCTTCCTTCTAGCCATCACTTCAGCAAGAAGAGTGTTTGAATTACAGGCCCTCAGGGCAGTGGAGCCCTTCATTATCTTCCATGCAGACAGGGTTTCCCTCAGGACCAAGCCTTCCTTTATGCCCAAGGTGGTGTCTAGTGTAGCCCTTAATCAGCCCATTCATTTGCCTACCTTTTTCCCGAATCCACAAAACAAAGGAGAACGAATACTGCACTCTTTGGATTTGCACAGACAACTTAGATTTTATTTGGACAGGACTAAAGCCTCTCAGAAAATCTGAACAGCTGCTTGTTGGCTTTGCTGCAGGGGCAGAGGGGAAGGCCATTTCAAAGCAAACCATTTCCAAATGGATAGCCCATTGCATTAATTTCTGCTATAAGCACCATGGAAAACCTACCCCACAGGGGATAAGATCACATTCCACCAGGGCTGCATCTACCTCTACAGCCTTTCTCACAGGTGTCCTTGCCAGGGACATCCTAGAAACTACTACCTGGAGCTCTGTACATACCTTCACCAAGCATTACCACATGCCTATTTTTTCTAAATCCAGAGCTGGTTTTGTCACTGCAGTCTTGCAGGGCGTAATAGCTGACCCTAATGCTCAGTAACTTCCTCCTCCCTTCCTTAGCTGTGGGAATCAACCCAAATGTGATGACTGCAACAGTGAAACATGAAGAACATAGTACAGTTGTGTACACTTACCATAAATGTAGATGTTCGAGTGTATTCACTGTTGCAGTCCTGGTTACCTTCCCTCCAGCCCCCTGACTTCTCTTGGCTCTACCTTTCTTCTTGTATGGTGTATTTAAGCTTTTTGATGTTTTTCCTTTTTGATGGAGGGGTACCATAACATATTATAGCTTCCCTTTGTGGGAGCACATGACATCTGGGGCAAGAAAAACTGATGTAATGGCGTCGGCTGCATGTTTTATACCCCTGACGACCTGACGTCATGGAAGAAGAGACAGTATCTGACACAGGAATCCAAGACTCTGATGTTCTTCGTGTTTCACTGTTGCAGTCATTACATTTGGGTTATCTGCTTGCAGGTGGCCCACAGTCGGCCTGATTAACAAAGTCTTGGGTCCTGTGTTGGTTGCTGTCCCTTCTTCCATGACGTCAGGTCGTCAGGGGTATAAAACATGCAGCCGACGCCATTAAATCAGACTTTCTTGCTGTGCGGTGCCCGAAGCAGAAGCAATTTGCAAGTGCCGGTCGGCCGACTCCTGAAATTTTCGTTTCCGAGTTTCTGAACCGAAGTCTTCAACTAAAGCTAAGTACCCCGTTGGGGAAACTTTTTCTTGCTCTTTACTGATGTCAGTTAAAGTTAATAATTGCATTACTTGTGGAAAGCAAATACCTCATAAAGATTTTCATTCGTACTGTATTCCTTGCCTAGGCCCTGACCACGACGTACCTTGTGGTTTTGTGCTTTATTTAATCAGCGCACTATCCATCGTCGGTATATTTTCGCCTTTAAATATTTTGGTTCTCAGTTTAATTATCCAGAAATGTCGTCGGTTAGCCATCTGCCTACCAGGATTCCGAAAAAACGCAAAGATAAAGACAGAGACAGGCCGCCGCGGTCCAAAACTGCAGACGACGCTTCTCCTAAGCCAGTTCACCTGTACTCAGGTGCTTTCGCAGCCCCTGATACCCGCTACTTCTGATTCGCAGGCCTCTACTGTGATCCATTTGGAGTTCGGTATGCCACGAGATGCTTCAACTATGGAACCTGCGGATGTCTCTACCTTGGATGGGTCCGGAGCCACTGTGCAGGCACCAGCTTCTGTGGGTGTATTCAGGCCTACGTACTTGCATATTAAATCGACGCCTCCTTCATTACTCTGGCCTAAATCTCGATCCATGTCTAAAAAAAAAAACTACGCCCAGGCCACATGCTCAGGCCTCTATGCCTAAAAAACAAATGATAAGAATGGCTGAAGATCTAATAACTTTAATCAGGGGTAGCCAACCCCCCCCCCCTTCTAAGAGGCCTAGGACTGAAGTTGATTATGAATCTTTTGATCAGGATTCTGTTTTTTCTGACTTTTTTGATGATCTGGATTTGCCCTTACGTACTTATGAAGATTCTGATGCAGAGGACTCTATTCCCTCTGCTTCCCTTCCTGTGGATTTTTCTTTTGGGGGGAAACCTTACGTACTCTAAGGGAGCATTTCCACTGGGAAAGCCAGGATTTCTCTGATTCAAAAAAGAGGCTTAGGGATTTCCTTCTCCTACCCGCAGCATAGACCTTTAGCTATTCCTCCTGTACTACACATTGTTGATGATGCTTTCTCGGAATCTAGTTTGGCCCCTGATTCCCTTCCTCCTGCTCCCACAAAACCTGACAGATACTACAGGGTCCCTGACTCCCACAAGTTCCTTTTCAAAAATCCTATTGCAGATCCAGAGACTATTTCACAGGGGCCCAAGGGCATTAAGTCTTCTACTGCTAAAAATCATACCCCTTTTGATAGAGACTCCAGGGCACTGGATAGATGGGGTAAGAAGGTTTACACTTCTGCAACCTTGGCCATTAGGGTTTTAAACTGCCAGTTTCATATGTTAAAATATCAGCAACATGTTATTGGACTGCTTAAACAGAAAATGATGTTGATTCCTGACTGTGTGGAAACTAAAGAATTACAGAATTTAATGCATTCTGCCGAACAAGTTGGAAAACTTACTTTGCAGTGTGGTTTTGATTCATTAGAGGCCTCTTGCAGGGCTGCTGTTACTGGGTCTGTGCTTAGAAGGCATGCTTGGCTTAAGGAGCAATCTTTGCCTGATCATGTTAAAGCTAAATTGTTGGATGCTGCTATAAATCAGGACCGCCTGTTTGGCAACAAGGCTGAGGAAGTTCTTAAAAAGATGGAAGATAAAGCTAAATCTATGCAAACTGTTAAAGATTTTTTACAAGTTTAGCCTCCTAGATTTAGTAGGCACTGGCCCTCTAAGAACTGGTCCTTTCCAGCCCCTTCTAGGTCTTCTCAAGCCAAACCCAGACACAGCAAAAACCCCAGGTTTCAGTCCCAGGGGACTTACAGAACTAAGCAGTGGGGGGCCTCCACTTCCAAATCTGGGAATAATAAGACTTCCCCCTATGGTAAACTGTCTCAATGACTTCCTTTTAAAATTTCTAAGCACTTATCAACTGACTGCCCCTTTGGGGGGAAAGATTGCTCTTCATGCAAAGTATTGGGAACTCATTACCCAGGACAAATGGGTTTTAAATATAGTGTTCTAGGGATACAGATTTCACTTCCACACATTGCCAACACCAAGTGGGTGGCCGGACCTACCCCCAAATCAGTGGGCAGAGGTCCAAAAACAAGTACTTTCTCTCTTAAGCATGGGGGCTATTCATCTGGTACCAGAAGAGGAAAAGGGACAAGGTTTCTACTCGAGACTTTTCCTGGTACCCAGAAAGGACAATTCATGGCATCCTATCCTGGACCTGTCTACTCTAAACACCTTTTTGGAGATTCCAAAATTCAAGATGCTGACTCTTCACCAATTCCTTCCTATGCTAGGCAAAGATGCCTGGTTGGCAGTGCTAGATTTAAAAGAAGCATACCTGCACATCCCAATCAGGGAAGCTTGTAGAAGATACCTACGCTTCAAAGCAGGCTGCACGCACCATTAGTTCTCTGCACTGCCGTTTGGCTTATCTACTGCACCCAGGGTATTCACAAAGTGCCAAGCTCCAGTTATTGCATTTTGCAGGCAAAGAAATATTCAAATATACCCATACCTGGACGATTGTCTAATTCAGGCAGAAAGCCAGGACATACTTTTGAATCATCTGGCCTTTGTAAAAAGGGTTCTAACTTCTCTGGGGTACACCATAAACGAAAAGAAATCACACCTGGTACCCTGTCAACAAATTATATTCCTGGGAGCAAGCTTGAATACAACTTCCCAGATGGCTTACCTCATGCCAGAAAAGCAAATTAATTTGACAACCTACTTCAAACAAGTGGCCACAAAAACCCTGCTGTCTGCAAGACAAATACTGCAAGCCTTGGGGTTCATGACCTCCTGCATTCTTCTAATTTCATATGCAAGACTGCATATGAGGAAACTACACTGGTATCTAAAAAGCCTATGGTGTCAACATTCTCAAGACCTAGAAACAATGATTCCTATCATACCTTGCCTACGCCTAGAGTTCCTTTGGTGGGCGGAGGCCTGCCACCAAAACAAGGGACCACCTTTCACACCACCCCCTGCCGCCCAAACCCTAACAACAAATGCATCAGACTATGCATGGGGGGCTCACTTGGCAGGGAAGTGCATTCAGGGCAAATGGAACCCAAGTCAAATGCACCCACCTGTATGGGGGAGGGTGGCTCAGTGGTTAAGGTGGTTGCCTTACAAACATAAAGTGCAGGGTTTGAGTCTCAAGGGATAATTGGCTAGGCTTGCAATGGCTCGCAAGGGCAGTTAGCCTAGTACTAACCTATGAACCTATGCATATCAATCAAAAAGAAATGTTAGCTGTACAGAATGCTCTGACAGCCTTCAAGGACCACATTCTTTCAGGACAACTAATGGTAAAGACGGACAACACCACTGTTATGTGGTACATAAACAAGCAGGGGGGTGCATATTCTTACCCGCTCTGCAGACTAGCCATGGCATTGTGGAACACAGCCTTTAGCAACCAAGTGCACCTACAAGCTCAATTCTTGCCAGGAAAATTAAATACACTGGCAGACGGACTAAGCAGAAACCTCATGGACCCACACGAGTGGAAACTGGAACCAAGAATTTTCAACATGTTGACAAGCAAATGGGGGAGCCCAGATATAGACCTGTTTGCCTCTCCCCAGAACTACCAATTGGACAAATTTTGCACAAGGACTCCCCACAAACAAGCCTGGAAAGTGGATGCTCTGTCCTTCAGCTGTTAAAACCTATCAGTCGATGCCTTCCCCCCTCTGCCTCTGCTCTTCAAAGTACTACTAAAAATCAAACAGGACAAACCAAGGATGATTTTGATTGCTCCAGACTGGCTGCGCCAACACTGGTACCCCCTCCTGCACAGTGTGTCATGGTTATCTCCGTGGCACCTGCCTCCGACTCCTTCCCTGCTGTCTCAGCAGGAGAACCAGATTCTGCACCCTCAGCTTCCAACACTGAACCTTGCAGCCTGGCTAATTACTTAATCTCTCCTTTACTATCCTTCAGCAAACCTGTGATGGATATCATTTTAGAGGCAAGGAGGCCTAGTACTAGAAAATCTTATACTGAAAAATGGAAAAGATTCTGTGCCTGGAACAAATCTCAAGGGATGAGCACAGCAGCGCCCAATTTACCTCAGATTTTACAATACTTGTCTGAGATGCTAAACAAGGGCCTGTCTTTTTCCACCACTAAAATTCACACCTCAGCCATTTCAGCTCATTATAACACAGAACCTCCCCTCTTCTCTCATCCAGTGTTCAAGCAGTTCCTCAGAGGGGCCAAAAATTTGAGACCACCCAGGAGAGCTCCAACCCCAGCCTGGGACCTTAACTTTGTCTCGGAGAAACTCACTCTACCTCCTTTCAAGCCAGCTGCTACTGCAAACTTAAAATTTCTTTCTTGGAAAACAGCTTTCCTTTTAGCAATCACTTCAGCTAGAAGAGTATCTGAATTACAGGCCCTTATGGCAGTGGAGCCTTTCATCATCTTTCATGCGGACAGGGTGCCCCTCAGAACCAATCCATCCTTCATGCCCAAGGGTGGTATCCAGTGTGGCTCTTAATCAGTCCATTCATTTGCCAACCTTCTTTCCCAATCCACAGAATAAAGGGGAACGGATACTGCATTCCTTAGATGTGCACAGACAACTTAGATTCTACTTGGACAGGAGTAAACCTAAAAAAAAAATCTGAACTGCTGGTGGCATTTGCTGCAGGGGCAGAGGGGAAGGCTATTTCAAAGCAAACCATTTCTAAATGTTTAAGCCATTGCATTTGTTTCTGTTGTAAGCACCATGGAAAATCTATCCCCCAGGGGATCAGACCTCATGCCACCAGGGCTGCATCTACCTCTACAGCCTTTCTCAGAGGCGTCCCTATAAGGGACATCCTAGAAGCTGCTATTTGGAGTTCTGTACATACTTTCAGCAAGCATTATCATTTGATAATTTTCTCTAAATCCAGAGCTGGCTTTGCCACTGCAGTCTTGCAGGGCCTTATAGCTTGCCATAATGCTATCTAAATTCCTCCTCCCAACCATAGCTTTGGGAATCGACCCAAATATAATGACTGCAACAGTGAAACACGAAGAACATAGTACAGTTGTGTACACTTACCATTAATGTAGATGTTCGAGTGTATTCACTGTTGCAGTCCTGGTTACCCTCTCTCCATCCCCCTAACTTCTTTTGGCTATACCTCTACTTTCCTTTACTATGCTTAAAAGCCTTTTTGGTGCATTTGCTTTTTTGTTGGAGGTATATCTTTGTGCTTTTATGTTTAATTGCTTCCCATTAGGGGGGCACCTGACATCTGGGGCAAGAAAAGCTGATGTAATGGCGTCAGCTGCATGTTTTATACCCCTGATTACCTGATGTCATGGATGAAGGGACAGCAACTGACGCAGGACCCAAGACTTTGTTAATCAGGCCGACTGAGGGCTACCTGCAAGCAGATAACCCAAATGTAATGACTGCAACAGTGAATACACTCGAACATCTACATTTATGCTAAGTGTACACAACTGTACTGTATTCAGGCCGGCTGAGGGCTACCTGCAGGCAGATAACCCTGACTGCAACAGTGAATACACTCGAACGTCTGCATTTAGGGTAAGTGTACACCACTGTACTTTCTGTCTAAAACTACCGAGTTTCTAAGGCCCAGAGTACGAGCTACGCCTAAAAAACGACGACCCAATCTCAAGCGCCTGCTTCCTTGCCACAATCACAGATGATTAAAATGGCAGAAGACCTTATCTTGCTGATTAGGGAAGCCAGCCTTCCCCTGCTAAGAGGAAAAGAGACTTGTCCCAGCAGCTTTATCTGACCAAGAGTCCGATGACTCTCAGGTTTCTGATTATGAAGACATGCCCTTATCTGCTTATGTGGATTCAGATGTGGAGGAATCCATTCCTTCTGCCTCTCCTCTAGAGGATTTTTCTTTTGGTGAAACCCTACATACTTTGAGAGAGCATTTCCATTGGGAATGCCAGGATTATCCTCAGTCCAAAAAGAGACTCAGGGAATTTTTAGATTTACCACAGCACAGACCCTTAGCTATCCCTCCTGTTCTGGATGTTGTGGATGATGTCTTTATGGAATCCAGTCTTAACTCCTGATACCTTACCTTCTGCTCCCAGGACACCTGACCGGTACTACAGAGTCCCTGACTCTCACAAATTTCTTTTCAAGAATCCTACTGCTGACCCAGAGGTCATCTCCCAAGGACCTAAAGGAATAAAAGTAACTACAGCTATGAATCCCACCCCCCTCAGACATGGATTCCCGAGCGTTAGACAGATGGGGTAAAAAGGTATACACCTTTGCAACTCTTGCCATTAGAGCATTAAATTGTCAGTTCCACGTGCTGAAATACCATCAACATACTATAGAACTTATTAAGCAAAGATTATCTACCTTCCCTGACTTTGCAGAAAATAAAGAATTACAGGAACCTATGCATTCTGCAAGCCAAGTCAGCAGGCATACCCTGCAATGTGGGTTTGACGCCCTAGAAGCGTCTTGCAGGGCAGCAGTTACAGGTTCAGTACTTAGAAGGCATGCCTGGCTTAAGGAACAGACCTTGCCAGACCATGTCAAATCAAAGTTATTGGAAGCACCTCTGAACAAAGGCAATCTGTTTGGCACCAAAGATGGAAGAAAAAGCCAAGTCTATGCAGACAGTCAAAGCGTTTTTGCAAGTACAGCCTCCAAGATTCAGTAGGCATTGCCCCTCAAAACATTGGTCTTTTATAGCCCCCTCAAGACCACCTCAGACTAGACCTAGGGGAAGCAGACCCCCTAGACAACAGTCTCAGGGTATGCTGAGATCTAAGCAATGGAGTACCTCCACTTCTAAAACAGGGAGTGCTAGGGAGTGCTAAGCCACCCCCTTATGGAAAGAATTCACAATGACTTCTCAACTCTTCCCCTCACCTCTGCCCAATGCTCGTGCCCCTAGGAGGAAAACTCACCCACCATACAAAAAACTGGGCCTCCATCACCAACGATCGATGGGTCCTCAACATAGTATCCCAGGGGTACAAATTTTATTTCCACACACTGCCAACCCCAAAAGGGTTCCCAGATCTTCCTCCAAACCAGTGGGCAGAGGCACAAAACCAAGTTCAGTCCCTGCTCTCCATAATGGCAATTTAGCCTATTCCTGCAGAACAGATAGGCCAAGGATGTTCTTCATGTTTCACTGTTGCAGTCGTCACATATGGGTTATCTGCCTGCAGGTAGCCCTCAGCCGGCCTGAATACCAGAGTCTTCGGATTTCTGCGTCGGATGCTGTCTCTTCTTCCATGACATCAGGTCGCCAAGGGTATAAGACATGCAGCTGATGCCATTACATCAGTCTGTCTTGCCATGTGGTGCCCGAAGCAAAAGCAGTTCGCAAGTGCCAGTTGTCCGTCTCCTGAAATTTTCGTTTTCGAGTTTCAGACCTGAAGTCTTCAAAAACGATAATTACCCCATTGGGGATCCTTTTTCTTGTTCCAACCAATGTCAGTAAAAGTTAACAAAACTCCAGCTTTACTCTGTAGCATATCTCCTACTCCGAGGTGATCTCTGCCTAACATATAAAGCTATATCAAACCCAGAGCTGTTGGACATGCTACACCTAAAGAAATCCCAATCCCTCCGAGCTACATGCTCTAGGGACCTAAACCTTGTCACCACAATCAACACGATATGCTGGAGGGATAAATTCCTGTCCCAGAGACTTCACATACTCTGGAACAGGCTACCCATCTATGTCAAGCAAAGTTCTTCATTAGCACTCTTCAAGAAAAATCTTGATGAGTGGATGGGAAATACACCCTGGGAATCACTTCTGTGTCCATGCTCGACAGTGGCACAGGAAAATAACTTTCTTGGGTGGCGTAAGCCAGGGAACCTTGTTGGCTAGGCTTACGTAGGCCCTTGGGCTGATAGCCTAGTACCTACCTATAAACTGTCTTGCCTGTGGAAAGCAAATACCTCATAGAGATTTTCATTCTTACTGCATCCCCTGTTTAGGCTCAGACCATGACGTCCCTCACTGTCAGTTTTGTGCCTTGTTCAACCCCCAAACTATTCGTTGTCAGGCTATTTTTGCAGCCAATTACTTTCATACTCGATCTCAGTACTCCGAAATGGCTTTGTTAAGCCATCCGACTACCGATCTACCGAAAAAACATAAATATAAAGGCAGAGATGGACCGCATAGGTCCAAAACTGCAGACGATGCTTCCATTAAGCTAGTCGCCAGTCCGCCGGTACTCAGTGAGGCGCTTTCGCAGCCTCTGATACCTGCTTATTCAGATTTGCAGGCCTCTACTGAGACCCATTCAGAGTCTGGTATGCCACGAGATGCTTCTTCGACTATGGAACCTGCGGATGTCTCTACCTTGGATGGGTCCGGAGCCACTGTGCAGGCACCGGCTTCTGAGGGTGTATTCAACCCTATAGACATTCATATTAAACCAACGCCATTGTTTCCATCCAGAAGTTCTGAATCCCTCAGGCCAAAAACTCGTACCACGCCTAGAAAACCGTTGACCAAACCGCAGGTTTAGAACCATATGCCTCAAAAACAAATGCTTAGAATGGCTGAATACATTATTACCTTAATTAGGGGAAGCCAGCCTTCCCCCTCTAAGAGACCTAGAACTGATTTTTTTTCTGATTCTTCTGATCAGGAATCTGATGTTTCTGCTCCTTCTAATTACCAGGATTTGCCCTTATCTACTTATGAGGATTCTGATGCAGAGGATTCCATTCCCTCTGCCTCCCCTCCAGAAGATCTTTCTTTCGGTGAAACCTTGCATACTCTTAGGGAGCATTTCCGCTGGGAAAGCCAGGATTACTCTGAGTCCAAAAAGAATCTTAGGGAGTTCTTACTCGTGCCTCAACACAGGCCTTTAGCTGTACCTCCTTTTCTGGACATTGTAGATGATGCTTTCTTGGAATCTAGCCTTACCCCAGACACTTTACCTCCAGCTCCCAGAAAACCTGACAGGTACTACAGAGTACCTGACTCTCACAAGTTCCTCTTCAAGAGTCCTTCTGCAGATCCAGAGATCATTTCCTAAGGACCAAAAGGCATTAAGGCTACTGCTGTCAAAAATCCTACTCCTTCTGTTATTCCAGACTTTTCCTGATAACCCAGAAAAGAGGGCACCTGGCGCCCAATCTTAGATCTATCCATTCTAAACACCTTCCAGGTAGTACCAAAATTCAGAATGCTCACCCTGCAGCAGCTTCTCCCTATGCTATCCAAAGTTGCCTGGTTAGCCACCCTAGACCTAAAGGAGCCCTATATGCATATCCCATTCAGCGACTCCTGCAGGAAATATCTACGTTTCAGGGCAGGATCTATGCATTATCAGATGTTCTTCATGTTTCACTGTTAGTCATCACACTTGGATTATCTGCCTCCAGGTAAACCTCAGTCAGCCCAAATACCAGAAACTTGGTATTTCTTCGTCGGTTGTTGTTGCTCCAGGACTAACGTCCAATCATCAGGGGTATAAAAACAGGCAGCCGACACCATTACATCAGTCTTTCTTGCCAAGCAGCCCAAAGAAGAAGCGGTGACGGCCGCTACCTGAATTTCGTTTATGAATTAAATAATCCTGAAGTCTTCTAAAGCTAAGTACCCCATTGGGGATCCTTTTTTCTTGCTCTAACCAATATCAGAAAAAGTTAACAATTGCCTTGCCTGTGGAAAGCAAATACTTCACAGCGATTTTCATTCTTACTGCATCACCTGTTTAGGCCCAGATCACGATGTACCTTGCTGTCGGCTTTGTGCCTTGTTCCAACACCCGAACCATTCATCGTTGGGCTCTCTTTGTTGCTAAATTCTTTCACTGTCGATCTCCGTATTCTGAAATGGCATTGGTAAGCCATCCGACTACCGATATTCCGAAAAAACATAAGAAGAAAGACAGAGACAGACCGCATAGGTCCACAGCTGCCGGCGATGCTTCCGTTAAGCTAGTCGCCAGTACCCTGAGGTGCTTTTGCAGCCCCTGATGCCCGCTTCTATGGATTCACAGGCCTCTACCGAGACCCATTCGGAGTGTGGTATGCCATGAGACTCTTCTTCGACTATGGAACCTGCGGATGTCTCTACCTTGGATGGGTCTAGATCCACTGTGCAGGCACCGGCTTCTGAGGTAGTTCTTCGCTCAGGGCTTCGGCCCTGTGGAACACGGCCTTGAACATTCAAGTCTATCTGCAAGCTCAATTCCTGCCAGGAAAACAAAACTTACTGGAAGACGACTTAAACAGAAACCTCCTAGACCCACACGAGTGGCAATTGGAGCACAGCACCTTCAACCTTCTGATCCAGAAAGGGGGGAACCCCAGAGGTGGATCTCTTTGCCTCCCCCTACAATCACCAGCTCAGCAAATTCTGCACTAGGAATCCTCACAGCAGGGCCTGGAAAGTGGATGCCCTATCTTTTCAGTGGGTAAATCTCTCAATCTATGCCTTTCTCCCTCTGCCCCTCCTTTCAAGAGTATTACTCAAGATAAAACAGGACAGACCAAGGACAGTTCTGATTGCCGTGGACTGGCCACGCCAACACTGATACCCACTCCTGCGCAGCTTGGCATTGGTGCCATCCTGGCACTTGCACCAGAATCCAACCCTCCTCTCTCAGCAGGAGGGACAGATTCTGCATCCACAACTGCAAACCCTAAATCTCGCAGCCTGGCTTATTCATTGAATTCTCCCCCAGTGACCTTAAGCAAACTGGTGCTGGACATCATTCTTGAAGCGAGAAGACGCAGTACAAGAAAATCCTATGCTGATGAATGGAAAAGGTTCTGCTCATGGATGCAGTCTAAAGGAGAGGACACAACACTGCTCTCTCTGCCTCTTATCCTGGATTACTTAGCTGGTCTACTCCACAAAGGCCTGTCTTTCTCCTCCATTAAGATACATGCCTCTGCCATTTTTGCTCATTACAACACTGAGCCACCTCTCTTCTTGCACCCTCTTATCAAACAGCTCTTGAGAGGGGCAAACAACTTAAGGCCACCAGGGAGAGCAGCCACCCCTGCTTGGGACGTTAACTTTGTACTGGAAAAGCTCACGCTTCCCCCCTTTGAACCTGCTGCATCAGCAGAGTTAAAATGCCTCTCTTGCAAAACAACCTTGCTTCTAGCCATCACTTCAGCTAGAAGAGTGTCTGAGCTACAAGCACTTATGGCTGTGGAATCCTTCATTATTTTCCATGCTGACAGGGTTTCCCTCAGGATTAACCCTTCCTTTATGCCTAAAGTGGTGTCCAGTGTGGTTCTCAATCAATCCATCCATTTGCCAACCTTCTTTCCTAATCCTCAAAATAAAGGGGAAAGGATCCTGCACTCCTTAGATGTGCACAGACAGCTCAGATTCTACCTTGATAGGACTAAGCCCTTCAGAAAATCTGACCAGCTACTAGTCAGCTTTGCAACAGGGGCAGAGGGCAAGGCTATTTCAAAACAAACTATTTCCAAATGGATAGCACACTGCATCTATTTCTGCTACAAACACCAAGGGAAACCAACCCTCAGGGGGTCCGAACACATTCCACTAGGGCAACATCTACCTCTACAGCATTTCTCAGGGGAGTCCCTACCAGGGACATCCTGGAGGCTGCTACCTGGAGTTCTGTACACACCTTCACCAAGCAATACCAACTGCCTATCTTTTCCAAATCCAGGGCAGAATTTGTTTCAGCAGTCTTGCAAGGCATACTAGCCAGCCCTAACTCTTCATGACTGCCTTCACCCTTCTTCAGCTTTGGGAATCAACCTAAGTGTAATGACTGCAACAGTGAAACATGAAGAACATAGTACAGGTGTTTTTCGTGTTTCACTGTTACAGTCATCACACTTGGGTTATCTGTCTGCAGGTAGCCCTCAGTCGGCCCGAATACCAGAGTCTTGGGATTTCTGCGCCGGATGCTGTCGCCTCTTCCATGATGTCAGGTCGTCAAGGGTATAAAACATGCAGCCTACGCAATTACATCAGCTTTTCTTGCTGTGCGGGAGCCCGAAGCAGAAACAGTTCACAAGTGCCAGTCGGCAGCTACCTGAAATTTTCATTTTTCGAGTTTCAAACCTGAAGTCTGCTAAAGCCAAGTACCCCAATTGGGGATCCTTTTTTCTTGCCCTAACCAATGTCAGAAAAAGTTAACAATTGTCTTGCCTGTGGAAAGCAAACACCTCACAGAGATTTTCATTCTTACTGCGTCACCTGTTTAGGGCCAGACCATGACATCCCTCGCTGTCAGTTTTCTGCCTTGTTCAATGCCCGAACTATTCGTCTTCGGGCTATTTTTGTCTCTAAATTCTTACGCTCCCGTTCTCCGTATTCCGAAATGGCTTCAGTAAGCCATCCACCTACCAATCTTCTGAAAAAACGGAAAGATAAAGACAGAGACAGACCTCATAGGTCCAAAACTGCCGACAACGCTTTTGTTAAGCTAGTCGCCAGTCCGCCGGTACACAGTGAGGTGCTTTCGCGGCCCCTGTTACCTGCTTCTACAGATTCGCAGGCCTCTACTGAGATATGAGGCCTCTACTGAGGTATGCCACGAGATGCTTCTTTGACTATGGAACCTGCGGATGTCTCTACCTTGGATGGGTTTGGAACCGCTGTGCAGGTACCGGCTTCTGAGGGTGTATTCAGACCTTCCAATGTTTGTATTAAACTGACTACTTTGTTAATGACTAAAACTACTGTATTTCTCAGGCCCAGAGTTCGCACTACGCCTAGGAAACCGACGACCACAGCGCATTCTCAAACTCCCATGCCACAGAATCAAATGCTTAGAATGGCTGAAGACCTTGTTACTTTAATTAGGGGAAGCCAGCCTTCTCCCTCCAAAAGACAAAGAATTGATTTTCCTTCTGATTCTTCAGACCATGAGTCCAATGACTCTGACCCCTGTGATTACCAGGACACATACCCTTATCTACCTGTTAGGATTCAGATGCAGAGGATTCCTTCCCTCTGCCTCCCCCCCCCCCAGAGGACTTTTCTTTCGGTGAAACCTTGCATACCCTAAGAGAGCATTTTCGCTGGGAATGCCAGGACTACCCAGAGTCCAAAAAGAGACTTGGGGAATTCTTAGACTTGCCTCAGCATTGGCCTCTAGCTATTACCCCCTGTCCTGGATATTGTAGATGATGTCTTCATGGAATCCAGCCTTACTCCTGATACTTTACCACCAGCTCCTAGAAAGCCTGACAGGTATTACAGAGTACCTGACTCTCGCAAATTTCTCTTTAAAAATCCCACTGTGAATCCAGAGACCATTTCCCAGGGACCTAAAGGTATTAAGGCTTCTACAGCCAAAAACCCTAAGCTTTTCGGACAGGGATTCTAGGGCTCTAGACAGATTGGGTAAGAAGGTATATACCTATGCAACTCTTGACATCAGGGCTTTAAATTGCCAATTTCACATGTTGAAGTACCAGCAGCATGTTATGGATCAAATTAAACAAAAAATGTTGTTGATTCCAGATTGTGCAGAAAATAAAGACTTACAAGACGTACTGCATTCTGCAAACCAAGTTGGTAAACATACTTTGCAGTGTGGTTTTGATGCCTTAGAAGCATCTTGCAGGGCTGCTGTCACTGGGTCTGTTCTGAGATGGCATGCTTGGCTGAAGGAACAAATCTTGCCATATCATGTCAAAGCAAAATTACTAGATGCTCCATTAAACCAAGAATGTTTGACTCAAAAGCAGAAGTTGTTCTTAAAAAGATGGAGGAAAAAGCTAAATCTATGCAAACTGTTAAAGAATTTTTACAGGCACAGCCACCTAGATGCAGTAGGCATTGGCCTTCACAAAACTGGTCCTTTCCAGTCCCCCTCCCAGACCTTCTCAGCCAAAACCCAGTGGCAACAGACCACAAAGACTACAGTCTCAGGGTATGCACAGATCTAAACAATGGAGTGCTCCCTCCTCAAAAACAGGGAGTGATAAGCCTCCCCCTTATGGAAAAAGTTCACAATGACTTGTCCTTAATCCTTCCCAGCCATGCACAAGTGCTTGCACCCCTAGGGGGAAAACTCACCCTGCATGCAAAATACTGGGAGTATATAACCCAGAACTGATGGGTCTTAAACACTGTATCCCAGGGATACAAATTCTATTTCCACTCTCTGCCAACCCCAAGCGGATTGCCAGACCTTCCTCCAAACCAGTGGACAGAGGCCCAAAAGCAAGTACGTTCTCTTCTCAGTATCAGAGCTATTCAGCCTGGTCCAACAGAGCAAAGGGGACAGGGTTTCTACTCCAGGCTGTTCCTGGTTCCCAGGAAAGATAATTCTTGGTGCCCTATTCTGCATCTGTCAACTCTCAACACCTTCCTGGTGGTACCAAAATTCAAAATGCTTAAACTCTAGCAACTCCTTCCTGTGCTATCCAAGGACTCCTGGCTAGTCACCCTAGACTTAAAGGAAGCTTATCTGCACATCCCCATAAGGGAATCTTGCAGGAAATATCTACGTTTCAGGGCAGGCTCTATGCACTATCAGTTCTCTGCACTTCCCTTTGGCTTATCTACTTGCGCCCAGGGTATTCACAAAGTGCCTGGCTCCAGCCATTGCTTACTGCAGGCAGAGAAATATTCAAATTTACCCATACTTGGACAATTGCCTGATTCAGGCGGACAGCCATGAATTGCTACTTCAGCACCTGACGTTTGTAAAGAGGCTTCTAACTTCTCAGGGGTATACCATCAACGAAAAGAAATCACATCTGGTACCCAGCCAAATGATTGTATTCCTGGGAGCAAGCTTGAAACAACTTCCCAGGTGGCATTCCTCACTCCAGAAAAGCATGATTATTTGACAACTTACTTCAAACTACTGGGCACCCAAACCCAGCTATCTGCAAGAAAAATACTGCAAGTCCTAGGGTTCATGATCTCATGCATTCTACTAATTCCATATGCTAGACTGCATATGAGGAAACTTCAGTGATACTTAAAAAGTCTCTGGTGTCAACATTCTCAGGACCTAGAAACAGTGATTCCTATCATTCCTTGCCTAAGGACAGAGTTCCTTTGGTGGGCAGAGGCTTGCAACCACAACAAGGGACTCTTTTTCTCTCATCCCCCCACCACCCAAACCCTGACAGCAGACGCATCAGACTATGCATGGGGGGCTCACATGGCAGGCAAATGCATTCAAGGCAAATGTAGCCCATGACAAATTCATCTGCATATCAATCAAAAAGAAATGTTAGCTGTACAGAATGCACTGACAGCCTTTAAATACATTATCCTGCCAGGACAACTCCTGATAAAGACAGACAACACCACAGTTATGTGTTACATAAACAAGCAGGGGGGAACCCACTCCTACCCACTCTGCAGGTTAGCCATGGCTCTGTGGAACATAGCCTTAAGCAACCAAGTGCACCTGCAAGCTCAATTCCTGCCAGGCAAACAAAATTCACTGGCAGACGACTTAAGCAGAAATCTAATGGACCCACATGAGTGGAAGCTGGAACCCAACTCATTCAAACTTCTAATACACAGGTGGGGGACACCAGAGGTGGACCTCTTTGCATCCCCCCAAAACCATCAGTTAAGCAAATTTTGCACCAGAACTCCCCACAGCCAAGCTTGGAACATGGATGCCCTATCCTTTACATGGGAAAACCTCTCAATCTCTGCCTTTCCCCCTCTGCCCCTCCTTCCAAAAGTACTACTCAAGATCAAACAGGACAGGCCAAGGACAATCCTTATTGCACCAGACTGGCCACGCCTGCACTGGTACCCACTCCTACGCAGTCTGACAGCAATGCCACCTTGGCACCTACGTCAGACCCCCTCTCTGCTGTCCCAGCATGAAGGATAAATTTTGCATCCTCAGCTGCAATCCGTGTACTTGGCAGCCTGGCTTATTCCCTGTATACATCACTAGCAACCGTCAGCAAACAGGTGCTGGATTTTATCCTTGAGGCCAGGAGGCCTAGTACTAGGAAATCCTATTCAGAAAAGTGGAACATTTACTGTTCCTGGAGCCAGTCTCAAGGAAAGGACACAGCCGTGCCCACCTTACCTCAAATCTTAGATTACCTAGCAGAGCTTCTCCACAAAGGTCTATTCTTCTCATCGATTAAGATTCATGCCTCTGCCATCTCAGCTCATTACAATACTGAGCCACCCCTCTTCTCTCACCCCCTGATGAAACAGTTCCTGAGAGGAGCTAACAATTTAATACCTCCAAGGAGAGTTCCCACTCCTGCTTGGGACCTTAACTTTTTACTAGAGAAGCTTGCGCTCCCCCTTTTGAGCCTGCTGCTACAGCAGAGTTAAAATTCCTATCTTGGAAAACAGCCTTACTGCTAGCCATCACTTCAGCAAGAAGAGTGTCTGAGTTACAAGCCCTTATGGCTGTGGAACCCTTAATTATTTTCCATGCAGACAGGGTTTCCCTCAGGACTAACCCATCATTTATGCCCAAGGTGGTATCCAGTGTGGCTTTAAACCAATCCATCCATTTACCAACCTTTTTTCCTAATCCTCAGAATAAAGGTGAAAGGATCCTGCACTCCTTGGATATGCACAGACAGCTCAGGTTCTACCTTGACAGGACTAACCCTTTCAGAAAATCTGATCAGCTGCTAGTCAGGTTTGCTACAGGGGCAGAGGGCAAGGCCATTTCAAAGAAAACCATTTCTAAATGGATAGCACACTGCATCCATTTCTGCTACAAACACCATGGAAAACCTACCCCACAGGGGATCAGACCTCATTCAACTAGGGCTACCTCTACTTCTGCAGCATTTCTCAGGGGAGTCCCTACCAGGGACATCCTGGAAGCTGCAACCTGGAGTTCTGTACACACCTTCACCAAGCTTTACCACTTACCTATCTTTTCTAAATCCAGAGCTGGATTTGCCACAGCAGTCTTACAAGGCCTGCTAGCCAGCCCTGATACATCTTGACTGCTTCCACCCCTTGTCAGCTTTGGGAATCAACCCAAGTGTGATGACTGCAACAGTGAAACACGAAGCACATAGTTCAGTTGTGTACACTTACCATAAATGTAGATGTTCGAGTGTATTCACTGTTGCAGTCCTGGTTTCCCTCCCTCTAGCCCCCTGGCTGGCTTTCTGTCTCTATCTCTACTATCTATGGCCATTACTAACCCCTTCTGGGGTATTGGTATTGGTATTTACTTTTTACTGGTGATGTTTTCCCCACCATAACCTAGCTCCCTTTTGGGGGGGGGGCTCCTGACATTTGTGGCATGAAAAAGTGATGTAATGGTGTCTGCTGCCTGTTTTTATACCCCTGACGACCTGACATTAGTCCTGGAGCGACAGCATCCGACACAGAAATACTAAGTCTGTGGTATTTGGGCCGACTGAGGGCTACCTGCAGGCAGATAACCCAAGTGTGATGACTACAACAGTGAATACACTCTAACATCTACATTTATGGTAAGTGTACACAACTGCACTTTGGTACTGCTGTCCATCGGATGAGCCTTCGAAGAAAAAGACTAAAATGGCAAGGCCCAAATCTTCGGCTGCACCTCTGGTCCCAGACGTCCCTGTCAAGGCCAATGAAAGCCCAGAGGCTTGTACAGTTTCAGACCCTCCTCCTCCTACAGGTACTACTCTGGAAGCTGCTAGGGAGGGTTCCCACAGCACATCTGCAGAGGTTTTGCAGACGTCTGGTTTGGACAGTATGGGGGAACTACTGCTCACTCCTTCCAACATTCTGCACAGTAACTTTCCTACCCCTTCCATCGAGGTTTTGCCAGTGTCTGTTCTGGAGCTCAGGCCTACGTTGGCACTTCCTTCCCAGACTAGGTTAGGGGGAAAACATGCTTCCTCCACTCGGGAGCCTTCTGACTGGCAGGCCTTCTCTCAGGGGGTATTGAATGCCTTCCTGATACTTGGGCCTTCTTCCTTGCCACTTTCTACCCCAGCAACCCCTACCCCCCCCTCCATCCGCAGAATTAGAGGCATCTGATGAAGATGAATTCTCTATGGATGCATCTTTAGCGTATTCCACTCAAGTAGACTTTCCCTTGGAATATGCTTCTCCTGATGTGGATTCCAATGGAGGGATTCTCTAGTAGAGGATATCTCCTTTGGAGAAACTGTCTCTAAAATGATAGAGTTTTTCAGATGGGAAAGCTGTAAAGTCTCACAGGTCCAGAAGAGGTATTATGACCTCCTGCAAATAGACTGTCTTGCTCCTTCAGCCATCTAACCTGTTTTGCCAACATTTCAAGATGCCTTCCTGGCTGCATCTGAACACCCTGATTCTCGGCCCCCAGCACCCAAGAGACCAGACAGGTTCTATAAGGTTTCTGAGGACAGTAGTTACTTGTATAAATGCCCTCTTGCAGACCTTGCTGATAAAACTTCAGAGTTACTGCCCTCTGTCAATCTTCTTCCCTCTGATAAAGACAGCAAGGTGATGTAAAGAATTGAGAAAAAGGTATACACATGCTCTACTCTGGCCTTTAGGGTCATTAGCCCTCATGCTAAAGGATAACGCTGTCCAAGCTGCAAAATCCTTTACTAATGCATTCTACGGGCACCTACAAGAATGCATAGATTGTGCTATCCCAAGCAAACCCAAGACTCACTCCTCCAAGAAAAAGAAACCAGTTTGGTGGACCCCTGCCATAAACAAGCTATACAATAGAATGAGGAAACTAGTACAAAAAAAGAGTAAAATCCCAAGAAGGGAAGACATCCCTGATCAGTATCAGCAAGAAACTATGATCCCTCATAAAATCATCCAAGGCTAGCTTCGAAAGAAAAATTGCCAAGGACTCCAAAGATAACCACAAGGCATTCTTTAGCTATGTCAAGAATCTAAGTGGCATGCTCAGATCTGCTTGGAGTTAGTGCAGAATGGCACAAAATACACTGAACCAACCAATATCGCCAACATCCTGGCAGACAGGTTCAGTGCAAACTTCACCCCCCTCTCACCCCCAAAAGGGCCCATAACCATACCAGAAGAATGTAGAGCCCCTGAAATCACAGACACTCAGGTTAAACAGCCCTCTCTAAAGCCAAAAACACAGCATCAATGGGACTGGACGGTGTCCCAGGCTGCGTCCTACACAAGCTCAAAGACGAACTAACCCCTCACCTAAACACACTGTTCAAACTCAGCCTCTCCACAGGCTGCATACCCACAGAGTGGCGCACAGCAATGGTTATTCCGCTCCACAAAGGTGGAGCCACAACAGACCCAGGGAATTATCGCCCTATAACCCTGACTAGCTTGATCTGCAAGGCTATGGAGTGCATCATCATGGAACTCATTAACAGAGACATTGGAAACCTCCAAACACTGGACCCTACCAGTTCGGCTTTGTTAGGGGCAGATCATGCCTCCTAATCCTGGTGGACTTCTTTGAGACAGATGTCCATCGTGTTTCACTGTTGCAGTCATTACTCTTGGGTTATCCTGCTGGCAGGCTACCCGCAGTCGGCCTGAGTTCCAAAGTCCTGGTCCAGCGTCGGTTGCTGTCGCCTCTTCCCTGACGTCAGTGCACCAGAGGTATAAAAGATGCAGCCGACGCCATTTTCTTCAGTCTTTCTTGCCGCGTGGTGCCCAAAGCAAAAGCAGTTCGAAAGTGCCGGTTGGCCGACTCCTAAGATTTTCAAATCTGAATTTCAGAACCAAAGTCTTCATTAAAGCTAAGTACCCCATTGGGGAAACTTTTTTCTTGCTCCAGACCGGTCAGAAAAAGTTAACAATTGTATTTCTTGTGGGAAGCAAATACCTCATAAGGATTTTCATTCTTACTGTATTCCTTGCCTAGGCCCTGACCACGACTTTGCTAGCTGTCGGTTTTGTGCTAGATTTAACCAACGCACTATTAAGCGTAGGCTCGATTTTGCATTTCATTACTTTGGCTGAAGATTTAACTATATAATGCCGTTGGAACAGCCGACTACCGGAGTTTACAAAAACGCAAGGACAAGGAAAAGGATATGTATCCGAGGTCCAAAACCGATGACGAGGCCTCCGTTAGGCCAGTCATCTGTTCGCCGGTTCTCAGTGAGGCGCTTTCGCAGCCCCTGGCGCCCGCTACCTCAGAGCCACTGGCCGCTTCCATCTCCCACATGGAGCCGACTGGGCCTCTGGATACTCAAGGTATTGGACACTCGAAAATCATTCCCTCAGATGGGTCCGGAGCCGCTGAGCAGGCATCGGCTTCTGAGGGTGTATTCAGACCTACACAGTTATCTGTTAAACCATCTTCAGCTTCAAAGACAAAGACTAAAGCAGCTCTAAAGACAAAGAAACAAGTACAGCATTCTCCTACTCAGACTTCCATGCCTAAAAACAGATGATTAAAATGGCTGAAGACCTAATTACTTTGATCAGGGGTTCCCATCCCCCTCCTGATAAGAGGCCTAGGCAAGAGACAGAATATGATTCTTCTGATCAGGTTTCAATTTCCTCTGACTCCTCTTCTGAACAGGGATATTGTTTTTCTCCCTATAAGGATTCTGATGCTGAAGAATCCATTCCTTCAGCCTCTCCTCCTGAGGATTATTCTTTTGGGGAAACCCTGCATACCCTGAGGGAGCATTTCCACTGGGAGAGCCAAGATTACTCAGAATCTAAGAAAAGGCTCAGAGACTTTCTGCTACTACCTCAGCACAGACCCCTTGCTATTCCACCTGTTCTAGACATTGTAGATGATGTATTTTCAGAGTCCGGCCTGTCCCCTGACTCTTTACCCCTTGCACCTGCTAAGCCAGACAGATACTACAGGGTACCAGACTCTCATAAATTCCTATATAAAAACCCCGCTGCTGACCCAGAAACTATATCTCAGGGTCCCAAAGGGGTCAAAGCTTCCACTGCAAAAAACCCTGTCCCCTCTGATAGGGTTTCTAGGGCACTGGACAGATGGGGGAAAAAGTTTACACTTCTGCTACCCTGGCTGTAAGGGCTTTAAATTGTCAGTTTCATTTGCTTAAATATCAGCAATACTTAATGTCACTGCTTAAACAGAAATTGTTGACAAACTCTAAATGTCCAGAGAACAAGGAATTGCAGGATTTATTGCATGCAGGTGAACAAGTGGGAAAGCATACTTTGCGATGTGGTTATGATTCACTGGAGGCCTCTTCCAGGGCCGCTGTTACAGGTTCTGTTATTAGAAGGCATGCCTGGTTAAAGGAACAGAATCTGCCTGATCATGTTAAAGCAAAATTATTAGATGCTCCATTACAGCATGATACTTTGTTTGGTGCTAAAGCAGAAGAGGTGTTGAAGAAAATGGAGGATAAAGCGAAATCCATGCAGACAGTTAAGGATTTTTTTGCAGGTACAGCCACCCAGATTTAGCAAGAACTGGCCTTCAAAAAATTGGTCCTTTCCAGTGTCAGACAGGCCACAAAGAGGCAGATACAGACGTCCCAGTGGCAGATCTCAGCCCCAAGGCTCATACAGGCCTAAACAATGGGGTACTCCTACCTCCAAAAGCGGAGAAGACAAATCACAACCTTACAGGAAACAGTCCCAATTACTTTCCTCTGCCAGATCCAAGCACTTTTCTTTTGGCAGCCCCCTTAGGGGGAAAACTAGCACTTTTCTCACCAAATTGGCAAATGATTACCCAAGACAAATGGGTCTTGAACATAGTGTCCCAAGGCTACAGGTTCCATTTTCACACCCTACCAAGGGCAAAAGGTATGCCAGACCAGCCACACAATCAATGGGCAGAGGCACAAAAACAAATTACAGCCCTCATGGACATGAGGGCCATTCAACAAGTGCCACAACAAGAGCAGGGGCAAGGATTTTACTCGAGACTTTTCTTGGTGCCCAGAAAGGACAAAACCTGGAGACATTACTGGACCTGTTTATACTAAACATGTTTCTGGAGGTTCCAAAATTCAAGATGTTGACTCTACAGCAGCTACTGCCCATGCTGGGCAAGAAGGCTTGCCTCGTAACTTTGGACCTAAAAGAGGCATACCTGCATGTCCCAATCAGACAATCTTGCAGACGATACCTCAGATTAATAGCTGGCTCAATGCACTACCAATTCTCTGCACTGCTCTTTGGCTTATCTACTGCGCCCAGGGTCTTCACAAAATGCCTGGCACCAGTAATTGCATTTTGCAGACAAAGAGGAATTCAAATATATCCCTACTTGGATGACTGCCTTATTCAAGCAGAGAACAAAGACATTCTTCTGCAGCATCTGGCATTTGTAAAAAGATTACTAATTTGCCTAGGGTACACAGTAAACGAAAAGAAATCAAAACTAGTACCCTCTCAAGAGATAATATTCCTGGGTGCAAGCTTAAATACAACTGCCCAGATGGCTTATCTCACGCCAGACAAACAAAGGCAACTGACTTCATACGTCAAAATGTTGGCAACAAAGACCCAGTTATCTGCAAGGAAAATCCTGCAGGCCTTGGGCTTCATGGCATCCTGCATTCTACTAATTCCATATGCCAGACTGCATATGAGGAAACTACAATGGTATCTGAAAAGTGTTTAGACTCAGCATTGCCACAGCCTGGAGACAGTAATTACCCTCATTCCCTGCCTGTAACAGAAGTTTCGATGGTGGGCACAGGCCTGTCACCACAACAAGGTTCTGCCATTCACTTTACCCACAGCCAGACATACACTGACAACGGATGCATCAGATTATGCCTGGGGGGCCCATATGGCAGGAAAATGTATTCAGGGCACATGGCCTGCAAGCCAGATGCATCTTCACATCAATCAAAAAGAGATGCTAGCTGTTCAGAATGCCCTGACAGCTTTCAAGGATCTACTTCATCCAGGACAGCTACTGATAAAGACGGACAGTATTACGGTCATGTGGTACATAAACAAGCAGGGAGGCGCACATTCCTACCCCCTCTGCAGACAAGCAATGACCTTATGGGACACAGCATTGACTTATCAAGTTCACCTGCAAGCACAATTCCTGCCAGGAAAAACAAATACTCTGGCAGACGAACTAAGCAGAAACCTCATGGATCCCCATGAGTGGAAACTGGATCCACAAGTCTTCAGCATGATAAGAAGGAAATGGGGATGCCCAGACATAGATCTGTTTGCCTCCCCTCACAGCTGCCAAGTACACAGATTTTGCACAAGGATTTATCACAAACAAGCATGGAGAGTGGACGCCCTATCCTTCAGCTGGAAAAACCTAACAGTATATGCCTTTCCTCAACTGCCTCTCCTTCCCAGGGTACTCCTAAAGGTCAGACAAGAGAAGCCAAAAATGATATTGATTGCACCAGACTGGCCACGCCAGCACTGGTACCCAATCCTAAAGAGCTTGTCTCAAGGTCCAGCATGGATGTTGCCTCAAACTTCTCACTTGCTGACCCAACAAAACAATCAGATCCTGCACAGCCAACTCAGGACCTTAAATCTGGCAGCATGGTGGATAATGTAGCCATTCAGAACACTCCTCTTTCAAAATCTGTTATGGATGTTATCTTGGAGGCCAGGAGGCCCAGTACCAGAAAATCTTATGCAGAAAAATGGAAGAGATTCTGTGCTTGGAACCAGGAGCAAGGCATTGACACGTATGTACCAAATATCCCTCAGATTTTACAATACCTAACTGAGATGCTGGACAAAGGCCTTTCCTTTTCATCAATTAAGATTCATGCCTCTGCCATTTCAGCCCATTACAGTACGGAACCACCTATCTTTTCTCATCCTTTAATAAGGCAGTACCTCAGAGGGGCCAAAAACATCAGGCCTCCAAGGAGAGCACCAATTCCGGCATGGGATCTCAATTATGTCTTGGAAAAACTCACACTGCCCCCTTTTGAGCCAGCCTCAACAGCTGATAATAAAATTCTTATCCTGGAAAACAGCTCTGCTTCTAGCAATAACCTCTGCAAGACGAGTCTCGGAGTTACAAGCACTCATGGCTGTGGAACCTTTTATCATTTTTCATCCAGACAGGGTTTCTCTGAGGACAAACCCAACATTTATGCCTAAGGTGGTGTCCAGTGTGGCCCTCAACCAAACCATTCACTTGCCTACCTTTTATCCAAACCCACAGAACAAGGGTGAGAAAATTCTGCATTCTTTGGACATACACAGGCAGCTACACTTCTACTTAGACAGAACTAAAGCTTTCAGAAAGACTGAGCAACTTTTAGTGTCATATGCTGCAGGATCACATCTCAAAACAAACTATTTCTAAATGGATAGGCCATTGCATCCGTTTCTGCTATTCACAGCATGGCAAATCAGTGCCTAAGGGCATTAGGCCTCATTCTACCAGAGCAGCAGCCACTTCAGCAGCCTTCCTCAGAGGAGTACCAAGCAAAGACATCTTAGAGGCTGCAACTTGGAGTTCAGTGCACACTTTTACAAAGCACTACCACTTACCTCTTTACTCTAAATCCAGAGAAGGCTTTGCCACTTCAGTTCTGCAGGGCCTCATAGGCTCTCCTAATCCTATCTAGCCCAGCCACCCATCCTCAGCTTTGGGATTCAACCCAAGAGTAATGACTGTAACAGTGAAACACAATGAACATAATACAGTTGTGTACCTACCATAAATGTAGATGTTCGAGTGTATTCACTGTTGCAGTCCAGGTTGCCCTCCCACCGTCCCCCTTTCTTTTGCTGGGGTTTATCTGTACTTCTCTATTCTATACAACCTATGTGGTGTATTTGCTTGTAAATGAAGGAAATGTTTCTTTACTTGCATGTATGTTTATTGGCATAATATATTTAGCCCTACCCTTTTGGGGGCACCTGACATCTGGGGCAAGAAAAACTGAAGAAAATGGCGTCGGCTGCATCTTTTATACCCCTGGCGCACTGACGTCAGGGAAGAGGCGACAGCAACCGATGCCGGACCAGGACTTTGGAATTCGGGCCGACTGCGGGTAGCCTGCCAGCAGGATAACCCAAGAGTAATGACTACAACAGTTAATACACTTGAACATCTACATTTATGGTAGGTACACAACTGTACTATGTCCTTCTTGTCCATGTTGCAGTATTCTGTCCCACCCTCTTTCCCCCATGGTTCATGCTCTTCCTTGGATTTCACCTTAAAAAATTTCTTTACCTCTTATCCTACAGCTGATGTTCTGACTGGGACATTCAGTTCTGAGGATGGTACGTGCAGACGTCATTTTTATGGCTGACGCTTGGCTGTACTTTGTGCAACATCATAATTAACTTGTAGTAGCTTAAGTCTTTGGTATACTGGCCTGACGTTCGGGTTGCCTAGGTGGAATCTCTCTCATGTTATGAATACTGCAACATGGAAGAAAAGGACATCTACGGTTATGGTAAGATGTTATAGAACTATTCTTTCTCCTAAAACATAACTTGAAATTTAGCTTGAAATCATTCATGTTGTGACATCACTAATTTGGATGAATATACTGCGGTGATGGTGCTGTGGTAGCATTGTCGCCTCACAGGTAGACGTTGCCCTGTTTGATTCTCAGCTAGAGCGCCTTCTGTGTGGAGACGTGTGAATGGGCGTACCTTCGTTGAAGGTTGTGCGTCAGGGCCGACAACTCGGCATGTAAAAATCTACTGCCAATCATTAGCGGACCGGAGTTCCGCTGTGGCGACCCCTAACCGGGAAAAGCCGAAAGACACAACAACAACACTTCTGCATCTGTGTCTGTAATATACTTGCTGTAACATTAAAATAATCTGCATAAATGCATATCTGCATCTGTATTATGTACATGTTCCAACTCTTAAAGAATTATTTTCTTTAGTTAACTGAAACAAATTTACATAATTTCAATTAACATATTGTATGTATGTATATATATATATATATATATATATATATATATATATATATATATATATATATGGAATAATTTATGCATTTATCTACATTTCATTTATATTTAAAGAAACATTTTAAAAGCAAAAATCTTCACTTCTGGATTTTCCTTTGATCTTGATACATGAATGGGCCAACCCAGAACATGCAAAATAGATGATGTCCTTCTATTTCCATGTTGCACTATTCATAACCTTTGGAGGTTATCCTCTTCTTAGCTACCCGAACATCTGGCCAGTATACAAAAGCTTTAGTCACTGCAAGGTATGTGGGATATTTGACATTGGCCTTAGGGTGCGTTGGCCATAAAAGTGACGTCTGCATGTACCTTTCCTCAGAACTTCTCTGCCGCCAGTTGAATGTCAGCTCTTCCTGTCGTCTCTGCCATCGGATCTTCGATTTTAAGATAAGTACCCCATATTACTTCCCTCTACCTCTGTCCTTCCCACTGATAAGGACGGTAAGACCATGGAACCCATTTGCAAAAAAAGTGTGCACCTCTGTCACTTTGGCTTTTAGGGCAGTTAACTACCAGACACACATGTCTAAGTATGCCCTGGCCCTTTTGACTCTGGTTTCTAAACTTCTGGCTGATCTCCCAGACTCACCTTCTAAGGCACAAATATCTAGCCTCATCTCCTTGTCCACTCAAGTGACAAGACACTCGATTAGATGTAGCTGTGATGCTGTAGAGCCCTCGCCCATATCTGCAGCGTCTGCCTCGGTGCTTGGAAGGTATTCTTGGCTGGGACTCCAACCCCTACCTGATTATATCAGGGCTAAACTTCTGGATGCACCCCTGGACAATTCTGCCCTTTTTGGCACTAAAGTGGCAGAGCTTGTCAAAACCTTTCAGCAGAAGGGGAAGGAATTACAAGACTTAAAAACATTTGTTTGTGTCTCCAATCCCTAAATTCCATAGGAATTATTCCACCAAGACACAGTTCATCAGGAAACATTCTTCTCCTACCCGTCATTCTTGGAGCAAAAAGAGTTCCAGGAAACAGCAGCCTCCTTCCAGGCCTGCTCAGACTCCAGTTCATAAACCTCAGTTTCAGGACAGGGCAGGTAGTCTGTAACTACCTGCCTTCCCCTTCTCCCCCTCCAGATTCCATTCCCCTATCCCAAAGACTCTCTCACTGTCTTCCTGTCTGGTAAAGCATTAGCTCAGACAAGTGGGTCTTGTCCAGTATAGAAAAAGGTTACTTCATGACATGGGTCATTCCTCCCTCCTTAAGAGGCATCCCACAGCCAACGAAGGGCCAGCTCCTCCTTTTCCCGACAGTCTTAGCCTCCTCTCTTAAGGGACTATCCAACCTGTCTTTCTGTCAGAAAAGGGAAAGGGCTTTTACTCCAGATGTTTCCTAATCCCAAGGAAAGATGACCCATGGAGACCCATTCTGGATTTCTGCCACCTCATTCTTTTTCTACAAATACCCACTTTTTGCATTGCTTATACTCCGTACTCTTTTCCCCTTACTAATGCCTCAGGCATTTCTGACCACTTTGGACATCAGAGATGCATATCTACATATCCCCATCAGGCCCAACTACATGAAGTGTTTACGATTCTGTGTGGGTTCCTCACATTTTCAGTCTCTGCCTTCCCCTTTGGACTATCTGCTGCTTCAAGGGTATTCACCAAGTGTCTGGCTCCAGTAGTAGCCTATTGGAGGGTCCAAGGGATTCATATTTTCCATACCTGGATGACCTCCTGATCCAGGCAGGTTGCTCCACTTCCCAACACATCCATCTCCAAAAATACATCTCTGTCATGCAGTCCCTGGGGTTCAATATCAGTTTCCCGCAAGTCCAAACTAAACCCCTCTCAGGCCCAAGTTTTCCTGGGGTGCAGAACAAGGACAGATGTTATAAGGGCATTCCTTCCACCCCAAAAGGTGGAAAGCCTAAAGCAACACCTGCTGTCTGTCCTCCACGCCACTGCTATGACAGTGAGACAATATCTCAGACTCCTAGGACATATGGTCTTCACTATACCCATGTTGCTATTGGCAAGACTCCACATGAGAAAAGTTCAGTGGTACCTGAGGTCCACATGGACCCAACACTCCCACCCCTTGGACCACAACATTCCCTTCCTACAATGCCTAAGGAGGGAGATCCTTTGGTGGTTAGATCAAGTCTCTGTCAACCCAGGACTTCCATTACAACCCCTCACCCCAGTCCAGGAGATGTACACAGATGCCTCAGACCTGGGCTGTGGAGCTGCTATGGGCATCTTAAAGGTGCAAAGCACATGGACAGGCCCTTTCAAGTGGGATCACATCAACATCAGAGAAATGAAGGCTGTCATCCTTGCTCTGAGGGCCTTCCAACACATTCTGGAGCAAGGCCCCCTGAAGTTGTAGACAGACAACACTACAGTTGTCTGGTATGTGAGCAAACAGTGGGGAACAAAATCTTACTTGCTATGCAGACTTGCACTCCAGGCCTGGAAATTGGTGGCCCAACATGGAGTCACCCTGCAGTGAGTCTATATTCCCTCAGCTCAGAACACTCAAGTAGACACCTTGAGTAGGTCCATGTCACTTTGAATGGATGTTACACAGAGATGAGTTCTTGGACATAGTCCACAAGTGGGGTACACCACAAATAGATCTGCTTGGCTCCCCTCTGAACAGATAGCTTCCACTCTTGTACCAGGGCAGCCAGACCCCTAGCGAGGGCAATGGTCACCTTTTCTATCTCATGGAAGGGGATGTTTCTCTATGCATTCCCCCCTTCCCACCCCGAAAAAAAAAGTCGGGTTGAAAATTCAGCAGGACAAACTAAAAATCTTGGTGACTCCCTTTTGGCCATGTCAGCATTGGTTCCCCCTCCTTCTGCATTTAGCCAGAGGCAATCATCACACGTTACCTCACAGAGTGGACCTTCTCACACAGGACAAGGGATCCCTAATTCATCCCCACTTGGAATCTCTGAATCTTACCCTGTGGGTGATAGAGTTTTGATTCCTTTCAGACACCGTTACACTGAGGACGTGCTTAATGTCCAGCAGGAGGCCAGAAAATCCAATACTAAGAGATCTTGTTTGTCCAAATGGAAAAGATTCTCCATTTGGTGTCTTCAAAGACAGCTAGACCCATTTCAAGGTGCTGTCCTACTTTTGTGAATTATTGCAAGCAGGGCTGGCATATACTTCTGTTAAGGCCCACCTAGCTGCTATTACAGCTTGTCTGCCTCTTGACACACCTCTTGCCTCCCAACTTCCAGTGAAGGTATTCCTAAAGGGAGTACTGCACTTCAGGCCCCCCAGAAGGCCAGTTCTACCCCCATGGGACCTCAACTATATTTTATAGAAGCTCACTGTTGTTCCTTTTGAACCAGCATCAAAAGACTCTCTAAAATATTGCACTTGGAAGACTGTGCTTTTGGTGGCTCTGACATCAGCCAGGAGAGTGTCAGACCTCCAGGCCCACATGGCCACCCCACATTTTCTAATCATTCTCAAGGACAGAGTGGCCCTAAGGACCAACCCGTCCTTCATGCTTAAGGTGGTCAATGAGCTGTCCCTGAACCAATGTATTCACCTTCCCGCTTTTTTTCCACATCTCCAGAATGATCCTGCATACACAGACAACTAAGGTTCATAGGTTCATAGGTAGGTACTAGGCTATCTGCCCGAAGGCATATATAAGCCTAGCCAGAATGTGTTGGCTTTTGCCGCCCCCTTAGATTAGTTCCCTGTGCCTCTGTCCAGCAGGGCCACTGAAGTGATCCCCGAGGTAAACTTTCTGTTTCCCATCCACTCGTCAAGATTTCTTTTGAAGAGTATTAGTGAGGAGCTCTGCCTAATGTAGATTGGGATCTTGTTCCAAAGCATGGGAAGTCTCTGGGACAGGAATCTATCCCTCCAGCACGTCCTATTTTTTGTTGTGGTGAGGTTTAGATCCCTAAAGTGTGTGGCTTGCTGGGATAAGGTTTTCTTAAGGTGGAGCATGTCCATCAATTCTGGGTTGGACATGGCCTTGTGATCTCTGCCTAACATACAAAGCCATGTCCAACCCAGAATTGAAGGACATGCTCCACCTAAGAAAACCATATCCCCTCTGGTCTAGGTAGGCTGTGTGTACCACCTTTCCCTCATCTATAGCCTTGGTAACTGTCTCAAAGAAGTCCACCAGGTTTAGGAGGCATGATCTGCCCTTAACAAAGCCAAACTGGGTAGGGTCCAGTGTTTGGAGTTTCCCAATGTCTCTGTTAATGAGTTCCATGATGATGCGCTCCATAGCCTTGCATACCAAGCTAGTCAGGCTTTATAGGGCGATCGTTCCCAGGGTCTGTTGTGGCTCCACCTTTGTGGAGCGGAATAACTGCTGCTGTGCACCACTGTATGGGTACGTAGCCTGTGGAGAGGCTGTTTGAACAGTGTGTTTAGGTGAGGGGTTAGTTCGTCTTTGAGCTCGTGTAGGATGCAGCCTGGGACACCGTCCGGTCCCATTGATGCTGTGTTTTTGGCTTTGGAGAGGGCTGTTTTAACCTGAGTTTCTGTGATTCCAGGGACTTTACATTCTTCTGGTATGGTTATGGGCCCTTTTGGGGGTGAGAGGGGGGTGAAGTTTGCACTGAACTTGTCTGTCAGGATGTTGGCGATATTGGTCAGTTCAATGTATTTTGTGCCATTCTGCACTAACTCCGAGCAGATCTGAGCATTGCCACTTAGATTCTTGACAATGCCTTGTGGTTATCTTTGGAGTCCTTGGCAATTTGTCTTTCAAAGCTCGCCTTGGATGATTTTATGCGGTATCATAGTTTCTTGCTAATACTGATCAGGGATGTCTTCCCTTCTTGGGATTTTACTCTTTTCTGTACTAGTTTCCTCCTTCTATTGTATAGCTTGTTTATGGCAGGAGTCCACCAGACTGGTTTCCTTTTCTTGGAGGAGTGAGTCTTGGTTTTGCTTAGGATGGCATGATCTATGCATTCTTGTAGGTGCCCGTAGAATGCATTAAAGAATTTTGCAGCTTGGACAGCGTTATCCTTCAGCATGGGGGCTTTGAAACTTTCCACCTCTGCCTTAAGTAATGTGAAGTTTGCTTTTGAAAAGTTTTTCATGGTGGTTTTCTTGTCCGGGCGTGGGGGCGGAATGTGGATATCCAAAGTGATTTGTTTATGGTCAGCTCTAACCAGCGAGGGGTTGAACACCGGTTCTGCATGTATTATTCCAACAATTCCCATTTTTTCAATGTAAAATTCTGCTATCCTTTTCTAAAGATCCCACTTCCATTTCTTTTATCTTTGTTACTATATTCAGCACTCTGTTACCATGTCTCTACTTCTAGTATGATTGGTTTAGACTTTGATTTTGATTTTCTAGAAATTACTTTTTTGGCAGCCACTACAATTAAACTCTGCAAGGCCTTATTATGTCTAGGCTATCCGATTCTGAGTCACAGCTCAAAAATAAGTAATTTCCTTAGTTACACCCATTTGCTCAGCAGTATTTCTGACAGCCTAGTCTGCAGGGAATTTCCAAAGCCTACCAACTCATTACACTCCCAAAACATTTTCCCATTTACCTCTTTCTTCCCCATCACACCTCCAGCATTTGTCATCTACCCGAGGATCACCCCTTAAGGATGCAAGAGGCCTCTGATGCAAGATGTTTAAGGTATCACAAAGTTAGAAGTCTAGCTTTGATAGATTTTTCTTTTTGTGTTTTTAAACAGTTGGTTATCTGTGTGACCTTTTTACTGTTTGTTTTAGTTCATCTACCTGAGGAAAAATTCTGTGGAGTCTGCTTGGGGTATAAAACTACCTATGCATACACTTCCAAGCAAACATCCTTAATTTTCCTGAACCCATGGGGTGAGAATATTGCTGTATGACTTTTCAATAATATGCAGGTTTCTTCTGGAGATTGAGAAGAACTTAACAGAAATTGTGGTGACAAGACCTTTTTGGCTTAGGCAACAATGGTTCTTTCAATCTGGTGATTACCACAGTTTTCCCCACAGACTGGATTTACTTACATAAGACAGGGGATTGTTTGATATACTCCAACCTGAAAACTCTTCATCTAACTGCCTGGATGATAGAGTTTTGATACCTTTTCAGCACCATTTTTCTGAGGTTATGCAGCAGATAGTAGAGGAGCAAAAAAATGCTACTTGGAAATCATATATATGCAAGTGGAAAATAGTTTCTAGTTGGTGCCAGTACAAAAACCAGGGCCCTCTTTAGACTCATTTGCCTATGATGCTTAATTATTTGCGAGTTACTGTCTTCTGGCCTCTCATTCCTCTCTTAAGGTACATTTATTGGCCATTTCTGCATGTGTGCCCTTTGAATTGTAAGGGGTTTTGCATGTCAGTCTACCCAGGAACCTGGTGACTCCTCTTAGGGATCTAAACTTTGTGCTTGAAAAGTTTATTCTTTCTCTTTTCAAAACAGCTCTTCTGGCTGAATTTAGGTTCCTTAACATAGAAGACTATTTTACTCAGTACTCTAAATTCTGCTAGTAGTGTATCTAAGTTAGAAGCACTAATATGAAGTAAACCCTGCCTTATTTTTACAAGTTTAGGGTTTCTTTGGGAGCTAATCTTTCTTTTATGCCTAAAATGGTTTCAGAGTTTACTTTAATCCAGGTTATTCATTTCCCTTTCTTATTTCCTGAACCGAAGAGTAAGGGAGAAAAGATTCTTCAAACTCTGGATGTCCATAGTCAGCTCATATACTACCTAGGCAAAACTCAAACTTTCAGGAAAGCCAATCAGCTGTTTGTCACTTAAAAAGGGGAAAGGACAACCAGTGTTAAAGCAGACTATTTCCAGGTGGTTGTCTCATGCTATTGCCTTTTGGTATACTCACCATAATAAACCACTTCCAGGCAGGGTTATGGCCCATTCCACATTGCTTTTTTGCATCTTTGCTGACTTTCTGGAAAGAGTTGGGCTCTAGACGTATTCTAGAAGCAGCAAGTTGGTCCTCTGTACATATTTTAGCAATGCATTGCAAACTGGATTCATTTTCTGGGTCCCGAGCAGGCTTTGCTAGGACCATTCTCCAGGGGCTCCTGGTGTCTTAATTTATTGGCCTCCTCTCCTTTTTAATTTTCTGAGCTATGGTAATCTACCTGAATAGCTTAGGCTACTGCAGCATTGTTTTGTATATTGAACGTAGTACAGTTGTGTAAACAAACATGCCATAACAGTAGATGACCATTGTTGCAGTAGCCTCCCTTCCATCCATCCCCCTTATTTTGTCTGTTTTCTTTTTGTTTTTACATCCTTTTGTATATAGTTTACTGTCAAGTTTGTTTCCTACCATTGTTCTTTCAGGACTGTTGCCTCCCTTCCTAGACAAAAATGCTCTGAGGTAATTTGCACTCCTGTCTGCTCTCATATGGATTTCACCTTGAGCTCTTGATAGTTGGAGTGCATGGAAGGTGTCCTTAAGCTTTGAAATGCTGTCCATTTATGAGGGGTTGGACCCACTATTAGAACATCTACTTTTATGGTAAGTTTACTTATGCTACTGCACTATCTAGTCCTAACAAATGTGGCCACGTCTTGTACATTTCTGATGTTCTTTGTGTTTCACTGTTGCAGTCATCACCTGTAGGTTATCCCTGCTGTGGTAGCACTTCGCCGGCCGGAATACCAGAATCATTGTTTTTATGCGCCGGCTGCTGTCACCTGTAGTCTGACATCAGGTTGTCAGTACTATAAAGCAAGACAGCTGAAGTCATTACATCAGTCTTTCTTGTCGTTGAGCCCGTCGCAGAAGCAGTTCGCACAAGTGCCGGTCAGTTGCTACTAGAAGTCGAATTTCAGCAGAAAACATCTAAAGCTAAGTACCCCGTTGGGGACCCTTTTTTCTTGCTCTAACCAATGTCCGAAAAAGTTAGCAATTGTCTCGCCTGTGGAAAGCAGATCCCACACCAAGACTTCCATTCTTACTGCATCACTTGTTTAGGCCCAGACCATGATGTCCCTCGTTGCCGGTTCTGTGCCCTCTTTAATGCAAGAACCATTCACCGTAGAGCTCTTTTTGTAGACAATTATTTTCATATTCCATCTTCGAATTCTGATATGGCGTCCGTCAGCCAACAGTCTGTCGTCATTCCAAAAAAATGTAAAGATAGAGGCCACACAAGGCTAAGCCTTCCGACGATGCTTCCGCTAAGCACGTCATCAGTTCTCCGGAATTCAGTGAGGTGCTTTCACAGCCCCTGATGCCCGACTTACTTTCTATGCAGGCCTCTGTTGAGACCCTTTCAGAGTCCGGTATGCCGCAGAAATCCACTTCGTCTTCCAAGCCTTTGGCTGTCTCTGCCTCGGTTGGGTCCGGAGCCGCGACGCAGGCACCAGCTTCAGAGGAGGCCATTCACATTACTGATTCTAGACAAAAAAATGTGTCTTCTCTTCCGACTACCATTTCTCAGAGACCAATGGATTCTCTCAGGCCTAGAAGCCAGGCCACTCCTAGGAAATCTGCTTCTAGCCACCATCTTGCTACTGCTCCCCCACCCCAAGCTCAAATGCTTAAAATAATAGAGGATAATCATCTCCCTTATCCGAGGTACTCAGGCCCCCACTCCTAAAAGGAAAAGGCACCCTTGTCCAGAAATTATGACAGACCAAGCGTTTGAGGAATCTGATTATTCTGCTTTTCAAGAGGAACAACATCCCTTAACTGTTTAACTGGTTCTGAAGAAGTTGGAAACTGTTCTGATGAAAACGCTAAACTTTTATTAAAATGGAGTTCTGCAGTTTGTGGTCCGCATTGTTTTATTGTTTTTATCCCTTAACTGTTTATAAGGATTCAGATGCAGAGGAATCCATCCCCTTTGCCTCCCCTCCAGAGGACCTCTCCTTCAGGGAAACACTTCACTCCCTCAGGGAACCTTTTCAATGGGAATCTCAGGACTACCCACAGTCAAAGAAACAACTTAGAGAGTTTTTGGAGCTGCCCCATCACAGAACCCTGGCCATCCCACCTATTCTGCAAGTGGTTGATGATGTTTTCCATGAATCCAACTTAGCCCCCGATGCCCTGCCTTCTGCTCCACCTAAACCTGACAGGTACTACAGAGTATCGGATTCTCACAAATACCAGTACAGAAACCCTGCTGCAGACCCTGAGGTCATTACACTGGGACCCAAAGGAGCAAAGACTAGTTCTGCCAATAATCCTCTTCCTTCTGACAAAGACTCCAGAGCTCTGGATGGATGGGGTAAGAAAGTATACACCTCTGCAACCTTAGCTATCAGAGCACTCAGTTGTTAGTTCCATATATTAAAATATCAACAACACACTTTGGAACAATTAAAACAGAAGATTGCTACCTCTCCTGATGGTGCCAACTCAAAAGAGCTGGCAGAATTACTACACTCTGCTTGTCAAGTGGCCAAGTACTCATTAAAATGTGGATATGACGCCCTAGAGCAGGGCAGCAATGAACGACATGCATGGCTGAAGGAACAACCTCTCCCTGATCATGTTAAGTCTAAACTTATTGATGCACCCCTAGATAAGGAACACCTTTTTGGGGAAAAGGCAGAAGAGGTGCTTAAAAAGGTGGAAGACAAAGCAAAATCTATGCAAACAGTAAAAGATTTGTTTCAAGTTCAACAACCCAGATTCAGCAGGAACTTCCCCTCTAAACACTGGGCCTCCCCTGCACCCAGCAGGCATGGGCGCAAGTAAGCCCCGCAGGGACAGGTCATCTAGGCCCCTATCCCAGGGCCAGCAAAGAAGCAAAAAATGGACCACTTCCACCTCTAAGGCAAGGAGTTCTATGCCAAGCTTCTATGGCAAGCACTCACAATGACTCTCCCTCCACCCTCTGCCCTCCTTTCACTCATCTAAAACTAGGAGGAAGGCTCACCCTCTTCAAGGACAATTGGGTCTCTGTATCCAGGGATCAATGGGTATTAAAAATCATTTCTCAAGGATACAGACTCTCCTTCAGTGAACTCCCTATTCCAAGAAAGTACCCAGACCTCCCCTCTCACAATGACTCTCCCTCCACTCTCTGCCCTCCTTTCACTCATCTAAAACTAGGAGGAAGGCTCACCCTCTTCAAGGACAATTGGGTCTCTGTATCCAGGGACCAATGGGTATTACAAATCATTTATCAAGGATACAGACTCTCCTTCAGCGAACTCCCTATTTCAAGAGGGTACCCAGACCTCCCCTCAAACCAGTGGGCAGAGGCATTAAAATAGGTAAAAACGCTAATATCCCAGGGGCCAGTAGAACCTGTCCCTCCGGATCAAACAGGAAAAGGTTTTTACTCCAGGCTATTCCTTGTTCCCAGAAAAGAGGGCACTTGGTGCCCCATCCTAGATCTAGCCAAACTGAACACCTCCTTGGTGGTCCCCAGATTCAAAATGCTAACCTTGCAGCAGTTCCTGCCTATGCTCACACAGAATGCCTGGCTGGTGACACTAGACCTAAAAGATGCCTACCTCCACATCCCCATTAGGGAATCGTGCAGAAAATTCCTGCGCTTCAGAGCAGGCAGTCAGCACTTTCAGTTCTCTGCACTACCCTTTGGCTTATCTACTGCTCTCAAGAGTATTTACCAAATGCTTGGCCCCGGCTATAGCATTCTGCATTCAGAGAAATATACAGATTTACCCTTATCTGGATGACTGCCTCATTCAGGCGAACAGCAAAGAAAAGTTGCTGCAGGACCTTCTGTTTGTCAAGAAACTCCTAACTTCCCTAGGGTTCACCATCACCGAGAAAAAATCAAAGCAAATCCCCAGCAGGAAAATTGTTTTCCTGGGAGCTGTGCTAGACACAGCAACCCTAATGGTCCTCCTTATAAAAACAGACAACACCACAGTAATGTGGTACATCAACAAGCAGGGGGCACCCAATCTTACCCCCTATGCAGGTTAGCCATGAGTCTGTGGCTTACAGCCACTTCCATGGGCCTACACCTAATTGCCCAATACTTACCAGGGTTCGACAACCCACTGGCAGACCACGTAAGCAGAAACTTACTGGACCCCCGTGAATGGCAGCTCCACCAAGAAATCTTTCTGCAAATCACCCAGGAGTGGGGGACCACAGAGGTGGACCTGTTTGCCTCGCACCTCAGCCACCAGCTGCACAAGGTTTGTACCAGGGAGTATCACCTGCTAGCATAGAAGGTGGATGCCTTGACCTTCCCCTGGAGCTCCCTCTTTGTGTACCCATAGCCTCCTCTGCCTCTTATTCCCAAGGTTCTGATCAAAATAAGAGAGGAGAGACCAAAGGCCATTCTCATTGCTCCAGATTGGCCTAGACAGAATTGGTACCCCTTACTGTGCAGTCTGACCTTACAGCCCCCGAAGCTGCTTCCCCTAAGGTCAGACCTCTTGACCCAGGAGAGCAGGGAAGGTGCTGCACTCAGATCGACAGACTCTCAAAACTTTCAGCATGGCTTAACAGTCCCTGTTAAGCAAATAGGTCCTGGACATCATCACAGAGGCAAGAAGGCCCAGCAAAAGAAAATGTTATGCAGAAAAATGGAAAAGATTTTGCTCCTGGAAACAATCAAAATGGGACAGCACCTCCCAACCCTCCATCCCTGTCATCCTAGATTACTTAGCAGAGTTGCTCAATAGTGGCCTCTCCTTCTCCTCTATTAAAATCCATGCCTCGGCCATCTCTGCCCATTATGATTCAGACCCATCCCTCTTCTCTCATCCTTTGATTAGGCAATTCCTCAGAGGGACTTCTAATATCAGGCCTCCCAGAAGACCTCCTTCTCCACCCTGGGACCTGAATTATGTGTTAGAGAAACTAACCTTACCTCCTTTCGAACCTGCCGCTTCAACAGAATTGAAATACCTCTCCTGGAAGACTGCCTTCCTTCTAGCTATCACCTCAGCCAGAAGGGTCTCGGAGCTTCGAGCTCTCATGACTGTCGAGCCCTTCATAATTTTCCATGCAGAGTCTCCCTGAGGACTAATCCCGCCTTTGTATCCAAGGTGGTATCTGATGTGACCCTTAACCAGGCCATACACCTTCCCACCTTCTTTCCCAACCCTTAAAACAAGGGGGAAAGAATTCTACACTCACTAGACATGCACACAACTCAGATACTATCTGGACTGTATTAAGCCATTCAGAAAAACTGACCAGCTTCATGTAAGCTTTGCCACAGGGGCAGAAGGGAAGCCCATCTCCAAACAAACCATTTCCAAATGGATTTCACTCTGTGTCCATTTTTGCTACAGACTACATGGGAAACCCATCCCTAAGTCTATCCGTACCCACTCCACTAGGGCAACCTCCACTTCCACTGCCTCTCTCAAAGGAGTGCCTACCAGGGACATCTTGAAAGCGGCCACCCGGACCCCTCTAACCATACCTTTAGAAAGCATTACCACCTACCTCTCTTTTCTAAGTCTAGGGCAGAGTTTGCCTCTGCAATTCTGCAAGGCCTCCTGACCTGTACCTAGGATTCTACCTGTCCTTCCACCCTTTACCTCAGCTTTGGGAATCCTCCCACAGGTGATGACTACAACAGTAAAGCACGAAGAACATAGTACAGTTGTGTACACTTACCATAAATGTAGATATTCGAGTGTTTTCACTGTTGCAGTCTTGGTTTCCCTCCCTCCATCCCCCATTTAACAGCTTCCCCTAGGGGGGACACAAGCTTCCCAAGGTGGCTGTTAGCCACCAGGACCACTTCTCTCTTTTCCCTTGTACTTCTGATGGGTTAGGGCAAGAAAAACTGATGTAATGACATCAGCTGCCTTGCTTTATAGTACTGATAACCTGACATCAGACTATAGGCGACAGCAGCCGGCGCACAAAAAACATTGACTCTGGTATTCCAGCTGGCCAAGGGCTACCACAGCAGGGATAACCCACAGGTGATGACTGCAACAGTGAATACACTCGGACATCTACATTTATGGTAAGTGTACACAACTGTACTTTGTTTCATCCTGTCTTGTTAAATCAGACCATACATTGGTGACATTTTCCTTTAAAGCTGATGGTGGTTCCCCAGTAAATACCTCTGTGCTTAGAGACTTCTCAAAAACAAACTTTTTTTCATTTATTTGATGACCTAAATACATTCTGCTGTAATTCTCCTCTGATTGATCCCATTGCAAAAGCTGTTGCCTGTGCCTCAGACTACTGCTTCCATTGTTGTATTGATAAGGCATTCCCTATCCACACCAAATGTAATGAGAATTTTAAAAAGAAACCATTGTGGTTGAATACCCATTTAAATAAATTGTATAACAAGAGAAAGAAATTGTTTGATGCCTATAAGAGGTATCATTGTACCTACCTTAAGCGCACACTTATGAGAAAACTAGTAAAGAGATTAAGGGTGCCATTAGGAAACTCAGAGCGGAGTGTAAACTTAAAATAGCCACAGGTGTTTCATTAACTATATCAGGAAGGTAAGGCCTAACACCTAGCAATGTTCAGAGCTAGTCTGCAATAATGCCAGAAGGAACTGGCTGATATCCCAGTTGACCAGTTTAATGCACTTTTGCTCCACCCAAATTTATAGTTATTCCTCAGTCCCAACCACACCCTTTAATTATTATGGAATATGTTTTCTCCTGCCCTCTCAGTAACTAAAAACACCTTATTCATGGGCCCTAATAATATATCTGGTTGCCTGATTACCAGTGGCAAATGTGCCTATCGGAACCCTTTCTTAACTTGTCTAATCTAAGCCTCTCCACTGGTTATTTTCCTGGAGCCTGAACAATGGCCATTGTAATGCCAATATACAAGTGTGGCCCAACCAGAGACCCTTGTAACTATAGACCAATTAGTCTCACTAGCCTCATATGTCAAGCTATGGAGCATATTATCTCAGAACTCAGTAATCTGGGCATTAAAAATCTGAACCCTTAACTCCCATCAGTTCGACTTTGTCAGACAAAGGTCCTGCTTCTTTAACCTTATTAATTTCCTTGAAAAAGTAACTGAAGCAGTATATACAGCTCATGTCGACCTGGCCAAGGCCTGAGACACTATTCCCCTTGAAGGCATTATTGACAAGACTTGGAAATCTGCATATAAATCCATATGCTGTACAGTGGATAGCTAACTGGTTGTCTGACTGATCCCATGTGCTTAGTGTCATGGGTAGCATTTCTGAAAGCCAAAAAGTTGCCAGCAGTGTATCAAAGGGCTCAGTGTCCAGCCCCCTCCTATTTGACATCTGTTTCTCAGACCTTAAGACCAGCAGTTCTGATCTGTGATTGCACTGATGAGGCTTGCTTAACTGAGAGAAACCAGTCTGTTTTCTTTTTTCATTTGTGCTGCTGACAAAATCAACTTTTAACATCAGTTGTGGCTTGTTTTGCTTTTTTTGACAGTGGTTATCTAAACTTACAGATGGCTGTAAATTAGGTGTTGTTACTTGATCTTCCACTGAATCACAATTGCTCAAAGATGGGTTAGACCATGTAACAACTGGTACAAGGAAAGTGGTCTCAAATTAAATGCAAAAAAAATGTAGAACAGCTCATTTGGTAGACATTTTCACATAGCATGTATGTGATGTGCTCCTCCATTCTGACACTGTTGTAAGGGATCTACCCCTTTGGTTGATCTTTTCTTATCTTTCTTTGTCCATCATGTCTCCACAGTGGCTTGGAAAGCCTTCCGTCTGGCTTATCTAATTTCCAAGGGTTATCGTCACTAGATCCAAGCAAGTCCTTTACTCGTATCTCATCAAACGTTGAATATAATGCACCTTTTGGCAAGTATTTATCTAAACATTACTAAACTTGAGAGACGTCAGAGATTCATAGCTAAAAAGATTATTAGCTCAAAGGTCAGTTATCAGGGCTGACTGACCTCTTTCTCTGTACTCAGTCTCCTGCAGACTCCTTTGTGGAGGTCTGTGTAAGCTCTTTTGAACCATGAAGGAGCCAACCCTGTTTGACTTCCTATTCCTTCACAAATTAAATGGTACCTAAATACCAGATTAAATGAGCAAAACCTTCAACAGATAAATAGCACACTTTCGGTGTGAAGGATTCATGTCCCAACATATCCTTCACCTCCTAGAACAAACTTCCACTGCACAACAAAGCAGAGTAGAAACCTTTCCACCTTCTGGGTAAAGCTAGATAATTGGATGGCAGCCTCAAATTCTTCCCATGTTTACCTTGTATTTCCCATCTTGAGGTTACACGCAGGCACACACACAAATATATGTATCTATATCTATCTATATCTACCTATTTATTTATATATATATATATATATATATATATACACACACATACATATATATATATATATATATATATATATATATATAGATATATGTGTATATATATATATATATATATATATATATATATATATCTATATATATATGGATCTACTATATTTGGTCGAAAATGATTTCAGGCAGCCCACTTCACTGAAACCTCATTTGACTGAAAGCACATTTGGTCGAAAATGGTATTTAGCCCCTGCCCCACTGCAGTGCGACCCTGGAGTGAGAATATAAAGCTGGGGGGCAGAGCCTCCCACATTGGGGGGTGTGGGGGGTAGCCCCCCACATAATTGCAGTTTATGCACTATTATATACATGTTTATCCATTAAAAATACATTAAAACGTATAAGTAAAAATATGTTGCAAAATGTGGGGGGTTGTGCCCCCCACACCCCCTCTAACTTTATATTCTCACTCAAGGGTCACACTGCATTTTCAACCAAATGTAATTCGACCAGATGTGCGACCAAATGAAATTCGACTAAAAGCAGTAGACCCATATATATATATATGGGAACCCTTTATAATCTCGAAATACTGAAATGTCGAATTTCAGTATCTCGAGACTATAAAGCCGAATGTTGTAAATAGCGAAAGTTCATAATCGCGAATTCGAATAGCTCGAATTCACGGTTATGGACTTACGCTATGTTGTTTCCGGGTTTGTGTGTTGATGGTTGTCAAAGGAAAAATATACTTTAAAAATGATCAAAACACGGCAGGTTCAGGTTAAGGCACTTTAATCTTGCAGCAAGGAGACAAAAACGTGCTAATACAGAGTTTGTCTAACCAGAAACAGGAAATGCATTCATTTTTATAGGTTATCAAATTAATCCTGTCCTACCATGCTGACGTAACGAATTACCACCTTTTGGTCATCATCTGCTGACCATCTTTAACATGATTTTCTGCTGATTTAAACAATTTTTATGTGAAACTTCCTGAGGAAAACAACATGGCCTTGGTTACTTTCAGTTAGATACTTGTTATGTTACATTCAAGATAATATAGCTAAATCGAACACAATGCTAGCAGTTCATTTCTTTAATAATCCTTTGTCTACATTATCTCTAAACTACTGCAGCTGCAGAGGTTCCCATCCTCTGAACAAGGCTGTTTGTCTAGAATCATTACATTTATAAAATGGTATATTGTCTATTCATATGCTTCTGACCTAGCAGATAAACACCTGCTTTTCAAGTACATTTCCACAAGGCATAAACAAGAATATTGCTGTGCTAGCAGTTTACTAGGTCAGAGGGCAACTTGCAAGTTTCAGTAAGCATGCTGCAGTTTTAGTAAAGCATATTTTCAGTCTCATATGAAACTCAATTTATATAAATCACAGTGCATGAGAAATAGAATGAAAAGCATATTAAAAACACTTGATTATTAATTTGGCATTAAGCATACACATATTAATACATATTTTTCTAACATCTCCCTCCTGTTAATACTTTTTATTCTATTTTCAAAAAAGGATAAACAGCTTGCTTCTTTACCTAACCTCTTCCATTTAGGATTTGCAGTTAAGAAAGTCATTCAGTTTAAACTTTTATGAAGGTGTCTCGTATTCTAGCAGCTCTTCAAATTCAGTACTTTGATACATAGTCTCAGATACGGATATATCTATGAATTCCTTAATTAATTTCTTCATGCAGGGGATTCCGCAACAAATACAAACTTGTATTAGGAGTAAACCTACCCCAATAGCAATCAATATGTTCATAAAGATGGAGCCCCACCCCGCAAAGGCATTCTGAAAAAACTCTGTCAGAGGGTTTGGGCCTGGTTTGATCATGGCCGACACTTGCTGAATCACCTCGAGATGGTCGATGATCTCATGCTGATGGTCAGGAATGAACGCACAGCACTCTTCTTTGATTAAAGCGCAAGTTCCGCCTCTCACCGCTAGGGTGAAGTCAAGAGCCATTCGGTTTTGAAGCACTACAGTTCTCATGGCATTCAGTTCATCAGTTATCAGTTCAAGGGCAGAAAAAGTTGCATTACTCATTATTTCAAGAAGTTTGGACAGTTTTCGCAGCTCCCATATTGATTTGACTCCGCCATACATGGGTGATATACCTGCCCAGGATATAACAGCATCGCTCAAGTCCATGTGCACAAGTTTGGTTCCCACATTATGATGGTCTTTCCACCCTGCTTCGATTCGTCCCACTGGATTCTCCGGTTTCTTAACAGTCTTTTTGGTTACGTCTTGTGTATTTCGAATACTCCCCTGAGGCAAAGCTGCAGTGTGTCGGATGGCCGGAACCAGGTATCCCAAAAAACAACTGCCAGACCAATTCTCAGGTAACCATTTATATGCCTTTTTTCCACATACAAAATAACAGTCCTCTACCTTTGTCGTTACTTTGTTACGATATGACTGCCCTGCATGAAACATTTTCCTATCTATCACTGATAACTGTTTGAAAAGTACAGGATTGTGCTGTACCTGATCAAGAGTTTTATGCATAGATTTCAAAAATGAGTCATAATCTGTACTACAAGATCCACTCAAATCATTTGGTTTTCTATAACATTTATACTGTACAGTAACATTACATTTACTCCATCCAACTTGGATGGAGTCATTTTTATAAAAACATACAATTCCTTTTTGTGTCACAGGCAAATACAGTGCTACCTTATCTTGTGCTTTAATAGCAACTGTGTCAAAAACCAGATTTTCCCAGGTCTCATTGACCCCTAGGGGGATAGCAGTCATCAACAAACCCCCATATGCTGTTGGTATGGCCGTACAGACCCAGCAGTTCGTAACATTGAAAGTCTCTGCATATACACGTGTAATTGTCTGATAAGTGTTAAAGTTCGGATGCCAGTCTATGTTTGGTTCATTACGTCTAATCAGTTCAACCTTTGTGGCAGGAAAAAAAGTACGGCCACAGCAAAAAGAACAGTGTGATCAATATTGCAACAAAAACAATCATACAAGTTTTTTGAAATTGCTCAGTGTCTCTACTCACTCTGCATCTGGCCATTTTGTTCTTGTTGTGCAACAGTAACAAAGTTTTTGTCCAGTTCAAAGTTTTTAACCAGTTTACAGTGCGTCAAATGAATCCAGGAAGCTCGCTCCGCGATTTTGACTGCAGTGGGCATTGACAGCAGTACCTGGTACGGACCTTCCCACTTCGGAGAGCTCCAATTCTTCCGTTTCGCAATCTTCACCCACACCCAAGTGCTGGGGGCTACTGGTGCTTCCGATTTCGGTTGCTCTTTATCTGAAACAGAATTTAACTGCAAAAGTTTGTTATTCAAAATTCTCCTCATATATCCTGCAAGCCTCCTGCTCTGTAGACATGAGAGGTTTCCACTGAGGTGTATAATATGCCCTCCCAAAGTTTCAAAAGGAGTTAATCCCTTTACATTTGGAACAGTTCTCATACTCAACAGTGCTAAAGGCAAACAGTGCACCCAATTTTTCTGTGTCTCTCCTATCAATTTCCTAAGCTTGTTTTTCAGTACCCCATTGTGCCTCTCTACTAGCCCTGCAGATTGAGGGTGGTACGCGCAGTGGTTCTTTAACGATATTCCAAAATAACGACTAAGTTGTTGGATTGTTTGGTTCACGAAATGTGTCCCGTTATCACTATAAATCTTTTCCGGTATACCAAATCCAGGTATAATTTCTTTAATGAGGACCTTTGCAACCGTAGCTGCATCTGGATTTTTAGTTGGAAACGCTTCTACCCATTTGGAAAACATGTCTATAATAACCAGGCAATATTTCTGATTCTCACATTTATTCAATTCTATGAAGTCCATACAGGTAGTATGGACCAGATATGGTGGTGTAGGAAAATTCCCTCGCTTAGGCTTCAATGCCTCTTGTGCATGATGCTTGTTACAAACATGGCATGCTGCACAAAAATTTTTTGTATAATTTGTAAAGTTTGTAAACCTATAGGTTGTAAACACTCGATTCACTAACTGTACCATCCCCCCTGTTGAGACATGGCTCTGCCCATGGCTCAACAACGCTGCATATCTAAACAAATTAGATGGCAAAATCGGTTTCTTTTCCTTGGAGATGTACAGTCCCTTTTCGAGGATCGCTCCTCGTATCATCCACTTTTGTTTCTCAATATTTGTAGTAAGTGTCTGCATTGTTTTTAACATTTCTAAATCTAAAGTCTCTGAGGGTTGTAATTCCTCACTCAAACGAAAAGTTTCTGTGGCTGAAGCTGCCTGCTTTGCAGCTGTATCAGCCCGTGCATTACCTTTTGAAATTCTATCCTGTTGTTTTGTATGAGCTACGCACTTGCAAATAGCTACTTTTTCAGGTAACTGAATTGAATCTAACAAGTCTAAAATAAGTTGCGCATGATTAATCGGTTTACCAGTAGATGTTATCATTCCTCTATTTTTCCACTGTTGCGCAAAAACATGTACAGTAGAAAAAGCATACTGACTGTCAGTATAAATGTTCACTTTCTTACCTTTTGCTAAGGTACATGCCCTCGTTAAGGCAATCAATTCTGCTGCTTGTGCAGATAAGTTGTGTGGTAAAGATTTTGCTTCTAAAGTTTCAGTATCAGAAACGACTGCATACCCCACTAGGTTCTGTCCTGTAGGACCCCTCCTGCACGAGCCATCCACATAGCATGTCACCTCGGCATCATCCAAGGAAACATCCGTAAGGTCTTGTCTAGGTAATGTCTTTTGCTCAATCTCCTGCAGGCAGCAGTGCGGTTTGCCATCTGCAGGGGTCAGAAGCAAAGTTGACGGATTCAAAGTTGTGCATCGTTCAATTGTCATATGAGGTTGGCTCAACAGAATGGTCATACAGGAAAGATGCCTAGCTGGAGAAAGATATGCTACTTTTTCTTGCAGTAAAATAATTGCGACTGCATGAGGCACTCTCAATGTGAGAGGGTGGAATAATACTACTGAGGCTGAAGCCTGCACTGCCATTGCAGCTGCAACTACTGCTTGTACACAGTGGGGCAAAGACCGCGCCACTGGATCTAACTGTGATGAATAATAAGCTATGGGGCGTTGTTTGTCCCCATGTTGCTGTGTCAATACTGATGTCATATAACCTTGCTTACAATCTACAGTTTGGATAAACTGCTTGTTATAGTTTGGTAATCCTAAAACTAAGGATGATGCTATCAATTGTTTCAGCTTACAGAAAGCTGCTTCTGCTTCAGGTGTCCATTGTAATAAATCCTGTGCAGCCGTCGTTTTTTTAAATATTAAATCAGCCAGTGGAGCAGATTCCAAAGCATAGTTTGGTATCCAACTCCGACAAAAATTAGTAGTTCTCAGGAAGGACATCATTTCCTTCTTGGTAGTTGGTCTAGATGCTTGTAAAATCGCTGTTTTTCTGTCTTCATCTGATATTCTACCTTCTTTGGATATTACATATCCTAAGTATTTAACTTGTTTTCTCCAAAGCTGTAACTTGTCTTTGTTTACTTTGTGACCTTGAGTAGCTAAAAATTGTAACAAAGCTATCGTGTCTTCTTTGCATTCTTGCTGGGTGGGGGCTGCCAGCAGAATGTCGTCTACATAAAGTAGAATCTGACTACCTTTCGGTGGGATAAATCCCGCCAAGTTGCTTGCCATTTCCTGTGCAAATATTGTTGGACTTTCACAATATCCCTGTGGTAATCTGGTATATGTGTACCGCTTTCCCTGAAATGTAAATGCAAACCAATATTGGCTGTCAGGGTGTATCGGTATTGAGAAAAATGCATTACTTATGTCTACCACTGAAAAATATTTCTGTTCTGGCTTTAAATCATTCAGTAAGGTGTGTGGATCTGGCACCGTTGGTGCCCTGGGTATAACTGCATTGTTCACTGCTTGTAAGTCTTGGACCATACGCCATTCCCCGTTTGCTTTCTTGACAGGAAATAAAGGTGTGTTACATGGTGAATCAGGAGATTCTATTAAGACTCCTTCCTTAAGTAAGGCTGCTATGATAGGTTTGATTCCTACCTCTGCATCCTTTCTCAAGGGATACTGTCTTTTTTGGGAACTAAAAGCTGACGGCGTTATGGTAACTGGTCCTGCTGTTCGTATTAGTCCTACATCTGATTTCCCTGCTGACCAGAGAATGTCTGGTATGTCTCGCAAGGCTTTTTCCTCTTCTTCTAATAAGAGTAATACTCAGCTATCCTCACTAGCCTGTGAGTGTACAGCTGGGTGTGTCTGTGTGATCCAATTCAATTTCTGTTTCTGTACTCCCTGTTCTGAGAGCTCTAATTCTGTCTGCTTTTCCCACCTCGTGACTTTTTCACCTAAGTCTGCCCATTTTAAAGTTTTATTCTTAGTCAAACTAACATGGGGCAGTCGATTAGATTTGTAAAGTGCTAAAAATTCCTGGGGCAATGAACAGCTTGCTACACTGTTCCCTTCTGCATCCCAGTACAAGTTTCGCAATACTAGCCTGTTTGCATGGTTTTGAAACAATTCTTGTTCATAATCTTTATCAGGTCCTGGTCTATTACAGTAATATAGAGTACAATGCAACAAATGCTGTTTGTCAGTGTCGAGGGAGGGGAACTTGCTGATGGCTACGTTCATTAGTTCTTCGGTTACTGCCCCTGGACCCGTCGTAACCAAGTCCTGGCTATACCAATAATACATTTCACCCTCCGGTCGCACTACAAAAGTGTCCATTTGTCGCTGTGCTTCCATACCCTGCATGGTTGGAACTACGGCTCTTCCAAATATCTGCATCAAATCTCTACCCAAAAGATTCACTGGGCATTTTGCAGAAACTACAATTGTACTTTTCTGAGTCATCCCTGAAACGGGGTCTATTATTGTAATGTCACGGGAGAGTGGCTCCCGATACCGCTGTCCATTAGCTGCTTTCACTAGTATATAATCTGGTGATTCTGTATCTTTCAGTAGTTTGGAAGGGTGTATCAGGGTGCGTGAAGCCACTGAGTCACACAAAAATTTAACTTCCCTCCCCTCCACCAGAAGCATCACTTCCGGTTTCGTGTCTGCTAAGTAAAGGTCTAAGCTCAAGAGAGCTAGGTCTAAAATTTCATTTTCTTCTACGTCTGTGTATTCATATACATCCTCTACCCCTTGTGTCACATCCTCTACTCCTGCTATCACATTTACACTTACCTTTCCCTGCTCACTCTCATCTAATGATTCCTGTCTATCATATAGTCATTCCTCATCCTGCTTATTTTCTGTAGTCGCCTTTTTGTTTAGCCTGCAATCCCTTGCTAAATGTCCTTTTTTCCCGCACTTAAAACACTCACCCTTTTTCTTTCTTTCCTCGAAATCTTCTGATCGCTTGTCAGATTGTTTATTTCCCTGGGTATTTTTCTTACCCTTTTTCCCAGTCTGTACTACAAATACTTCTGACCCATCTTCTGCTGAAAATACTTGGGTTTTCTTTTTCTTTTTACTATTAAAATGTCTTTCTGCATGTCTAGCATATTCAGGTAAGGCGTGTAACCTACTTATTCGATGATCTATCATATGCGTCGTAATGAAGCTACTAATAGGTGCAATGCAACCTTTTAAAAATGCATTTTTTAATTGTTGTTCATACGGGGAATCATTCGTTTGATTTTCAGGAACTGTCATGCCACTATGATTGTTAAAGCACTCTAATAATCTGGCATAGTACCCATCTACTGTTTCTTTTTCTTGCTGTATGCATTGATTAATACAAGTCCATTCAGCCCTAGGCTTCCACTTTTCAGAGATTCGGTCTGTTAGACCCTTTACTCTGCCATCCAGTTTTGCATCAGTATGTGGGAGTGGTCTAAGTTGTGCGTCACTAGGATTCCAGTTGCCACTAATCATGTGCCAATCTGGACCCACAATTTGTCTAACTACTTTTTCTACTTCCTCTCCATTCAAATGGTAACTTAATCTCATACCCTGTAAGTCTTCTAAACATTTTCTAAAATTCACCTTTGGGTGGGGAATACCTTCTGTGGCCTTCCGGATATCTTCCGGTGTCCACGGTCTATAAACTAAAAGAGTCGGATCTTGTCCTGCCTGAGGATTCGGTACTTCTATGAGCGGACATATCTCTTCTTCGCTCATAGCTTGTGATGCTCTATTTAATAAATTTAATTCAATTTCCCTCCTCATTCGCATGTTCGAGACCTGGTCTCGATGGGATCCCTGACAAACGGTTGTGTTTTTGCAGGGACAGCTGGGTATAACGGAGGTGGATCAGCTCGTCCACTCGCTTCATATTCTGGTAACGGAAGTGGAGGGGGCGAAGGAGGGGCCGTTGCTATTACTAAATTATTATCTTCTTTGTCTAAAAACATTGTTTTTGGATTTTTAATTCTTTGTTCCCTACGATTTGCTTCCTCAAGCCACCTGTGCGCCTGAGGGACTCCTAATTGTCTCTGCTTTTTTAACTGACCTTTCGTGTCTATTTTTAACTGTTTTACAAGTTTCATAAGTGCAAGTTTATCTAAATTACCCTCGAATTTGTACTTATCGACCCATTTGGTATAATATTTAATATTATCGGCACGCTGTAATTGCATGTACTTCGCGTCTTCAGTTAGGGGCGTGTCCCGGGAACTTTTTGTGCACTGATTTCCTATTGGTGTCTTAGCTAAGCTGTAAATTGTTACATAACCCTTTCTATCACGTGGTACCACAAGTCTACACCTTTTTCACAGTTTATCTAGAATAACTGTCTACCTATTCTGTTTCCCTGATCTATGACAAAAAACAGTAACCCCTTCTTCTGTCCCTAATTTGCATAGGCAAATTTACCTGACAAAAAAAAACCAGTTCTGTAACTAGTCCCTGATCTTGAAACAGAAATAAGGTAATTCCTCCTTACCTGACCCTCCGTGAGTTGACCCACCGGATCGTTGACTCGTCCTCCAATCCCAGATCAGAAACAGTGGCTGGCCTCTTTCGAACGACAATTCAGTCGGAGGTCTTTCAAAACAGAAGAGCCGATTTGGCCTCTTCGTACGGATGCATGCCACCGGGCCCAATTCTGACCTAGGTCCAGAGCGAGAGATACGTTTTCTGGTTCGAAGGACCAATCTGTCAAAGGAAAAATATACTTTAAAAATGATCAAAACACGGTAGGTTCAGGGTAAGGCACTTTAATCTTGCAGCAAGGAGACAAAAACGTGCTAATACAGAGTTTGTCTAACCAGAAACAGGAAATGCATTCATTTTTATAGGTTATCAAATTAATCCTGTCCTACCATGCTGACATAACGAATTACCACATTTTGGTCATCATCTGCTGACCATCTTTCCCATGATTTTCTGCTGATTTAAACAATTTTTATGTGAAACTTCCTGAGGAAAACAACATGGCCTTGGTTACTTTCAGTTAGATACTTGTTATGTTACATTCAAGATAATATAGCTAAATCGAACACAATGCTAGCAGTTCATTTCTCTAATAATCCTTTGTCTACATTATCTCTAAACTACTGCAGCTGCAGAGGTTCCCATCCTCTGAACAAGGCTGTTTGTCTAGAATCATTACATTTATAAAATGGTATATTGTCTATTCATATGCTTCTGACCTAGCAGATAAACACCTGCTTCTCAAGTACATTTCCACAAGGCATAAACAAGAATATTGCTGTGCTAGCAGTTACTAGGTCAGAGGGCAACTTGCAAGTTTCAGTAAGCATGCTGCAGTTTTAGTAAAGCATATTTTCAGTCTCATATGAAACTCAATTTATATAAATCACAGTGCATGAGAAATAGAATGAAAAGCATATTAAAAACACTTGATTATTAATTTGGCATTAAGCATACACATATTAATACACATTTTTCTAACAATGGTGCATGATGCCATGTGTGGATCTAAGTGTTATGTGAGGTAAGTGAGTGTTTTGTAAGGATTTTGAGTGGGAGGTAGAGTGTATGTGAGTGTGCTGATATGTTCGATGTGTGTGTGAGGGACTGGAGAATGTGCATGTGTGAGATTGCTTTTGTTTCTTGTATGTGCGATCTCTGAGTTGGTATATATAAGTGTAGGGGTGGGGGTGCAGGGGGGCTTGCCCCTCTGCTTATGTGTGTATGAGTTGTGTATGTGTGTATTGTGGCGTGGTGTGTGCGGTTTTTTGGGGTTTTTGAATTTCACGGTTTTGGGCTCGGGTTTTGTAGTTTTGGTGTTTTGTGGATTAAGTTTCATGGTCTCGAGATACTGAAATTCAATGTTTCAGTATTTCGAGCTTATGAAGTGAATATATATATATATATATATATATATATATATATATATATATATATATATATATATATTATTCCATTTGGGTCTTCTCAAAGTTACTGGATATAACCCTATTGAAGACCATCTCACTGAACACAGATTAACAGTTACTGCAGTCATTGAAGACTATAGTATTTAAAAATGTTTTCACATCAAGCAACTGAAAGCAGCACATGCATAGCAACACTTAAGGAAGTTTATAGCTCTACATGTGTTTTGTTCAGGAAGGTAAAACCCCTGTATAAATCGTATTCGGCTTCCCTTCACCACTGGCAAACATACAAACCCGAAGGCTGAGTATACATGCAGAAAATTAAATACTTGTGATCTGCCTTCCCTGTGATTTTTTTTTTGGGAGGGGCAGTTTTTACTCCCTCCCCCATTTCCAGCTGACCATCAGGCCCCTCTTGGGTATATTAGCATATTTGTTCCCTTCATCAGGTGAGCGCTGACCAATAGGGGCTGTCATTAAGGCAGCCATCAGGGGTGGTTTGAAGTTTTTTTGTTTTTCTCCCCAGCTCTAACTATGCACACCCATTGAGATCCTGACCACAGAGGATGTCCCTCTTCCCCCTCCACCTCGCAGTACAAGTGGTAGTTTCCTCAGTCTTGACCAGGAAGACTGTGCTATCTTGTGTGCTTTTGAGTGTACTCAGTCCCCCCCCCCATGCTCCGTCTGGAAGAAGTGACCTTCCCCTTTCTAGCTAGCAGGAAATGCTAACTGGATCTCACCTGGGTTACATCAGGACTTCATTTCTCTGCACTGCAGAGCTGGGCATATCTTCCAAGTGATTTTGAAGTCCTGGAGCTATTGTATATTACTTTGGGAAGTGTGGGGAGGGGAGGAAAGCCCCTGCGTTTGAGGTGCTGGGGCCTTATCCCCTGTAAATAAAAGCTACATTAATTTTTTGTTAGACTTCAACACTGATATGTGTGGTTTAGTGTGTGTACATTTTTGCATAGATTTCAGTTCAGTGCTGTTTGCTCACCACTGGTAAGTGGCATTGTACCATGATTTTCCCAACTGGAAGCCATGTAGATGGCGCCACCAGTGAAACTTTTAAATGGGTCTTGTACCACCTTATGTCAGTATCAATGTCCTAGTGAGACCTGTGATGGTCACTGCAGGGGGTCAGTACCTAAGGAAGAATATTGCAAGATACACCAAACCTCAAAGGTAACTGACAGGCCAGATGACATTTCCATCCAGGATCTGTTGATACAGTGAATATCTTGGCATAAATGCACTGGCAGCCAGATGGACACATGAAATAGAATGTTGAAGCATTTAAAACCTGTAATTTTTGTCAGAATTGACAGTGCTCATTCTGTAGTTCATTATGCCATATTTTATTCACTGTCATTTGTTTTTTCTTACAGCCTGTACTTCTTGACAGCAGCAGCATCCTACAAGACAGAATTCTTCTAATGGATACCTTTTTCCAGATTGTTATCTACCTTGGTGAAGTATGTAACTTTCAGAATAAACACTGGGTTTCTGAATGTTTTTTGTCATAAGTAAAGTGATTGAGTAGATGAGTAATAGATGCACATTTTGTTGTTTGTGTGGAGTGTGCATATTTAAGTACTTTCTTAATTAGTTAGGAACCCATTCAAACATGGGTATGTTTCCCAGGGAAGATCCAGGGAACAAAGAATCCAATGTGAATGTACAAAATTACAGGAAGTGTATAAGTAATTGTAAAAAAAAAAAAAAAAAAAAAAAAAAGAAAAGAAGGAAGTAGAAATAAATATATAAAATCTTAAGTTTGTAAATGAGTTGAACTTGTGCATAAGTTGTCTTAGTTTTTTCTTGTATTTCTGTAAGTAGTGTGTGTGTGTATTTGTGTGTGTGTATGTGTATATATATATATATATATATATATATATATATATATATATATATATATATATATATAGTATGTATGCGGTTTAAACTATAAAAATGTTGAACCAGGCTGAAAAACCAAAACAGCTGCAAAAGAGACACTTCCAAATAGTTCTTTTTAGCGCTTTCATCCACATTTATTATTGTGAACTTCTTCAGAATAAATTACATCAACTCAGTATTTCTTAAATAGTATTGTCACAGGAAATGATGTCATTAATATATAAACAGTATAGTGTTTATCTTGCTTGTTGTTATTTTCAAATTTTATACAAACTTTATACAAAAATATGTCTTAGATCTTAATATCATAAATTATAAATACTTGTAAACCTTAATTACAAAATTAAGTGACTGATGTATCTTTGTCTTTCTATCTATACATAAGAAAACATTTTAAATTGATCACTTCGTTTAGCCCTGGTGTTATGTCAGCTCCAAATACCAGCTGCCACAAAGTTTCTCTACATTCCAGAATGTTGTTGAGATCCCCTGCCATTAGTCCTTTCTTTACTACATCTAAAATAAAAAATTCAAACTTTTTGAAATCTCTACATGTCATAGCATGTCTCGCCAGGGCATTATTTTTGTCTTTCTTTTTTATAGCCAAAGTATGTTCATATACCCTGCGTTTTAAAGTTCTTTTGGTTTTTCCTATGTAATAATTTTTACATGTTACGCATGTGGCCAGGTATACTACAAATTCACTATTACAGTTAGAATATTCCCTAGCCCAAAAAGTATGATTTAAATGTTGTACTGTCACAAAGGAAGAATTGCTCATATACCTACACTGCTTGCAGTTTGTGCAACTAAATGTGCCTTTCTTGTTGGTACAGTGTCTGTCACCCCTACCATTTTTGTTTCCACTTGATTCCAAAATACTTTTTAAACTCACTACCTTCTTATAGGTGAATCTGGGTTTATGTCCTATCACTGAAATTAGTTCCCTATTTCCCATGTTAACCTTCCAATTGTTTTCTATAATTGATTTAATATGCCACATTTCATTTGTTATTGGCAATGGGAAAGCTGTTACAAATTCTTTTGTTTGCCCTTCTTGATCTATATTCTCTGTACATATCTGGGGTGCCCCCACTAACACATCCTCTGACAGCAATATCGGTTTAGCCACTCCCTTTCTTAGTGGCAACACTTCATTTTCTATCTTGACTATATAATCTCTATTATAGCCTCTGTTTATGAAAAGTGATCTCAAAAGAACTAATTCCTTCTCAAAAATACTATCTTTAGATGTCAACCTACTTAGTCTAATGATCTAACCTTTGATGACCCCTCTTTTCATATGTTCTGGATGTAAACTGTCCTTATGTAAATAACAGTTTGCAAAGTACGGTTTTCTATAGATTTCACTATGGAAAGTCTTAGTCTCGTCATCTATTTCTAAGGTCAAATCTAAAAATGTGATCTTTTTTCCAAAATCACCTATTTTGAATTCTAGAAACTTGGTTGTTTGATTTAAAAATTCAACCAGTTCTACAAATTCTTTGTGTTCCCCTTTCCATAAAAATAGTAAATCGTCTATGTATCTACGATAAATGATTACTTTGTTAAACAGAGCATGTGTCTTTAAAAATCTCATCTCCCAATTTGCCATCACGATGTTTGCAAAAGAAGGGGCCACCCTCGAACCCATCGCTACCCCCAGTTCTTGTTTGTAAATGTGATCATCAAACTTAAAGAAATTATTCTCCAAAACTAACTCCATTAGGTTACATAATGAGTTTACATTGGTACTTGTAAAAGTTGTGTTCCTGTTTAGATATTCTCTCATAAATTCTATACCCTCCTCTTGATCTATACTGATATATAAATTCTTCACATCCAAACTTCTGAAAAAAAGATTTTCTTCTGTGATGTTTATTTTTCTCAAGATTTCTAAAAGGCTCCATGAGTCTTTTAAGAAAAATTCAGACTTCTGTACTAATGGATTTAGTACATTATCTAGCCAAATCGAAATATTTTCAGTTTTCGACTGTTTGGCTGAGATAATGGGCCTAAAGGGTGGTCTAATTTCACTGCTTTGTATTTTGGGAATACCAAAAAATACTGCTAGTCTGGGGTGCTCTTTACGCATGAATTCATAATCTCTCAAATTGAATTCACCCTGAGAAAACATATCAAACAAAATAGCGTCTAAAACTTTGAACTTCTTGCTTACTATGTCATGGTTGACTTTTCTATATGGAGTTATGGGGAACACAAAGAATTTGTAGAACTGGTTGAATTTTTAAATCAAACAACCAAGTTTCTAGAATTCAAAATAGGTGATTTTGGAAAAAAGATCACATTTTTAGATTTGACCTTAGAAATAGATGACGAGACTAAGACTTTCCATAGTGAAATCTATAGAAAACCGTACTTTGCAAACTGTTATTTACATAAGGACAGTTTACATCCAGAACATATGAAAAGAGGGGTCATCAAAGGTCAGATCATTAGACTAAGTAGGTTGACATCTAAAGATAGTATTTTTGAGAAGGAATTAGTTCTTTTGAGATCACTTTTCATAAACAGAGGCTATAATAGAGATTATATAGTCAAGATAGAAAATGAAGTGTTGCCACTAAGAAAGGGAGTGGCTAAACCGATATTGCTGTCAGAGGATGTGTTAGTGGGGGCACCCCAGATATGTACAGAGAATATAGATCAAGAAGGGCAAACAAAAGAATTTGTAACAGCTTTCCCATTGCCAATAACAAATGAAATGTGGCATATTAAATCAATTATAGAAAACAATTGGAAGGTCAACATGGGAAATAGAGAACTAATTTCAGTGATAGGACATAAACCTAGATTTACCTATAAGAAGGTTGTGAGTTTAAAAAGTATTTTGGAATCAAGTGGAGACAAAAATGATAGGCACGACAGACACTGTACCAACAAGAAAGGTACATTTAGTTGTACAAACTGCAAGCAGTGTAGGTATATGAGCAATTCTTCCTTTGTGACAGTACAACATTTAAATCATACTTTTTGGGCTAGGGAATATTCTAACTGTAATAGTGAATTTGTAGTATACCTGGCCACATGCGTAACATGTAAAAATTATTACATAGGAAAAACCAAAAGAACTTTAAAATGCAGGGTATATGAACATACTTTGGCTATAAAAAAGAAAGACAAAAATAATGCCCTGGCGAGACATGCTATGACATGTAGAGATTTCAAAAAGTTTGAATTTTTTATTTTAGATGTAGTAAAGAAAGGACTAATGGCAGGGGATCTCAACAACATTCTGGAATGTAGAGAAACTTTGTGGCAGCTGGTATTTGGAGCTGACATAACACCAGGGCTAAACGAAGTGATCAATTTAAAATGTTTTCTTATGTATAGATAGAAAGACAAAGATACATCAGTCACTTAATTTTGTAATTAAGGTTTACAAGTATTTATGATTTATGATATTAAGATCTAAGACATATTTTTGTATAAAGTTTGTATAAAATTTGAAAATAACAACAAGCAAGATAAACACTATACTGTTTATATATTAATGACATCATTTCCTGTGACAATACTATTTAAGAAATACTGAGTTGATGTAATTTATTCTGAAGAAGTTCACGATAATAAATGTGGATGAAAGCGCTAAAAAGAACTATTTGGAAGTGTCTCTTTTGCAGCTGTTTTGGTTTTTCAGCCTGGTTCAACATTTTTATAGTTTGGTTTGGTCAACGTCTTTAAGTGTTTTTTTGGTAAATGTATGCGGTTTACTAGCAAAAAGTCGAGTGGAGATGCTCACAGACAGACAATCGAAAGACGGATGTTCGATTGTGTTGCTGAACACTCCTTGTTCGAAAGTTCATATCAGCAAATGCTACTGTGCATTTGCTGATATGAATTCAGTGTACTGCACAAAGATCGCGGTACAGTACGGCTTGGGACATTCATCCTTTTCCTCACTGTAGTGCAGTCTTGGAGTTGGAATATATAGTTAGCAGGGGTGGGGGGGTACAGGGGGGCTTGTCCCCCTGCAAAAACATGATGTGAGATGTAGGAGTTTCACTTATCTGAGCTCCTGTAACGGAACTTTCAGTCTTCCCTTCGATGGTCTGAACGGGAATTTATTTGTACTGCAACATTTTGATAGTAAACACACACACACATATATATATATATATATATATATATATATATATATATGGGTCCCATTTAGAAACCAGAAATCCCACTTAGCCGAAGCCCAAAAGACCGAGATGAAAATTGTGACATCCATGAAGACCGACCATCTGAAACACCGACATATCACTAATGGTAAATAGCAGTTGGCCAGCATGCTGACCTTTACCCCTTACCTCTACGGTAGTTCGATCTTGGAGTTGGTGTATTTTGTTAGGGTGGGTGTTGGGGGCATGGGGGGTGAACCCCCCCCCCCACACACATGGTTGGGTGTTTTTGTGCTACGCTTTTAGTGTGTTTGCGTGTTGGGTAATCGGTTATTTACCGTTAGTGTTTTATCAGTGTTCTAGGTGGCCGGTCTTCCTGGATGTTGGGTTTTTTGGTTCTGTCTTTTGGATTTCGGGTAAGTGGGATTTCAGGTTTGTAAAGGGGATCCATATATACACATATGTATATATGGGTTGTACACAACTGCATCACTATTCTCATTGCACTTCATGCTTGAGTAGAACTGTTTTGGTATTTTTTTTGTAACTGAGCAAGAGCACAAAGACTACATTTTTTGGGAAAAAAAAACAATTGAATGAATAATATTGCTTTATTACCTGAGTGATTTGTGTTGTAAATGTAAGCTATGTAATAAGAAAAATGTATTAGATGTGGATGATAAATCAAAGGTGTTCATGTTATAGGCCATGGACCTGCCATCAGATTCCATTGCCCGAAATCTTGTTTGTGGAAGGAACCTGAATTATCAGATGGCCTACCTGAAGAAAACAAGATTGAGCACACCATGTAATGGGGTTCTGTCTGCAAATTAATTCTCGGTTAAGTAGAATCTAGGACCTTGTAAATACTTTCCCTCTGATTCCTGTTTTTCCTAGAAGTAAGAAGATAAAAAAATAGAACTCTTATTTAACTCTTATTTATAAGTTCAGACTGGGCATGGAGAGAGTGGTTTATCCATTTGATGCAAATGGCAACATAGGAGGCACTGGTCTTTCAGCTTTGCTGCAAGCTTGCTAAGTTAGCAGAAGGGGATAGACATGTTTGCATCTGAACTTCAAAAACTTCAAGCTTATAGACTTAAAAATGTCAGTCTGATTCCAGAAAGCAAAGCTGTTTTCAGCAAATGTTGAGGGCATTCTCAAAATGCAAGTAGACCAGAGACAGAAATGACTTGGTTATCTAATGACAGATTCTCCCACTCAAGTGAGAATCTCCCAACTTCATCTTCAGGTGTATTCAAGTGGTTGAACTCAAGCACCATAGATAAAGACAGTGAAACATATGGGTATAAAATATGGATCTAAATTAGATAGAATGATAAAATGACTAAGACTAGATAACACAAGGTAGGAAAGAATGGTTTATAAATCAAATTGCAGTTAAGTTACTCATAAGCTTAGTTGAACAGGTATGAGTTTAAGGAGTGCATGGAGCTACCCATTGCTGAACACCCGCTCAACGAACCACATAGTAAGTTCCAGAGTTGCGAACCTTGGAATGCCTCAAGTCCAGACGATTAAAGTCACACGATACCAGATCAGCAGGTTATGTAGCTAAAGGGGACACAAGTCATGTAAGGCCAAGTAAACAAATTCAGACTTATAGATGACAGTCTGCCTGACACGCTGCCACTACTATACCTACAGAAGTGGCATAATATGTTGGTATTTTGAGACCCTAATTAGTATACATGCTCATTCCTGAGATCTCACAACATTGGAGTTATTTATACAAGACCTTTCTTATTTCTTTTTCAAAGTGCACGTGTTAGCCATTTCTGCCTGTCCCACTGGCTCCACCAGCTTCAGTCAACCCAGCATTCAAGTGATTTATGAATGGAACTACCCATTTCTGGCCACCTAGACCTCCCATTTCTGCAGTCTGGAGCCTGAATTTTGTAGTAGAGAAACCAACTCTGCTTTATGTTGAACCTGCCAGTACACCTGAACTGAAATATTTACCTTGGAAGACCCTTTTCCTTCCTCTTTCTTGTCTTAGGCCAGAAGAATTTTGAAGCTGTAGGCTCTTACAAGAATCCTTATAACACCTTGAAGACAAATCCTTTGTTCATCCCCAGTGTAGTTTCTGAAGTAACTGAATCAGTCCATCCATTTACCAGGTTTATACCCTCAGTTCTGAAAACAAGGGAAAAGAAGGAGAGAATGTTACTCACAATGGATGTGATAGACAGTAAAAGCTATAGTAACATAACAAAGGGCTTCAGGCAAGCAGGCCAGATGTTCGTGTTTCACTGTTGCAGTCATTACATTTGGATAATCTGCTGGCAGGTTGCCCTCAGTCGGCCTGAATTCCAAAGTCTTGGGTCCTGCATTGGTTGCTGTCTTGTCTTCCATGACGTCAGGGTTATAAAACATGCAGCCGACACCATTTTCTTTAGTCTTTCTTGCCGCACGGTGCCCGAAGCAGAAGCATTTCGCAAGTGCCGGTCGGCCGACTACTGAAATATTTGAGTCTGAGTTTCAGAACCGAAGTCTTCACTAAAGCTAAGTACCCCGTTGGGGAAACTTTTTTCTTGCTCCATACCGATGTCAGAAAAAGTTAATAATTGTATTACTTGTGGGAAGCAAATACCTCATAAGGATTTCCATTTATACTGTTTCCTTGCCTAGGCCCTGATCACAACGTGCCTGGCTGTCGGTTTTGTGCTAGATTTAACCAACGCACTATTAAGCGTCAGTTTACTCAAAATATTTTGGAAACAGATTTAACTACCCAGAAGTGTCGTCTGATAGCAATCCGACTACTGGAGTACATAAAAAATGCAAAGAAAAGGACAGAGAAAGACAGTCAAGATCCAAAACCGACGACGAAGCTTCTCCTAAGCCAGTCGCTGGTTCGCCGGTACTCAGTGAGGCGCTTTCACAGCCCCTGATACCCGCTACTTTCGAGTCGCAGGCCCCTACCGACTCCCATGTGGAGTCCAGCATGCCGCGAGATACTCAAAGTATTGGACCGACGGATGTAACTCCCTCGGATGGGTCCAGAGCCGCTGAGCAGGCACTGGCTTCTGAGGGTGTATTCAGGCCTCAACATTTGTATATCAAACCGACGACCGCTGCAAAACCAAAGACAAAAGCAACTTCTAAAACTAAGAAACCGACACATGAGCCATGTGCACAGGCCTCTATGCCTAAAAAACAGAGGATCAAAGTGGCCGAAGACCTTATTACCTTGATCAGGTGTAACCATCCCCCTCCAGATAAGAAGCCTAGGCAAGACACTGATTATGAATCTTCAGATCAGGTTTCTATTTCTTCTTATTCCTCTTCTGATCGGGATACCTCCCTATGAGGATTCTGATGCAGAGGAGTCTATACCATCTGCATCTCCTCCTGAGGATTATTCATTTGGAGAAACCTTGCATACTTTGAGGGAGCATTTTCACTGAGAGTGTCAAGATTTCTCAGAATAAAAAAAGGGCTCAGGGATTTCCTTCTCCCTCAGCACAGGCCTTTAGCCATTCCCCCTGTTTTAGACATTGTGGATGATGTGTTTTCGGAGTTAAGCTTGACCCCTGACTCCTTGCCTCCGGCTCCCAGCAAGCCTGACAGATATTACAGGGTCCCTGACTCAGATAAATTTTTGATTTGAAGTAGTTAACTTCATTTGATCAGCAACCTGTGGGTATCGGATCCGATTCGGATCTGAGTCGGCAGCTTTCCTAGCAAAAGATCCGTGCTCCAAGCTCCTCCCCTACCCATAATACCCTGCTACCTCCCTCTAGTCCTCAGATCTCGTTTGACGCGGCTTCTTGAAGCACCTGAGAACGAGCTCCTAGCATTGGGTTTGTGAGTTAAAAAAGCTATTCAAACTTTTTTTTCCCTTAAAAATCTCTTTAAACTTGGTTTGTGTGGTACCTTTTCCTCCCTTAAACTATTTTTTTAGTTTTTCGCGTTAGCTTTAGTTTAGATATTATTTTCCCCCTCCCCCCTTCTGTCTGTGTGTGAAGGTGTGTGCGTGTGGGCCTGTTCTTTTCTAAAAATGTCTGAAGGCCCAAAAGCATTTTTTCTAAATGCTCCAAGTGTGGCCATAAGCTGTCCCCAGCGGATGGCCACACTCTGTGTGTTATTTGCCTGGGCGTGGACCACCTTTCGTCAGGCTACACTATCTGTGCAGCCTTCAACCCCAGGGCTTTGAAGGATAGGAGGACCAAGCTAATCCTTGCAGGCCTTTTGCCCCCTGATTCGGCTTCGTCCTCCTCCCCCTCTGTGGCGCCAGCCGCGGCTGCGGCTGCTCCACCGACTGTTCCTGCTCCCCTGGCTGGGATTCAAACTCCCTCTTCGGATCAGGAGGAAAGGGACACCAGAAAAAAGGACAAGAAAGACCAGGAGCGTGATAGGGACAGGCATCGTAGCCACAAGAGGCGGGCCGATTCAGTCCCCTCGGCCCCGCCATCTAAGCAGCTCGCCTCCCCTCTTAAGGTCTCCGGGTCTTCCCCCTCCCGGCTTCATTCTCCGCGTTTCTCCCCGGAGCCAGAGGAGGAGACCTGGTCACCTTCAAGGTCATCTAGGCGGCCTTCCCGGCCAGCTTCGGCAACCTCATCCAGGTCAACCAGAAGTTTATCCGACGCGGACATGGACCGGATGATGCGTCGATTTCTTCAGGACCAGCTGCAGATGGGACTGCTCTTGCCTCCCCTCCCCCCCTCCGGGGGGGAGATCGACCCCATTTATTGCCCCCTTTGCTCCTTCTCCGACCCACTATCGGGGTTCGGAGCTGTCTGATCCGGGTAGCTTCGGAGCCGGGGTGATGTCGGCGCCGACAGTGTATCCTACTTCGGTGCCGACTGCACCTTCGAGTTTGTCTGGTCCTTTTTCGGATCCGAGCTCTTGGGGCCGTGAGATGAGCGTCGGATCCAGAGGGGTGCCTTCAGCTCCATTAAGTTCGGAGAGCACTGCTCTTTCGGATCCGATCGGGTCATCTCCGGCGCCGATCCACACGCCGGATCCGAGGGGGCTGCTTTCGAATCCTAGGGAGAGCAGCTCACCCTCGGCATTCGACGTCATGGAGAGGGTCCTTTCGAGGGATTCGAGGTCCCGGGTTCTTGCTACGGATCCACCTGCCATTCCCTCTCAGACGGGCCTGTCTTCCATCATCTGGCCCCAGGGACAGCCTGCGCCTACGTCCCAGATGGTTCCTGTAGAGGAACAGGACATTGTTGGTGAGCCCTCCTCGGACAGCCCCCCCGAGGAGGTTCCTCACAAATGAAAGTGTAAGAGGAGGCACTTGGACTCACCCGAGTCCCTCACAGAAGACATGGACTTGGAGGAAGGGGAAGGTTCCCCCAGGTCACCCCCCGAGGACGTCTCCTTTGGAGACATTATGGAAATGCTTCGTATTAGAGGGGGGTGGTCAGCCCAAAAGCCTTCCTCGGATGAGTCTGTGTTTCTGGAGGGGTTCGACACAGGCCCATCTACCTCTTGGGTGTCCCCTCCCACCGATCCCCTGGTGGACCTCATAACTACCAGGGCATGGAAGGAGCCAGACACTGTGGAGCCAATACCCAAGAGACCAGACAGGATTCTCAGCCCCCCCACAGACAGGACAGTTTGGAGCAAGGGTACCCCAGTAGATGCCATGGTGGTGGCGGCTGTCACCAAGAAGGAATTGGCACAGGAGAGTTCCTCGTTACATCCTCCAGACAAGGAGTCTGGGACGATGAACCGCCTCGGAAAGCGGATGTTCCCTTCAGCGACCTTCTCTGTCAGGTCGCTGAACTATATGGCACATGTAATTCGGCTCCAGCGGGACCTAATCAAAGAGTACGCTGGGTCACCCTCAGAGTCCATGTCGGCCGAGGGCAAACGGACCTTCTCGGCCCGAATGGCCACTCTTAAGTCTAGCACAAACACCTGTATGCGGCTTCTCTCCCGTGCCATGGAGGGAGTGGCTAGAGCCAGCGGAGCAGGCATTGTCTTACGACGACAGGCCTGGCTCCTTCTCTGCGACTTTGCAGAACCTTTCAAGGCGTCCTTCGCAAACGCCCCTTTTGACGGTTCTACGCTTTTCGGCAAAACCGTCCGCGATATGCTACTCTAAAGCGAGAAGGATGGGAAGACGTTGTCTGCCGTCGGGATCCACTTCTCGGCTCCTCAGACGTCCTTCTCCAGGCACCAAAGAGGACAGAAGAAGATGTGGTTCTGGAAATCCCAACAATCCTGTTTCGCTCCAGACCCCTCGTCCTTCAGAGGCAGAGGAGGGCAGTGTGGACGCCGGCCCAGAGGCAGAAGGGGGGGCCGAAGAATTTCGGGTCGAGGGAACCCTTTTCCGATCGACCCGCACAGCAACCCTGAGGTGTTGCCCGACTGCTCCTCTATGGAGGCAGTTGGGGGGCACTTCTCGGAGCATCTAGCACATTGTGAGTCCATTACGACAGATCGCTGGGTGCTCCGGATCATATCCAGAGGTTACTCAATTCCATTCCTAAGTTTTCCTCCCCGGTCGGGGCGCCTCCCCGATGTCCCACCCAATCAGAGGGAGGTAGCAGCCTTCGAAATAAGGGAGCTACTAAGAAAATGAGCCATCAAGCACATCCCCTCCAGTCAATCCGGATCAGGCTTTTACTCCAGTTTCTTTTTGGTGCCAAAAAAGACGGGGGACTTGCGGCCAATTCTCGACCTGTCCACACTGAGCCTGTCAGTCGCCAAAGAAAAGTTCCGGATGGTCACCATTCAATCCATTCTCCCACTTTTACAGGAGAACGACTGGATGTGCTCCATAGACCTCAAGGATGCGTACTACCACGTTTTAATGGACAGGCGATCCAGGAGGTTTCTCCGCTTTTGGCTGGGAGCCAGCCATTATCAGTTCAGAGTCCTACCCTTTGGTCTCACCACAGCCCCCAGGGTGTTCACCAAGGTCATGGCAGTTGTAACGGCCCACCTGAGGTTTCAGGGAATACAGGTTTTTCCTTACCTGGACGATTGGCTCCTAGCCACCCCCACTAGGCATCTACTATGTTCAGTCAGGGACTATTTCCTACATCTCGCCCACCATCTAGGGATCACGATCAACCACAAGAAATCCTCCCTTCAGCCTACTCAGATCTTGGATTTCATAGGGGCTAGAATGGACACAATTCAGTCCAGAGTCTTTCTGACGACGGACAGACTCCGCAACCTAAACCTCCATGTTTTGGCTCTTCTACAGTCCTCGGCCCCTCCAGTGGAATTAGTCCTGAGGGCTCTGGGATCCATGGCAGCGGCCATCAACCTGTCACCGCTCGCACGTTTGAATATGAGAATTCTTCAATGGACATTACAGGTCCAGTGGTCCATCCTACGACATCCTTTTCTTCCCCTATTCCCCTCAGCAGGGTTTGCAGGGAATCTCTACTTTGGTGGCGCCATTCCAGGCACCTCCGGGAAGGGCGCCCCTTCTCCATGTCCCCACCCCAAGTCACAGTGACCACGGACGAGTCGCGCCTCGGGTGGGGGGGACATTGCATGGGCAGAACCGTCCAAGGCACGTGGACTCACACAGAGACCTTTTTGCATATCAGTGTTCTGGAGATGAGCACGTTGCTTCTAGCGTTGCAGGCTCTCCATGCCCTTCTTCCTCTAGGGACTATTGCAATTCAAACAGACAACATGTCAGTGGTCTGGTACATCAACAAACAGGGGGGAACCAGATCTTACCCACTTTGCCGAGAGGCCATGAGAGTGTGGGAATGGGCGATATCCACCAACCGCTTTCTCATAGCAACGCACATACCGGGTCGGTCAAACATTCTAGCGGACAAGCTGAGTCGAACTATCCTCTCACCTTATGAGTGGTCTCTGAACCCCTTAGTAGCGAAACAGATCTTCCTCAGATGGGGTCAACCTTGCTGTGATCTGTTTGCGTCACCTTGAAACGCAAAGTGCAGTGAGTTTTTCGCTCTAATCCCTCCACCAGGGGAACCCCCAGAGACGCTCTGGTTCATGCTTGACCATCCGGTCTTCTTTATGCTTATCCTCCTCTTCCTTTGATGACAAAATTCTTACAGAAAGCTCGTCGGTTGGGAAGCAGAATTATCCTCATAGCCCCATTCTGGCCTTGTCAGACCTGGTTCTCATGCCTATGGTCTCATCTAGTGCATCCTCCCTGGATCTTAGATCCCATTCCGGATCTGATTTCTCATCCTTTGGGATTGAAAACCCCAAACCTGGACAACCTCAAGCTCTCGGCTTGGTTGATCCAGTTCCGTTAATGGCTAGGACTCCCGGTATCTCATCCTCAGTTAAGGCTATCCTGATGGCTGCTCATAAGCCTTCTACCAGGAAAGTCTACAAGAGTAAATGGAAGTATTTTTCTGTCTGGGCGGAGCATAGGAATTTGGATCCTTTTACGGCTCCTGTTCCAGCAGTCCTCGACTTTCTATCCCACATTTTTCATCAGGGGGCTAGTTCTTCAACTGTTAAAGTTAATTGGCAGCTATTTCCCACTTCCACATTGGAAACAATTTTGGCCCCCTAGCTTCTTCTAAGATCTGCAAGACCTTCCTGAAAGGTACCTTTCTTTTAAGACCCCCTGTTAACTCATTCACTCCAGAGCATCTCAGGAAAAGCTGCCTGCTGAATTCCACCATAGGAACAACAGAGCAGCCTGAGCTCATTTTCAGAAAATCCATTTGTAATACTATACAGAAAACAAATGCTCATAACTCTTTAACTATAAGAGCTACACTAAAAGTGTAAACGCGAAAGTTGTTCAGCAGACACTGACCTTTCCAACAGTGTAAATGTTGATAGTGCATATCAAAGTCATAATGAAATATTTGCCAAGGAATGCTGATATTGTGCAATTTTTTTAATTTTTTTGGAAAAGCAAAGCACAATATCTTGGTCTATGTACCATGCAGACCCATACAATTTGAATTTAATTTGTTAGTATGAATGTCAGCTTTAAAATGATACTTTAACCATAACTGTGTGACACTCCTTTCATGAGATATTCACAGAAATATGATTAGTATATTATTTCTCATAATTGATAAATAAACAAAGCATAATATCTCATCACCTGTAACAGACAGAGCCTACATATCAGTGTAGAAGTTGTGCATCTGAATGTCAGCTTCAAAATGACGCATCATTTGTGTGATTACCATGCTCCCTCGCAAAGATATGGGCATAATAATGAGAAGTATTGTAAATGTATAATTTTCATATTTGTACAAGACTAAACAAACTGTAATATCTGTACTTGTGTACAGTGCCTAGACACAGTTCTTTTACCATGTTGTAAGGAGTAACACTGTCTTCAAAATGATGCATTACTTCACACAATGTGGTGCTCCCTTGCAAAGTTATTTACCAAAATATGAAAAAAATCATAATTTCCATAACCTAAGTCAGAAACAAACTTTGATATCTGCCTATGAGTACTACATACAGGTACCATTCTTTTACCATGTTAGAACTATAAATAATCTTTTCAAAATGAGGTATTACTTAGCACATTCAGATGCTCCCTTGCAAAGTTATTTACCAAAATATGAAAAAAAAATTATAATTTCCATAACCATAAGTTTCAAACAAACTTTGATATCTGCACATGTGTCAAACATACTGGCACAATTCTTTTACCATATTAGAACCAGCAATACTGTCTTCAAAATGAGATATTACTTGGCACATTCAGATGCTCCCTTGCAAAGTTATTTACCAAAATATGAAAAAATCATAATTTCCATAACCATAAGTCTCAAACAAACTTTGATTTCTGTACATGTGTCAAACATACTGGCACAATTCTTTTACCATATTAGAACCAGCAATACTGTCTTCAAAATGAGATATTACTTGGCACATTCAGATGCTCCCTTGCAAAGTTATTTACCAAAATATGAAAAAAATCATAATTTCCATAACCATAAGTCTCAAACAAACTTTGATTTCTGCACATGTGTCAAACATACTGGCACAATTCTTTTACCATATTAGAACCAGCAATACTGTCTTCAAAATGAGATATTACTTGGCACATTCAGATGCTCCCTTGCAAAGTTATTTACCAAAATATGAAAAAAATCATAATTTCCATAACCATAAGTCTCAAACAAACTTTGATTTCTGCACATGTGTCAAACATACTGGCACAATTTTTACCATATTAGAACCAGCAATACTGTCTTCAAAATGAGATATTACTTGGCACATTCAGATGCTCCCTTGCAAAGTTATTTACCAAAATATGAAAAAAATCATAATTTCCATAACCATAAGTCTCAAACAAACTTTGATTTCTGCACATGTGTCAAACATACTGGCACAATTCTTTTACCATATTAGAACCAGCAATACTGTCTTCGAAATGAGATATTACTTGGCACATTCAGATGCTCCCTTGCAAAGTTATTTACCAAAATATGAAAAAAAATCATAATTTCCATAACCATAAGTCTCAAACAAACTTTGATTTCTGCACATGTGTCAAACATACTGGCACAATTCTTTTACCATATTAGAACCAGCAATACTGTCTTCAAAATGAAATATTACTTGGCACATTCAGATGCTCCCTTGCAAAGTTATTTACCAAAATATGAAAAAAAATCATAATTTCCATAACAGTTATTTGCCAAGCTCAGAGAAATAAATTTTACATAACACATTTCATAATAGTGTTTTACTTACTATACTGGTCCAGCTTGGTCATGGGTGTTTTCCATTCTTCTCACAATCATGCAGGGCTCTCCTCACTCCATTGTGGAGGTTGGTCAAGAAGAATGCAATGCCCTCCTCAGTTAGGTGAATGCCATCCCTTCTAAACCAGTGAACATCTTCCCTTCCAGTCTTACCTCATCTGAAATAAAGCATGGGTGGACACTGACAAGGGTGCACAGCCAGGGCACATGTAAAGAGAAAAGCAGGGTAAGGACCGCTCCACTAATATGCCAAGGACAGGCATGGGGCTCCAGATGTTGGTTATCTGTAGTGTCCCATAGCTGTGCCGGCTGCCCACTCAGACTGCTGATACCACTATGGTCTCATGACCTCCTTCAGTGGCAGCAGTCTGCCTTACCTCTGCCTTTTCTCTTTACATGTGCCCATTCAGCAATGGACCTAAGGGATGAGGGACTGAAGTAACTCACTAATTGCTGTCCTGACCTACGGAAGGGAAGGAGACTGAGGGAGAGCTACATCAAGGCAACATGTCAAAAGACCAAGACTGACCCAGGCTGTGTCTTTTGCATGTTTTGCAGTACATCACAGTGGCACACCCAAGCCCATGCTTACCGAGGACAGCAGCACTATGGGACTGTGCTGTAGAGTCTCCAGGTTCCCAAGTGCGATCCCGGTGGATCACAAGATCCACGCTGGCTGGGTATGCCCCCTGTGATGCACCCAGCAACACAATATTCGGCGATGGGACAACGTAAGGTTTTGGCTGCTCCTTTCCAGTGACTCCCAGAACAGCAGAAGACAGTCTTACCTCATCTGAAATAAAGCATGGGTGGACACTGACAAGGGTGCACAGCCAGGGCACATGTAAAGAGAAAAAGCAGGGTAAGGACCGCCGCTCCACTAATATGCCAAGGACAGGCATGGGGCTCCAGATGTTGGTTATCTGTAGTGTCCCATAGCTGTGCCGGCTGCCCACTCAGACTGCTGATACCACTATGGTCTCATGACCTCCTTCAGTGGCAGCAGTCTGCCTTACCTCTGCCTTTTCGCTTTACATGTGCCCATTCAGCAATGGACCTAAGGGATGAGGGACTGAAGTAACTCACTAATTGCTGTCCTGACCTACCGGAAGGGAAGGAGACTGAGGGAGAGCTACATCAAGGCAACATGTCAAAAGACCAAGACTGACCCAGGCTGTGTCTTTTGCATGTTTTGCAGTACATCACAGTGGCACACCCAAGCCCATGCTTACCGAGGACAGCAGCACTATGGGACTGTGCTGTAGAGTCTCCAGGTTCCCAAGTGCGATCGGTGGATCACAAGATCCACGCTGGCTGGGTATGCCCCCTGTGATGCACCCAGCAACACAATATTCGGCGATGGGACAACGTAAGGTTTTTGGCTGCTCCCTTTCCAGTGACTCCCAGAACAGCAGAAGACAGTCTTACCTCATCTGAAATAAAGCACGGGTGGACACTGACAAGGGTGCACAGCCAGGGCACATGTAAAGAGAAAAAGCAGGGTAAGGACCGCCGCTCCACTAATATGCCAAGGACAGGCATGGGGCTCCAGATGTTGGTTATCTGTAGTGTCCCATAGCTGTGCCGGCTGCCCACTCAGACTGCTGATACCACTATGGTCTCATGACCTCCTTCAGTGGCAGCAGTCTGCCTTACCTCTGCCTTTTCTCTTTACATGTGCCCATTCAGCAATGGACCTAAGGGATGAGGGACTGAAGTAACTCACTAATTGCTGTCCTGACCTACCGGAAGGGAAGGAGACTGAGGGGAGAGCTACATCAAGGCAACATGTCAAAAGACCAAGACTGACCCAGGCTGTGTCTTTTTGCATGTTTTTACAGTACATCACAGTGGCACACCCAAGCCCATGCTTACCAAGGACAGCAGCACTATGGGACTGTGCTGTAGAGTCTCCAGGTTCCCAAGTGCGATCCCGGTGGATCACAAGATCCACGCTGGCTGGGTATGCCCCTTGTGATGAACCCACCAACCTAAGAGCAGTTGGCAAAACAAAATTGAAGAGGGACCTTCCTGGCATTTGTGCTGAAGGGCTTGGCTGCTAACTGACATGGGGGCACAGAAAGAGCACATGTACACTGAAAAAGCAGGTGAGGCACTCTGCTTTACCTCTGCCTTTTCCATTTACATGTGTCCTTTCTGCAATGAGTAGAAGGGAGGAGCTAATGTAAGCCCTGTTGTCCTGACCTACATACACTGACTACACCTGAAGGGAGGGAGACTGAGTGGAGAGCTACATCAAGGCAAAATGTCAAAAGACCAAGACTGACCCAGGCTGTGTCTTTTTGCATGTTTTTGCATTACATCACAGTGGCACACCCAAGCCCATGCTTACCGAGGACAGCAGCACTATGGGACTGTGCTGTAGAGTCTCCAGGTTCCCAAGTGCGATCCCGGTGGATCACGAGATCCATGCTGGCTGGGTATGCCCCCTGTGATGCACCCAGCAGCACAATATGTGGTGATGAGACAGCATAAGGATTTTGGCTGCTCCCTTTCTAGTGACTCCCAGAACAGCAGGAGACAGTCTTATCTGAAATAAAGCATGGGTAGACACTGACAAGGGTGCCCAGCCAGGGCACATGTAAAGAGAAAAAAGCAGGGCAAGGACCACCGCTCCACTAATATGCCAAGGACAGGCATGGGGCTACAGCTGTTGGTTATCTGTAGTGTCCCATAGCTGTGCTGGCTGCCCACTCAGACTGCTGATACCACTATGGTCTCATGACCTCCTTCAGTGGCAGCAGTCTGCCTTTTCTCTTTACATGTGCCCATCCAGCAATGGACCCAACAGCCTGGTCACAACTTTGATGTATAGTGTGCTCTGCACATCTTACTGCTGTCAGCAGTCTGCTAGACTCTTATGGCCATGGTACTCACCAAAGCATTCCATGCATAGGTTAATCTTGCAGGTCGGGCATCCCCATGATGGTTCAGCACGTTTTCCCTTGATGGCACAGTTTTTGCATCGTGCCTTCCGCCATTTCACTGGAAAGTGTGAGCCTTCTTCAAATCGTGTCATGGGCTCTGGGATGGTAATCTCTATGCATCTTTTCCTCTTCTTGTAGGTGGTCAGGAGGTGCATGCCTAGATGTCTTCTAAACTGTAACTGGCTTGCCGCAATAAAACGGCCAGAACGTGAAAGCTGCCGGTGGCTAGCACTCTCACGAAATAAAATGTAAGCATTCACTATGGCCACATCCCATAGGAACCAGAACAAGTACAGCCACCATTTCCTTGCCTTTCGAGCAGTTGGATACTGCGTCCTGAGCTGATCAGCTCGGTCCACCCCATTCATATATGTGTTGTACATGTTTACAACTGGTGGACATGGTACTGCAGCTTTTGTTCCATCGTGCTGTCTCCTGCGTATGCTGGAGACTGCCAAGGTTGGGTTACTATTAGTGGACAGCAGAAATACTGGGTTGCTATCCTTCCATTCAGTTGCAAGCAATGGTCCACTCTGCAGCTGCTTGTAGAACCCTCGAGGCGCTTTACCAATGGCTTGTCGGTTGAATGTTACAGGCCATCCAGACCTATTGGTGCGCATGGTTCCACAGCAGTACAGACCATCCTGCAGCAGTTGCTGTGCCAGAGGGACAGATGAGAAGAAGTTGTCAAAGTAAATGTGATGCTTCTTTCCAATCAGCCCCCGTGTTAGGTCGACCACAACTCTGTGTGCCAGTCCAACATCTGTGGTCTGCTCTGCCTTTCCAGTGTATACCTGGAATTCATGCACATAACCATTATGTGAGTCAGCTAGCACCCATACCTTAATGCCATACCTCTCCGGCTTGCCAGGCATAAACTGTCTAAATGACAGACGTCCACGGAAGCCGACCATGGCTTCATCTACTGCCACATCACGATGCACATTATACTGTGTCCTACATGCATGAAGTACGGCATCCAGTATTGGCCGTACATGATGGAGCTTGTCATGACCCACAGAGCCCTGTGGTCGTCTGAGGTTTTTGTCATTGCAGTGAAAATACTGCTGAATTTTTTCAAACTTCTCCCGGGTCATGTACTCGGCTATTGGGAAATGACCATACAGATGGTGCGTTTCCCAGTACTGCCTGTATTTTGGAACATGTACAATAGACATGTATATTCTGACACCTAGAAATGTGCGTATGTCTCCAGGACAAACTGGACTCCACCGCTTATCAACCTTGCCTGCTGCAGCCTGCCTCTGTGCAGCATAGCGGTTAGTTTCATCAGCAATAAGTGAATACAGTTCCTCTGGGAACATCAAATTGAGGAAGTCCACCTCTGTGCTGTCCGAGTCAAGGTTGGTGACTGGGCCGACTGGACACACAAAATCATCGATGTGAACTGGTCTCAGGCGTTTCTCCCATGATAAGTTTCGTGGTGGGCATGATCGCCGTGCCTTTTTCATTAGCCTCCCAGAGTTTTGAATGCAAGGTACCCTGTGATCAGTTACATTACCCACTGGTTTGTACTGACTACTGAGTGGAGTACTCGCACAAATTCCATATTGCGGCACACTCAGATCCTTGCTTGACAAGGAGCTACTTCGGCTCAGATCCAGTGGACTTTCTCCATCTGAATAAACCTGCTGTAGACTACGCCTGAAGTCATGTATAGTAGGAAGCATATCCGCTTCCTCTTCAGCACTCGGCCTGGCTTGGGCGATGGAGGACTGCAAAGGTCTGTCACTCGGGCCACGTCCGTGCCGTAACTCAGATAGAGGCAATTCATCTTCTGTGTCAAAATCTGATTCAAGTTGCTGACCACTATTGTGTGTGCCATCATACCTTAGCTGGGCTAGTGGCATGTCATCCTCACTGTCGTGGTCAGTTTCATCAAGAGTAGTGAGCTCGGGGTTAGAGGGTAGGGGTCTGTCAGGAATCGCTGGGACAGGGGCATCTTTATCCGCAGTAATAGCCTTCTCACGCAGACGTGCCAGTGGAATATGATCATCGGCATCATAATCGTCATCCTCACTCTGGTTTGGCTTACGCTGTGCATCAAGATCCAATTCCATTTCGGACCCACTGGTATTACTGTCAGAATCAGTATCGCCCACGTAAGCGCCGGTTAACTTCTTAACAGATGGCATCTTCACTGAGGTGTGTGATGTCGGGTGAATGCAAAGCTGAAAAACACAATTGTATAGAATATAATGTTACTCACCTGCACAGAGGCAGCTGAAAAGCAACACATTCAGTATGTAGTGATAGTTTGACACATTCAACTGTTTCATTATATGTGGTTCAGTTACATTAATTCACAAAGATATGAACTACATTAATAAAATGGATAGTTATATCTGTATGTTATAAGTGAAAATACAGATATGTCTGTGTGTGTATATAGATTATATATTACATATACATATATACACACACTATATATATATACATATATATATACATATATATATATATATATATATATATATATATATATATATATATATATATATATATATATATATATATATATACATACACACACACACACACACACACACACACACACACACACATAGATAGATATTATATATAAAATAAGGGATTTCAGAGGCTAGGTAGTTGAAGAATGAAGGGGGTGGCTTGCAATGACTAGAAGCAGAGAAAAAAAACACAATCTGCCTTGTGCATTCATCAATGTGATAACGAGTTGCACTTCAACAGTGACAGCTCCTAATAGTTTTACCTGAAAAGTGATAATGACTCAGTGCTATATTGTAACTGACTTATTGCTAAGGTGATAATGACCTGCCTTTCATTACTGGAAAGGTATGCATGCTCTGACACAGGTGATAATTGCTGCACATCACCTGTTGAGTAGGTAATCATTATCTCCTTGTGCAGCTGTTATGTAATACAGTAATTCAGTAAAATAGTATAACACTTAGCCCTTCCTCCCACACAAGTTGCACACACTACTGACAAAGGCCAGAAAAATTCCCAAAATATAGCATAGCTCCATGCAGGTAGTAGTCAGCAAGTAATAACATGGGTAACTTCTAGGCAAAACTAAATCATTCAGAATATCTGGAGCACTTGTTTATTTCTTGTGATGGTAGGAATGGACAGTCTGTTTCTAAACGGATCATTTTCAAATGAGTGTCCAAGACTTATTACCTTTTGTTATAATCACAAAAAATATATTAAAGTCAGGGTGAAGAGGGCCTTCACCCTGACTTTAATATATTTTTTGTGATCCAAAATGCATAGAGGGAAATCTAGGTTCTGTTACAGGGTTGGATTCTAGAAAGACAAGTTGTTTTTCTCTATACACTTCTATGCTGTTTGATAGATAAAGCTTATGAGAGATGCTATGGAAAGCAAATAAACCTGCAGTTCAAGGTATGGAATTTGGTTAGAAATGTGAATATCTGACAATACAAAGCAGTCACAGTTCAGCAAGAAAACTGTAAACATTTCAATATCTCCTTCCATACCTTTCAACTGTGCCTCAGTGAGCTCAGTCCTCCCTCCTAAAACTGTGGTAAGTTACACTTTAGAAAATAAAGACAGTTTACATTATCATATGTGGGAAAGTGGGCTGTGCTCTGGTGAGACCTGCATGGCTTTGTATAGTGTGCCTCGATAAACTATGTTTAGGGTGGTTGCAAATGAAAGAAGATAAATGTAGTACCTAAGACTGCATCACCAATGTACATTTCTCTCCCTTCCGCTTCCTCTCTCCCTCTCAGATTACTTCTTTCTCCAAGAACAAACAAAAGGGGAGAAATAACAGATCAATATAGCCTTTAGTAATTTAATTTAATCGAATCTTAAAATTTTTTGCACTACATGCATCTAAGCTTTACTTATGATGTTCGTATCTAAACAAATGATAAATCTATTATAACTGCACCAGTTCTGCTCACTCAGATCAGAACACTAGAAGTCACAATACAAGTCACAATACTTTTAGGTGAGCTGGCTTTCTCTAAATTCAGGTAAATAAATCTATTAAAAAAAGATTAAAAAAGATGCCCTGATAAGATACTAACCAGCAACCAGGATGCTCTGACTTTATTCACATTTCAGGGAGTCTAGAAATGAGCGTGTTTGTCTTGCAGCACAGAGTATACTCTAGTCCAGTATAAATGCATAATTGTTTTCAATCATGACATGAAGCAATACGTCTAAGTACAGTTAATCACCAACTTACTAACACCCTAGCCCAAAGTTTCCTGAAAATTCATAAATTCAAATGCAATGGAACAGCTAGTCACCTCTCCAAAAAAGGGGAGATATTATAGTACACCTGATCATCACAAACATGGGGACAAAGTGCTCCACACCGGACGTATACCCCTCACTAGTGAGATCTGACCACAAACTAATCACCCTGGATATACACATCCCACCTCCACCCCCAACACAAAAGACTACAGTGAAAAACTTCTCAAAAGCTGACTTTACACTTCTTATAACTGAGATGGTATCCTTTAATCCCACTGGGCCAGTGGAAATTACATCCCACAATGCAGAATCCTTCACAAATGCTTTCTATGTACATCTCCAAGAATGCATGGATCATGCAATCCCAAATAAAACCAAGACCCTCCCCACCAAGGGAAGGCGTCCTGTCTGGTGGACCCCAACCATAAACAAATTGTACAACAAAAGGAAACTACTGCACGTTCTACGTTCTCTCATAAAAAACATCCAAGGCCAACTTTGAGAGAAAATCGCTATGGACACTAAAGATAACCACAAGGCCTTCTTCAGCTATGTCACAAACCTGGGCAGAAACCCTCAGATATGCTTAGAGTTAGTTCACAATGACAAAAAATACACTGAACCCACAGATATTGCCAACATTCTGGCAGACAGGTTCAGTGCAAATTTTTCCCCTCCCTCACCCCCAAAAGAAGAAATACTTATCCCAGCTGAATGTAACCTCCCTGTCATCTCAGATGTCCAGGTGAGAACCGCCCTCAGTAAAGCTAAAAAGACAGCATCAATGGGACCTGACGGTATCCCAGGTTGCGTGCTACGTGAACTCCAAGAGGAGCTAAACCCGCACATAAAAATGCTATAGCCTTACTACAGGATATGTACCTGAACACTGGCACAGCGCTAAAGCAATATACCTTAGGAAAACAAAACCATATGCCTCTAAAACAAAATCATCCTAGAGAAAAATTAAACAGCTAACAACATTTTACATTTCTAGCTTCACATTTGTTAACTTTCTTTTAAAAATGCAGGCATTTATGAGGCAAAACGTGCGAGACGTCAGCGGTAAATACACATCAGCGGTAAATACACAATGCTCCAAAACTTATGAAGTCAAACCTTCCGGGTTTACAGGAAACCACGCATAACGCAAAAAGTGTACTCCCCAAGACACGGTTCGGACCTACTCCACAGTTGAACATACAGTGAAAAAGTACATTTGAAAATGAAATTCCAGAAGCAGATAATCTACAATAACCATTTTTTTAAAAAAAGCAAATTTAAAAAGTGAGTGCTGTGCATTTCCTCATTGAACAACCCAGCCAAAAACTACGTCTAGACACAGAATCCCAAGTCAATATGTATATCAGTACACAGTGTATGTATACACACATCTACCAAGAATGTAATAGTCGTCTCATATTTGTAAACACTGCATCCAAAATGAATCTGTGAAATACGAAGATAAAATATAAACAGACTATTCTCGTTGCGATAAGTGGTATCAAAGGAAAATATACTCATTTCCATACATTTTACTTGGGAAAAGTGAATTTGACAGTGTTCTCAGGAAGGCTGCGTGGGGTTCCTGGGTTTGGGAGGGTGGTCTGTAGCAGGCTATAAACTGGAAGTCAGTTTTACCCACTGTTTGTTGCACATGGATAATCTGATGCTTCGTGCTGTGCCACCAACCTGGAGGTGTGGGTATCTTTGTCAAATATTGATACTCCCTCCTTTTGTGGTTTGGTCCAATTTTGGGGCGAAAAGCATGGAATGAGGTATAATCTGGTAGTGCTGGGGTGCTCTCGGGAGCCTTGAACCAGGTTTCTGTTACTGCACAGATATCGATGTTCTCCATGTTATGGAGAGTTTCGAGTGCATGCATCTTGAGGTTTAGACTTCTGGCGTTGAGTAGCATTACTCTTAGTTTATCCCTTGTGATACCTATGGAGGTGGGTTTGTCTTTTGACCCTTACCTAAAAAAGGCACTATGGGGGTAGCAAGAGCCTTTACCAATATCCGAAAGCCCAGGGGTGACAGGTGCAAGTCGTCCCTAGTGAAGCATCGTGGCTTGTCGAGCATGTCATCCCAGGCTGACAGGCATTGGATCCCCTTTGAATGACACCAATACTTTAGCCAATTGTTAAAATTGATAATTTTGTCTTTATACTGTGGCATCATTCTTGGTGAGGGTAAGATGCTACTCAAGGTCAGGCTCATACCGGCCTGGGTTTTATGCTCAGAGAGCTCCTCTATGTCTCTTTTCATGTAGTCCAGGGATGTACGTCTCAGGTCATTCACACCAGCATGGACAATGACTGAGTGCTATATCACATTCATAGACATAAATACTGTATGTGCATTTACTGTTTTCTTTACACTCCTACCATAAATGGTAAAATTCTGTGCCACTGAAACTGCATGTAAACCCATATATATATAAAATGCATCTGGTCAGTAGAGGATTAAGTTTACATTTGGGCAATTTTCAAAACAGACTCCTTGCACATTTTGTGGCCATGCATACATGTATTTGTTCTTTGATTCAACTTCCTGATTGCATTAAATTATATTCCCTATGTAATACAGCACCACTTGTTAGAATCGTTTTAAATTTGTAGTTTTAAGCACTCTATAAATAAGCAAAGAACAAAATGTATAAACCAATAATGACAAAAAGGCCACTCAAACTTCTGTTATTACAATCCACCATTATCACTCAATACAAACAATCTCTGCAGAAGAGAAATCATCTGAACAATTCCACATTATAGAAATCCGTAACTAATGAAGAGATTGCCACTGGCAAACAACTTTACAGACAAATCACTGCTCACCATAAAGAAATCTTAAATTCTGCAGGAGACTCCATATACTTAAACAAAATTCCAAAACTGTAGAACTCCATTCCTCTAGCACTAAAAACAGAAAAACATGGAAATTAAAAATTAAATGTCACCAGACTGAAAAATTGATATGTTCCTGCATCTCACCAAGCTTACTGCCATTAACACCAACACATTTTAGCTCTTCACATCTCTATGAAATCATAGTTTATTCTGTGAAGCAGGAAGTTTGTCTGGTAATTTTGATTCTTTTCTCTGTGCTCACACTTGCTGAATGACGATATGTGGAGCAGTGGCCAGGCCTCATTATACAAAAGCAAAGCATTTTAGGTGATAAAAATATTGTTTTTATGCAGATGTGAAGACATCTACACAGTGGCTGCAATGCTACAACACTTTATACAGTCAGCCCTGGATTAAAAGTAGGTCATCTACAATATCTAGTTGGCAGTACATGTTTACAGGGAGCATAGATCTCCTGTGGCTGCAGTTAGCTCGGAAATAAAGGCAGCCTGTAACTAATGTTGTGATGTCTAGATACCACATAATTATGATCTGTCAAAAAATAAAACAAATAAATGCTCTGTTTCCAAGGGATGCCTCCTATCATGTCATATGGGGCAGGTTACAGCTTTAAAAATTTTGGCAAGCAAAAGTATTTCATCTCTACATAAGAAAAAAGTACAGTGCAACAGTTGTCTGGGATAAGGTGCAATACCAAACTCCATGCAAACCTCTCAACCTCTAAGACCCAGAAATCTAGACAAAGCCATATATAATGAAAGGACAAAGCCCCGAAATAGGGACAATTTATAAATATTGTTCTTACAAACGTAGAAAATTGATAGAATAACAGATTTTGCATTAGCATGAATTTTCTGAAGAGTATGAAGTCTGTAACTCAAATCAAAGTCATTATTTCCTGACTTCAATCCTCAATGATTTGCCAGAAAAACAATTGTTTTTTGAGGAGCAGACCAAAAATATGAGGCAAAAATCTGGACATTCTGCAAAAATCTGTACAGTTGAGAGGTACAACAGTTCCTACTTCAACAGGTTGCAAAAATGTACATCAGGTCAGCATACTGCAAACATAAGTTTTGCAATTCGCTGTATCTTACAAGGGAAAATACAATTAATAAAAATATGATCGCTGCAGTGTACTGCAATATCTGCATGAAAAGACTGTGTTAACATCATGATTTTGCTTTACAAACTGCAGTTATTATTAGAGAATTAAAAACAAAACTGCCAGCCACAAAACTACCAGGACAAGAAACTAAACGACTGCACACCAGCAGTCTAGGTGGACACCTGTATACTTTACTATGGGTGGAGACTACATACTCATCGAGAAAGACAAGACTCCCCTGTTACGGACTGGAAAAACAAAGAAACAAAACTGATCGATCATTAGCTGTCTACAATTTCCTTTTCTTTTATTTCAAAGAAAGATTTAAAAAAGTGTCATCTGGTAACTATTTAGAGCAGTCCATCAAGACTGGTCAACATTTTCCATAATACAGAGAAGGGAAGCTGTACAAAACTAGATGAAGAACTAACAACACTTTTATTTATTTCCAACACAAACAAGTAATTCTCTAGGTTATTTTAAAAATGGCATTTTACTATAAATGTTTAAATTAGCTCTCAAAAGTAGACCAGTAGTATAAAACACTCCCAGCTTCTGCATTCACTGAAATATTCTGACTTGCAAAAATGCAATTTACAGATTTTCTCCAAAACATAAACAAGCAGAACATCTGGGTACACATATTTATTCCACTAACATTTATAAATCTTAACTGCAATCAAAGAAATCAATCAGTACAACTTTCCAGCTCTTGTACCAGTTGATACTGGCTTGTGAAATACTGTACAAACATGCTGCCACAGTCTGACAGCTATGCATCATAAAAGCCGAAACATAAACAAGTATAGCATTACCAGAGAAAATATGTGAATGTTTAGCTTTAGAAGTCACTGTCAAAAATGGAAAATGTGCATTTAATGCAGCAAATGGAGTAGATTATGTTGTCTTTCTGCAACATCAATTTAGTAAAACTGTGTTGCATTTTACAACTTGGAGGAAAAACACTTGGAATGTACTAATGACTCTGCACAGGAAAAACATTCATCATGTTTGCCCTGGGCAGGAAGGCTGACATATCAAGATCCAGCACTGTCGCACACGCACAAATCATGGTGACCTCCGGCAACACAGCAAAACATAGAAGTAATTATTTGTTGCTTTAAAACTTCCCCCCCCAAAATAATTAATAGATCGAGGAACAAAATCGCTCTTGGACAGTATCCCAGAAAATAGCCATTCTCCCAACACACACTCACATGGCCTTTATCGTGTACATCCCTTCTAAATAAATGAAATTAAAGACATGACTGGGCAAATACAATGTGCATTGCAAGAAATTCTCGGGCTCTGAGAGGCTCGACTACAGACACTGCAGAGTCCACAGCAAACAGGCCACCACTAGAAAAATCAAAAGAGGATGAGCTTTGCAAACTGTCATGTCTTTACTGGTCTATATACACTTGAATCAGTGCCAGGACCTCTGCAAACAGCAAGCACAGCGTTTTACTAGGGTGTAAGGACTCCGAGCGCGTGTCCTCCCAAACAAGTTAAGTTCCCACCCCCTCTGCACATCAAACTGGTTAGCATGATTTTTTAAACAGTAAACTGAAAGTGTTGGCATTCAAAAACAAAAAACAATAATCTAAAAAGTAGTGAATGCTGTAGTACCGAAGGAATACCACCAAGCTAATGCACGAAAGATTTATTTAACCACAATCACGTTAACGTACTTTAATAACAAATAAAATAAAATTCGCGTTTTTTGTTCATTTGTACATTTTCTGTATACCATCATAGTGATACGATTGAACCTTATTGCCAATGAGAACGCAATTTAAACTGTCGAATCAGCATGGTTATACATATCGTAATATTACAACCAAGGAAAACTGAAAATACTAAAAAAACCACGAAGAAACACAGCAAGCAGGCACGGAGAACCACCGGGGAGAAACCAACTCCACAATAAGGCAAACAACCCAATGTCCAAGACCGTACTCCATATCGTAATATTCATGATAGTAATGAATAATTAAAATAATTCACCCGTATTAAAAACAACCTATTTAAATACATAGAAATACATAAAAAAACACATAAAACCTCTGAATAAATAAATATGAATATAAATACATTGTTTATCTGATTTATCTTATAGGAACATGTTGCAAAAATCCAGCGTTTTAAATTGTTGCTTTCTATTAGTATGTTAGGTTTATATTTGGCAGCATTTGTCATTATATTGTGTCTAGCTTACCCACAGTATCATAGTAATTTCAATATATTTATAAATACATATTACTATGATATGTTGAACTAATAAAATTTTATGTAAAGCAGTTTTTTAACTAACAACTTATTATTTATGCCCTATATGTTAAATCTGAGTAATTAAAGTGCATAAGTCACTTAGTTTGCTTACCGGAAGACACAAAAAAAAGAGCCAAGCTGACCGGGAACCGACAGTACTGTGTGCTGAGAAATCTTCGAAAGATAGTAAGAAAAAAAAGAGGATCCAGCGGCATGTGAAATCTCCAAAATCTTTGGAAAAATAAAAGAAATACCTGCTGCTGGACCCTCTTTTTATTTACAGAAGACAAAAGAAATTTGGTTTGGGGGTGGAGATGTTATGCAAGTGGTGGCTTGGATTGCAAGAATCCGATTGGCTGCCACCACTTGCTTTACGAAGATTTTTTCAAACTCAATTTTCTTTAAAATATTCAATGTTACCTTAATGTAATAACAAGCTGAATCGTAACTACAGCAGGTAAATTACACATTCTGTTACAATTTCAGCTTGTTTTACATTAAGGTGAACTACAAATCTGGAGTCTCGTTTGTGGAAGGGACTCGGAGCTAATGGCTTGCAATTTCTATGTTCTCATGGCGCGCTCGGTGTTGACCACACAGGCGCCATGAGAGGGTACTTGGGGCTAATGAGTTAAGGATGCAGTTCCTCCATGGGATTTAACCCTAGTTCTCCAGGCTCTGACTGGTCCCCCTTTTGAGCCTGCAGCTTCTGTCGACTTAAAGTATGTATCTTGGAAAACTGCCTTCCTGATTGCTATTACCTCAGCTAGAAGGATATCGGAGCTTCAAGCTTTTTGTAGTAAGCCTCCATACATCATTTTTCATAAAGACAGAGTTTCCCTCAGTACTAATCCCTCCTTTCTGCCTAAAGTGGCTTCCGATGCCAACATCAACCAATCCATCAATCTGCCTGTCTTCTTTCCTAATTGTTACAACAAAGGAGAGTATAGACTTCATTGTCTGGATGTACATAGACAGTTGCGGTTTTACTTACACCGAATGGCTGTTTTTCAAAAATCGGAACAACTCTTTGTCTCATTTGCTAAGTCCTCTTTGGCTAAACCAGTGACAAAGGCAACCTTAGCTAGGTGGATTTCCCAATGCATTCTTCTCGCATACAGAAGCTCTGTTCGACCGGAGCCCGTTCAGGCACATTCTACCCGTTCTGTGGCTACTTCTGCGGCCTTCTGGTCGAGGGTCCCTTTGGATGACATTTGTTCAGCAGCTACTTGGGCTTCCTCTCATACTTTCATTACACATTATAAATTGGATCTGATATCCAGAGGAAGGGCATCTTTTGGCTCTGCAGTGCTCCGGAATATCCTTCCATGAGGACCTCCCAAGTTGTTGGTAGCTGGGGACTCTGTCCCACAGGTTGCTGATCAAATTAAGTTAACTACTTCAGATAAAGAAGTTATGTACTCACCATAACATTCCATCTGAGTAGGTAACTTCATTTGTCAGCAACCAACCCTCCCTCCGTCCCCCTGACCTGTAGTTCGTCCTTGAAGGATTATTGTGTTTCACTTCCCAGATGACATCAAGTTAGGATGTTCAGGTGGTTTTTCTTTGTGTTATTGTAGTATTCTGTGATACTATGGCAAACTCGATCTGAGGACAAGAGGGAGGTAGCAGGGTATTATGGGTAGGGGGAGGAGCTTGGAGCTCGGATCTTTTGCTAGGAAAGCTGCCGGCTCGGATCCGATACCCACAGGTTGCTGACAAATGAAGTTACCTACTCAGATGGAACGTTATGGTGAGTACATAACTTCTTTTTTAGAAACCCTGCTGCTGATCCTGAAACTATTTCACAGGGTCCAAAGGGAGTTAAGGCCTCATAAGCAAAAAATCCTACCCCGTCTGACAGAGATTCAAGGGCACTGGATAGATGGGGAAAAAAGGTTTATATATCTGCTACCTTGGCAATTACGGCCTTAAACTGTCAATTTCATATGCTCAAGTATCAACAACATGTCATGGGATTGCTGAAACAGAAAATGATGTTGATTTCTGAATGTGCAGAGAATAAAGAATTGCAGGAATTATTGCATGCTGCTGAACAGGTTGGAAAGCATACTTTGCAATGTGGTTTTGAATCCTTAGAGGCCTTCTGCAGGGCCGCAGTTACTGGATCTGTGATTAGGAGACATGCCTGGTTAAAGGAACAAAATTTGCCTGATCATGTTAAAGCAAAATTGCTAAATGCACCTTTACAGCATGATACTCTGTTTGGTATTAAGGCGGAAGAGATTTTAAAGAAAATGGAAGACAAAGCTAAATCTATGCAAACTGTAAAAGACTTCTTACAAGTGCAGCCACCAAGATTCAGTAGACACTGGCCTACAAAAAATTGGTCCTTTCCTGTGTCAGACAGAGCTCAAAGGGGCAAATCCAGATACCCTAAGGGTTCCAGATACCAGGCACAAGATTCATACAGGTCAAAGTAATGGTCCGCTTCTACCTCCAAATCTGGAGGGAGATAAAGCGCAAAACTACAGAAAACAGTCACAATGACTTCCCTCTGCCTGCACCAAGCACTTATCTTTTGGCAGCACCCTTAGGGGGAAAATTAGCACTTTTTGCTCAAAATTGGCAGTTTAACCCAGGACAAGTGGGTGCTAAACATAGTATCACAGGGATACAGGTTCCATTTCCATACTCTGCCAATGGCAAACGGTTGGCCAAATCTGCCAAAAAAATCAATGGGCAGAGGCACAGAAACAGGGTACATCCCTCATGGATATGGGGGCCATTCAGCTAGTACCAGAACAGGAAAAAGGACAAGGTTTTTACTCGACTGTTCTTGGTACCCAGAAAGGACAAGGTCTGGCGGCCAATACTGGATTTATCGATTTTGAACACATACCTGGACATTCCAAACTTCAAAATGCTGACTTTGCAGCAGCTTCTGCCCATACTGGGCAAGAATGCTTGGCTGGTGGCATTAGACCTAAAAGAGGCATACCTGCATGTCCCAGTAAGACAATCGTGCAGAAGATGACTCAGATTCAAGGCTGGCTTAATGCATTACCAATTCTCTGCACTGCCCTTTGGCTTATCTACTGTGCCCAGGGTCTTTACAAAGTGCCTGGCACCAGTGTAATTGCATTTTGCAGACAAAGAAGTATTCAAATATATCCTTACTTGGATGACTGTCTCATTCAAGCAGAGAACAAGAACATTTTTCTTCAACACCTGGCGTTTGTGAAAAGGCATCTAACATGCCTAGGGTACACAATAAATGAAAAGAAATCACAACTGGTACCCTCTCAAAAGATAGCATTCCTGGGTGCAAGCTTGAATACAGCTGCCCAGATGGCTTACCTCACGCCAGACAAGCAAAGGCAACTGACTATTTCAAACTAATGGCAACAAAAACCCAGTTATCTGCAAGACCAATTCTGCAGACATTGGGCTACATGGCATCCGACATCCTAGTGATTCCATATGCAAGACTGCATATGAGGAAACTTCAATGGTACCTAAAAGGTTTATGGAGTCAACATTGTCACAGTCTGGAAACAATGATTCCTCTCATTCCCTGCCTACAACAGGAGTTTCTATGGTGGGCAAAGGCATGTCACCAAAGCATCGGACTGACCTTCACTCTACCCCCTGCCAGCCAAACCTTAACAACAGATGCATAAGATTATGCCTGGGGGGCCCACATGGCGGGAAGATGCATTCAGGGCATATGGACCCCAAAACAAATGCATCTACATATCAACCAGGAAGAGATGCTAGCTGTTCAAAATGCCCTAACAGCCTTCAAGGACTTACTTCATCCAGGACAATTACTGATAAAGACGGACAACACCACGGTCATGTGGTATATAAACAAGCAGGGGGGCACACACTCGTACCCCGTTTGCAGATTAGCCATGACACTGTGGAATACAGCTTTGACTTACCAGGTACATCTTCAATCTCAATTCCTGCCAGGAAAGCAAAATACTCTGGCAGACGATTTAAGCAGAAATCTTATGGATCCCCACGAGTGGAAACTAGATCCACAAGTCTTCAGCATGATAACAAAGAAATGGGGGTGCCCAGACATAGATCTATTTGCCTCTCCTCAAAATTATCAATTGAAAAGATTCTGCACATGGGCTTATCACAGACAAGCATGGAAAGTGGATGCCCTATCCTTCAGATGGAAAAACCTATCAGTGTACGCCTTTCCTCCTCTGCCTCTTCTTCCCAAGGTCTTCCTAAAAGTCAGACAGGAAAAACCAAAGATGATACTAATTGCCCCGGACTGGCCCCCGCCAATACTGGTACCCAGTCCTAAGGAACTTGTCTCAATACCCAGATTGGACCTTACCTCAAAGACCTCAACTACTGTCCCAGCAAAACAATCAGATCCTGCACAGTCAACTCCAGACACTGAACCTGGCAGCATGGCTGATCATGTAGTTATACAAGCAACACCTCTCAGTAAAGCTGTGATGGATGTCATTTTGGAAACCAGAAGGCCTAGTACTAGAAAATCTTATGCTGATAAATGGAAGAGATTCTGTGCTTGGAATCAAGCACAAGGAACTGATACAGCAGAACCAAATATTCCTCAGATATTACAATACTTAACTGAGATGCTTGACAAAGACCTATCTTTTTCATCAATTAAAATTCATGCCTCTGCCATTTTGAATCATTACAATACAGAGCCACCAATCTTTTCTCATCCTTTACTGAAGCAGTATCTCAGAGGAGCCAAAAAATTAAGGCCTCCTAGAAGATCACCAATACCTACATGGGACCTTAATTATGTGTTGGAAAAGCTCACCCTGCCTCCATTTGAACCAGCTGCTACCGCTGATATAAAGTTCTTATCATGGAAAACAGCACTGCTACTAGCAATTACTTCAGCAAGAAGAGTTTCAGAGCTACAGGCCCTCATGGCTGTAAAGCCTTTTATCATATTTTACCCAGACAGGGTGTCTCTGAGGACACATCCTACATTTATGCCTAAGCTGGTTTCCAGTGTGGCTCTTAACCAGACTATTTGTCTGCCAACCTTTTACCCAAATCCGCAGAATAAGGGGGAGAGAATTCTGCATTCCTTGGACGTGCAAAGACAGCTAAGATTCTACTTGAGCAGGACTAAAGCTGTAAGAAAAATTGAGCAATTACTAGCGGCATATGCTGCAGGATCAGAAGGAAAGGCTATTTCAAAGCAGACTATTTCAAAGTGGATAAGCCACTGCATTCATTTCTGCTACTTACACCATGGTAAACCTGTGCCCAAGGGTATTAGGTCTCATTCCACCAGAGCTGCAGCTACTTCAGCAGCCTTTCTCAGAGGAGTACCAACCAAAGATATTCTAGAGGCTGTTCTGTTCACACCTTTACAAAGCGTTATCATTTGCCTCTCTACTCTAAGTCCAGGGCAGGCTTTGTCACTGCAGTTCTGCAGGGCCTGATAGCCACACCTAATGCTGTTTAGCTCCAGCCACCCAACCATAGCTTTGGGATTCTACCCAAATGTAATGACTGCAACAGTGAAACACGAAGAACATAGTACAGTTGTGTGCACTTACCATAAATGTAGATGTTCGAGTGTATTCACTGTTGCAGTGCAGGTTACCCTCCCGCCACCCCCCTTTCACTCTGGAGTTTATCTTTCCTTCTCTATCTTCTACAACCTATGTGGTGTATTTGCTTGTAGATGAAGGTAACGTTTTATATTGATGCATGTATTTATATATACATATTTTTTCTAACATTTTGGGGGCACCTGACATCTGGGGCAAGAAAAATTAAAGAAAATGGCATCGACTGCATGTTTTATACCCCTGATGACCTGACGTCATGAAAGAGGAGACAGCAACTGACGCAGGACCCAAGACTTTGGAATTCAGGCTGACTGAGGGCAACCTGCCAGCAGATTACCCAAATGTAATGACTGCAACAGTGAATACACTCGAACATCTACATTTATGGTAAGGGTACACAACTGTACTTTGCTTGCATCTTTTATGTCAGGTAAACAGGGTTGATCATACTCTAAGCAAACATTCTGCAGACGTGCTTTGGCAGTTATGACAAGACCCTAACTGAGCAGATCAGGGTTCATTTGACAGAGCAAGTGCTACCACTGCAGGTTTCCTTAAGAATGTCTTGTCCCAGAATATTTGTGAAGGTGATGTTTGGATCCTTATTCATACCTTCTGTAAGTATTATAAGCAGGAATCAAAGTTGGGAAGAAGGGCTGGGTTTGTCAATGCAATAATACAAGGCATGGTTTCGCATTCCATACATGTCCGAGATTAAGAATCCAAATTTCTTTTGAGTATTGCCCAACTCCTGTTGTATATGTATTGTAACAATGATCCTTATGTGGAGCATAATATTGTAGTATAGACTACATTATAATTTAAATGTTTGAACACAAGGATCACTGCTACATTAGGGGCTCTTTCCCCCTGTACTGCCATAAATGTATCCTATGCCTTTTTACTGTATACTGCATGTTTTGAACCAGAGTATGTTGTGACTCTATAATGATAGTGGAAAATTTGTCAGCATAATCTTCCAAAACATTTCTTTCCCCAGCTTTCATTGCTGTATTGCCTGCAAAACCTGTACAAATTCTAGAGAACATTGGTCAGTCATTGAGCAGTCTAGTTATCTCAGTAACAGGGTTCAGGCTCTAAAATGGGCTAAAGTAATACTACTTCCTTTTTCAGTAGGAGTTCCCTAGGGCTCTGCATTAGGTCCACTTCTATTCACCATCCACTCAAACAGTATGGCTGTCCATGGTGAGAATGCCAAATGCATCCAGTATGCAGATGATTCTACAGTTATCTCTGGTACTTTTCTACACCCTCCCCCCACTACACACAGACACAGACACACACACACACTTTCACTCTTTGAAGTCGTGGTTATTGTAGGGCATGCCACAAGAATGCAAACTGGTGATCTCTTCTGGGCTATCATTTACCACAACCCTTCCAAAACACACCACACATCTTCCTTCCTCTTCCATTATGCATCACTGAAGTTAATTGATTCCACATCCCTTGAAGTTGGCGCAGTCAAGGTATTCAGTGTAACTGTAACTCTATGTAGCTAACTTGGGTTCTGTATTCATAGATGTCCTTCTATTCTCATGTTGCAGTATTCATAACAGTAAGGAGGTGGCTGCCTGCAGCACGGGACATCCGAGTGGTATACCAAAGTCTTAGGATGAGGGATACATACGACATTGCATGTCAGAGCCATAAACTGACGTCTGCTATAAAAGTGACGTCTGCATGTACCCAACCCAGAACTTTTCTGCCACAGTGATCTACGGACCTCTGATCACCAGCTCCGAGAAATCGTTTCCTCATTTGACTTCAGCTGTCTGCTACAGATAAGTACCCTTTTGGGTTTTTTGATTATATTCCTTCTTGCTTTCCACACATACATGTCTGCTTGGAAGGGAAAGTGTGCTTGTGGAAGACAAATTCCACACAAGGACATACACGATCAGTGTTTGTTTTGTTTAGGGGAAGGCCATGGCTGCTTGGCTGCTTTAAAGTTATACTTAGAAAACCACAGACTCCAACGTTTAGCATTAGGTATGGAGGGCGGGGTAGGTACCTCCAAGGAGCCGCCCCGGAAGAAGGCCAGAAAAGTTGGGCCCAGCGCCCATGCTGCACCTCAGGAGTCCAGTGAGATTCTAGAGGCAGATGTTAGCCCAGGTCCCGTCGGACATCGGTTTCATTGCTGGAACCAGGAACCATGGTGGAAGCTGGTTCAGCTGAAACCCAGAGTATGTCCACTGAGGTTGATCAGCCATCAGGCACTGATGGCGAGAGGGGACCATGGCTCATGGCATGGGAGTGGCCTACTACCGCCTTACCATCCACCCCGGTATTGGCTCAAAAACCAACTACTCTTACTGTTCCTCATAAGAGGAAACAAAAAGAAAAACACAGAGCTGCAGAACCAGCACCTAAATGGGAAGCCTTTTCCCAGAATTTGTTCAGAGCCTTCCAGGCCCTTCAGTCTCAAGTGCCCCAACCAGGCCTACTGCCTGTGCAAGCTTTTGAGGTGTCAGAGGAAGAACTCTCTTCTGATGAATCCCTGACTGACTGTTCCCAAACTGAGTCTCCCAAGAACTTTGCTACTCCTGAGGAGGAGGACACCATTAGTCCTGATTCTCATGGGGAATAATTCTCCTTTGGGGACATCATTACAGTTATGAGAGAGCATTTTAAATGGCAGGTCTCTGATGTTTCTGAGACTAAAAAGAGGTGTTTTGAACTCCTGCAGATGGACCGGCCTTCTCCATCTGCAGTTCTTCCTCTGCTTCCAGCTTTTCATGATGCCTTTCTGGGTGCATCTCACATCCCAGATTCTCAGCCCCCAGCTTTTAAATATCCTGATAGGTTTGACAAGGTGCACCAGGATGCACAGTTCTTGTTCAAGAACCCCCCTTCAGACCCAGCAGTCACAGACAAATCCTCCGGACAGCTGCCTTCCACTTCTCTATTCCCTACAGATAAGGATAGCAAATTCATGGATAGACAGTGGAAGAAATGTGTACTTCTTCCACACTAGCCATTAGAGCTGTTAATTATCAAACCCACATGGCTAGGTTTGTTCTAGATACCCTGTCCAAGGCCTCTGCACTAATGCCAGATTTTCCTGTGAACTCTCAGCTTTCTGCCTTGCTCTGTACCAGGTGACCAGGCACTCCATCAAGTGCGGTTATGGTGCTGGAGTGTAGAAGCATCATCCAAATCTGCAGCACCAGGTTCTGCCCTGAGAAGGTACTCCTGGGTGTGACTTCAGCCCCTACCCATGGATGTAGAAGCCAAATTACTGGATGCACCACTTGATAATAAAGCCCTTTTTGACATTTCTTCAACAGAGCTCCTTAAATCTCTCCAAGAAAAGGCCAAGGAGTTGCAAATTTTAAAACATTTGCTAGTCTCTCCCATTCCTAGATACCACAGGAACTACCCACAAAGGACCAGTTTTGTAAGGAGGCAGTCTTCTCATTCTACTGCTCCACAATCTAAAAGATGGAGACACCCTGTAAAGCAAACCACTCCTAGACCATCCTCCACTTCAACCCTTACTCCATTTCGGAGGCATCCTGACCCTGACGGAGCTCCTCCACTGTGATTCAAACCCTTTACCCACTTCCACCCCCCCCGTCCCTCTGCCTCACCCTTTCCCTACCCTCCTGGCAGAAAATCACCTCAGAGGCTTAGGTTCTTTCCATCATCCAAAAAGGTTATTTTATGACTTGGTGGACAGTCCTCCCTTCCAGGGGACACCTCAACCCTCTTCAAGCCAGCTTCAGCTCTTTCCTCCAATTTTTTATCAGCTCCTAGCTCAGGGCACAATAGAAAATGTCTCTCCAGATCAGACAAACAAGGGATTTTACTCCAGGATGTTGTTGGTCCCAAGAAAGGATGGTCCTTGGAGACCAATTCTAGACTTGTCTGTCTTCAGTCTCTTTCTTAAGGTGCCTACCTTCAAGATGCTCACTTTGCATCATCTCTTACCCCTTATCCCCAACCAAGCCTTCATGGTATCCCTGGATTTGAGAGATGCTTACCTTCATATCCCCATTCACCCCAGCTACAGGAAATTCGTACACTTCTCACTAGGTTCCTTACATTTTCAGTTTTCTGCATTGCCATTTGGGTTCTCTACAGCTCCCATGAGTATTCACAAAGTGACTAGCTCCAGTTATCGCCCACTGCAGAATGCAGGCAGACAAATATATCCCTTCCTAGGCGACCTGTTAATCCTACACCAGGACTGCCACTCTCTTTACCATCACCTACACATGGTGTGCAAAACCTTGGCAGACCTAGGGTTCACAGTGAACCAACAAAAATCACAAATGACACCTAACCAAGATCTTGTCTTCTTAGGTTGCAGAATAAGAACAGACAAGATGGCAGCCTTCATCCCCTGCAAGAAGGTGGAAACCCTCACACATTACTTCACAATTCTTCTTTCCCTCCAAACCATCTCAACCTGGGAATTTCTGAGGGTCCTAGGCCACATGGCATCCTTGGTTCCCATGCTTCCCTTTGTAAGGCTGCATATGAGAGAGTTCCAATGGGTCTTGAAGAATCTGTAGAAGCAACACTCCCATCCTCTGGATGTTTCCCCTCCCTCTTATCCCATGCTTGAAAAAAGAGCTGGAATGGTGGATTTCATCCATCAACCTCAATCAGGGAATAACCTTGCAGATCCCTCCACTCTCACAACTCCTCTGCACGGATGCATCAGATCTGGGTTGGGGAGCAGTTCTGGAAATCAACAACAACCAGAACAAAGTTCAGGGAGAGTGGTCCACCCAGAGACAAAGGGAGGATATCAATATCAAAGAACTGAGAGCCATTCTGTTGGCACTTCAAACATTCCAACAAATTCTCCTACCAGGCACCTTGAAAGTAGTCACAGACAGTATGACTGTCCTGTGGTATATCAACTAGCAGGGAGGACAAGGTCCTATCCACTTTGCACTTTATCAATTCAGATTTGGACTCTAGCAGCAAAACTACACATTCACCTGCAAGCTGTGTACATACCTTCAGCAGAAAATGTGATGACAGACACCTTCAGCAGAAGCTCAGCACCCTCTCACGAGTGGATGATTCACAGGGAGGTGTTCTTGGATCTTATTCACAGGAGGGGTATTCCACAGGCAGATCTGTTTGCCTCCTCCCAGAACAGACGGATGCCTCTGTTTTGCACCAGAAACCCACATCCACAGGCTTGGAAGGTTGGATGTCTTCTCTTTTTCCTGGGCGGGGATGTCTCTTTATGCTTTCCCCATTCACAGTGATTCAAAAAGTCCTTCTGAAGATCCAGAGGAACAAACCAAAAATCCTGCTGGTGACCCCCTTTTAGCCAAGACAGCATTGGTTTCGTCTACTACACCTATTAGCCAAGGGCAATCACCGCAGGTTACCTCACCAATTTGACCTACTCATACAAGACAGGGGGTCCCTCATCCACCCTCAGGTGCTCAGCCTCAAACTGACCTTATGGGTGATAGAATTTTGATCCCTTTCAGACACCTGTATTCAGAGGACGTACTCAGTGTCCTTCAGGAGGCCAGGAAACCTAGTACCAGCAGAAAGTATGTATCAAAATGGAAAAGATTTTCCAGGTGGTGTCTCAAGAACAAACAGGACTCTTCTCTTGTTCCAGTACCGATGGTCATTTCTTGTGTGAGCTTCTACATTCTTCTTGTGTAAAAATGCATTTGTCAGCTATCTCCATCTGCCTTTCTTTGATACCTCCTTTGGCATCCAGGTTAGACGTAAAACTCTTCTTAAAAAGCGTTCTTCATAGCAGACCCCCTCGTTGACCTATCCCTCCATTGTGGGATCTTAATTTTGTGCTTGAAAAACTCCATTTGAGCCAGCTCACTCAGCATCACTTAAACTGGGTACTTGGAAAACAGTACTGCTGGTGGCCCTTAAATCCACCAGGAGGGTCTTAGAAATCCAAGCCCTTACGGCTACTCCTCCTTACCTTACATTCCATAGAGACAGGGTCTCCCTCAGGGCCAATACTTCTTTCATGCCTAAGGTGGTTAATGAGCTCTCCTTGAATCAGACCATTAATGTACCTGTTTTCTTCCCTCAACCTCAAAACTCCTCAGAAAGAACTCTGCATTTATTGGCTGTTCATAGACAACTAAGGTTTTACCTTCATAAGACCAAATGCATAGAAAGTCTGGCCAGCTTTTTGTCTCCTTTCACCCTAGGGCCTTGGGGAAGGAAGTGTCAAAACAGACAATTGCCTCATGGATTTCTAAGGCAATCTCTCTTTGCTATTCCTTTCATGGAAAATAATTTAATTCTACTGTGAGAGCTCACTCTACTAGGGCGGATGCTTCTTCAACAGCCTTTTTTAGGGGTGTTGACTACGCTTCCATTCTGGAGGTGGCCACTTGGTCTTCTGTACATACTTTTACCAAGCATTACAAACTAGACTTGATTTCTAGAGCCAGAGCTGGGTTTGCAAGGTCAATTTTTCAGGGTTTTATCGACCCTGCCTCCCAGGCTCCTACCTAAAGCTTTGGTACTCTCCCTACTGTTATGAATACTGCAACATGAGAATAGAAGCACATAGAATAGTTGTGTAAGAGCTTACCATAACCTTAGATTTCCTTCTCTTCCATGTTGTAGTATTCAGTCAACCCCCTCCTATAACCCCCTCTTTCATTTGTTTATCCTTTCTTGTTTAGGATTTCCCTTGCTTCCTTACATCCAAGCACGGCACAAAAACAGCTGCTACATACCTCTACAATGTACTTACCTCCTTGACTGGTGGTATATGTGGGTCTGAAAAGCTTATTTTCTTGTATTCCAGGGTTACTACTGTATGCAACAGTCAGTTCTGGGTTGGGTACGTGCAGACAACACTTTTATAGCTGACGTCAGTTTATGCCTCTGACATGCCACGTCACACGTACTCCTTATCTTAAGACTTTGGTATACTGGCCGGAAGTCCAGTGTTGCAGGCAGCCACCTCCCTACTGTAATGAATACTGCAACATGGAAGAGAAGGACATCTAAGGTTATGGTAAGTTCTTGCACAACTATTCTTTAGCAAAAAACTTAACCTCACACTAGGCAAAATATATTGGACTAAAGCATTCCTCACAGGCAGTGCTTGAGTTCTGTGTGGCACATAATACCTCCAACTATCATCTACTTTTTCCCTCTTTTCACTAACCATGCATCTCCTGTTAAGTACAGGCTTGAAGAAGCATGTTATGGAATAGCATGATTTACTTTAGGCCATAGAAGCTGAACTTGTATGTCTCTGCAGTAATTCAGTCACTTCTCTGACTCTGCTCACTTACATCTGACTCATAAACTTCTTTGTAACACAGCTGTACATCAGTTATTGTCATCATTATCAACTCCCTTTTTCTCATTTTTCTGTATGGGGACAGGGTGTCGTGTCAAGTGTCACCACCTTTATCGATTCAGTTTCACTATTACCTTCTTTGACAGCCATGCTTGCTTGTTAGAGGTCTTCTCTCAAGCAGCCCATCTGTCTCTTGGCTTGACATCCTTGTTTCCTCTTGCTTTCTGCTAGTCTCTTCAAATCTTTTTCATCAAGTTGTCTTCTGCTGCACATGTGATCAAATGACTTTAATATGGTGTTCAACGTTAGACCACTGTTGCAGTAGCCTAAACAATATGGGTTCCTGCCCACTGTTACCAGACAGCTGTTCAAAGCTTAAGGGTGCCCTTCATGTGCTCTGTCAGGAGCTTGAAAGGGGCTCATATAAAAAGAGAGAATACCAAAAACCTCAGAAGTTTTTACAGATGAGAATGCACTCCTTCAGCGCACTTTGTAGCAGTATCAGCTAGCGATACTTCAAAATTGGGAAGACAAGTCCCCTATTGCGGAAAATCTACCACAAATTTAATTTTATGATGTAACATTGTTTTTCTGTTAAAAGCTTTGTGACTGTACAGTTTGGAAAGTTCCGTTGCCATGAGAGACAAGGAGATGACTCTTTAGACATAAAACAGAAACAGTACTAAATAATAATAACAGAATAACTGTTTTTTCTGTTTTTCCCCTCCATGCCTGTTAACATACAGTGCTTGAGGAACGTGCCTAAACTTTTGTAGACTGGTGGGATGTATGGTATCCTTGGTAGGATATGTCCCATAGGTGAGAAATACTGCAACAGTGATCTACTGGCACATCTACTGTTACAGTATGATCTTGCACAACTGTAATATGTGTGTATAAAAAAAAATACACACACACACACACACACACACACACACGCATATATATATGCACACATGTGTGTACAGTGGATATAAAAACTGTACACACCCCTGTTAAAATGCCAGGTTTTGTGATACAAAAAAATGAGACCACAATAAATCATTTCAAAACTTTTCCCACCTTTAATGTGACCTATAACCTGTGCAATTCAGTTGAAAAACAAACAAATTTGTCAGGGGAAAAAATATAAAAAATAAAAAAACGTACAATAAGCTGGTTGCATAAGTGTGCACACTCTTAAACTAATACTTTGTTGAAGCACCTTTTGATTTAATTACAACATTCAGTCTTCTTGCGTAGGAGTTTGTCAGCATGACGCATCTTGACTTGGCATTATTTGCCCACTCTTCCTTGCAAAAGTGTTCCAAATCTGTCAGATTGCGAGGGCTTCTCTTGTCCACAGCCCTCTTCAGGTCACCCCACAGATTTTCTATCGGACTTAGGTCTGGGCCATTCCAAAACTTTATCTTCTGGTGAAGCCATTATTTTGTTGTTTTAGATGTATACTTGGGGTCATTGTCGTGTTGAAAGGTGAAATTCCTCTTCATCTTCAGCTTTCTAGCAGACACCTGAAAGTCTGGGGCCAAAAGTGACTGGTATTTGGAACTGTTCATAATTCCCTCCACTGTGACTAAAGCCCCAGTTCCACCTGAAGAAAAGCAACTCCAAAGCATGATACTGCCACCACCATGCTTCACCGTGGGGATGGTGTTCTTTTGGTGATGCAAAATGTTGCTTTTGCACCAAACGTACCTTTTGGAATTGTGGCCAAAAAGTTCAGCCTTGGTCTCATCAGACCACAACACATTTTCCCACATGCTTTTGGAAGACTTGATGTACTGTTTTGCAAATTTTAGCTGGGCCTGAATGTTTTCCTGTGTACGAAAAGGCTTCCCTCTTGCAACCCTACCTCATAGTCCAGACATATGGAGAATACTGGAGATTGTTAACTTATGCTTTTAACTGCATATTAAAACTTGAAAAGAGACCACAGCTCTGTCTCTTGTGGGTCAGGCAGAAATAATTTTTCCCACACTCCTATCCAGTTACTGTTGTGTTCTTAAACACCACTGTCTTTCTAGTTGCCTGCCCCTTATGTTAATTTGACCGTATATCTCATTTCCTCTCTGCTTTTACTGGCTTGTGTGAGTAAGCATAAAATTATCATTTTGTGAAATCACTCCCCTTCAACTATTTAAATTTATTTGGCATCCTACTGTATTCCATAGTACCGGAATACAAAATTGACCACCCCCTTTCAGTCTATCTTGCTGTTTTAAAAATAGTGACTCTCCACTAAAACTTAACATTTTAGACAGGTAAAACTTAAGTTACCTACTTTCACATCTAATTCCTCTAGTGCACACTGCAGTGTTTAGGATAAGCCATGTTTTTTCATCTTACCTTTAAGCATCTATTGCAAGACCACCAGTTATTGGAGAGCCCACATTCTGCCTCTCAGTAGTCGTCTTGGGATTAGTGCTTCTGTTTTCTTCTAGTTAGAGACGGAGTGCAGTTACATTATTTTCTGGAGACTGCTGATCACCAGAAAGCTTTAATAACTGCTTTATAGGTGACAGCTTGGAATCTGTGCTTATATTCTGATCCTGGTGAGAGTAGGAGCAGAGTGCATTGATTCCTGACTCTTTCTGGTTGGAGTCCCTGTGACTAGCACTTGCTCTAAAACCTGCTGGAAAGCATTAGGAAGCCTTAGAATGATACAAGCACTCAACTCTCCTTGTTAATAAGGAGAACGTAATTATAGGCACTAAATAACCTATACTTGCAAAGTACCTTGCCAAGGTAAGGGAAAACAGCTCTTGTACTTTACAAAAAAAAAAAAACACCTAACCAGGCATGTTCAAGAGTTAGCTTCCGGTGATTTCTCCTGTCCACCTGGTGAATCTGGGCATACTGGGGCAATGCAACACTTGCCTCATGTACACAGACAACCCTCTCCTCCTACCACCCAACACTACAACCTGCGAGAGATGCACTTACATCCCCAAACTGGAAGCAAAGCTCTCTCCAGCCAAGATTGTGCTAGACAATCAAGAGGAGAAGGTTAACACCCGCACTACACCTCAAGCAACACATAGCCCTTCAAAACCATCACCACCAACACCCACACATAGCAGCATTAAACCCACATATGCAGAGGTCCTTAACATTAATCTACCCAAGCAACAAGGATCTCTGAAGCTGAAACACATACAAACACCAATCACAGCCAAAGTATCACATAGCTCACAACACCAGTGTGCCACCCAACAACAGCCCCTAAGGCAAGACAACGTACCCAACACTTCAGTCATAGGTGACTCTATAGTTGGCACACTGATGTCCCACTCATCAGGCTGAACAAGGAGAAAATTGCAGTCAGCTGCCTGTCGGGTGCCAGGATCTGCCACATAACGCATGCACTGAAGTCACTCCACAACAAGTACAAATATGACTCTGTCATTGTCCATGTTGGAGTGAATGACATGAGATGTACCTCACTGGACTACATGAAAAGAGACATGGAAGAGCTCTTGGATCATGTGGCCCTGGCAGGTATGACCCTAGCACTGAGCAGCATCCTGCCTTTGCCCAGAATGATACCACAGTATAAAGACAAATGATTGACTTCAACAATTGGCTAAGCTTCTGGTGTCATTCAAAGGGGATCCAGTATCTGTCTGCCTGGGACGACATGATCGACAAACCACGATGCTTTGCCAGAGATGGTCTGAACCTGTCACCCCTGGGATTCAGATTACTGGCTAAGGCTCTTACCACCCCTATAGTGCCTTTTTTTAGGCAAGGCTCAAAGGACAAAACCACCACTGTAACAGGTACAAACATGCAAAATCTGAAGATAATGCTACTCAATGCTAGAAGTCTAAACCTCAAAATGCAGTCTCTCGAGACACTCCTAAAAATGGAGAACATCGATATCTGTGCAGTAACAGAGCCCTGGTTCAAGGCTCCAGAGAGCACCCCTGCAGTAACAGGCTACAACTCTTACCACACTTTTCGGCCACCAAACCAGGACCGAAACACTAAAGGTGGAGGAGTGTCCATATTCACCACGGATATTCACACCTCCAGGCTATTTCCCCAACACAATGCATCTGAAATTTTCCAGGTGCATCTAATACTAGGTCAGACTGCAATCCAAATTGTAGCTAAACATACTAGACAATATTAAGATATAACTAAACACCCTAATACTGGGTGATTGCAACTACTCTGCCATTAACTGGGAAAACTACTCGTGTACCAACACCTTTGCCCAACGGCTCGTGGAATTCATAAATTCCAACGCCCTGGATCAACTATTCCATAGTCCCACCAGGGGCTCCAGTATCCTAGACCTGGTCATTACCTACATGGGAAATTGATGCTCCACACCAGTGGTCACCCCCTTGTTGGTTAGGTCTGACCATAAGCTAATTGCCTTTGACATCCACATCCCACCCCCACCCCCCTGTAAAAAAACATCTCCATGGCCAACTTCATGTTACTCAAGTCAGAAGTGAGAAACTTCATGACACCCGTGCAGATGGGAACTGAAAGTTCGATTGCCGAATACTGCACTAAAGCACTGTACGAGCACATCCACTCGTGCATGAATCGTGCCATCCCAAATAGAACCAAGATGCTCTCCTCCAAAAAAAGGAAGCCAATCTGATGGTCCCCTGTCATAAACAATCTATACAATAGAAGGAAGAAACTGTTGCAGAAAAGAGGAAAATCCCAGGATGCAAAAAACTCCCTTACCAGCCTCAGTAAGAAGGTTAGATCCCTCATAAAATCCTCCAAAGCTAGTTACAAAAATAAAATTGCCAAAGATTCCAAAGACAGCCACAAGACATTCTATAGTTATGTCAAGAATCTAAATGGCAATGCTCAGATCTGCTCTGAGCTACAACAGAATGGCATTAAATATACTGATCCCAAGGACATTGCCAATATCCTGGCAGATCGATTCAGTACCAACTTCACCCACTCTCACCCCCTAAAGGGCCCATTTCAATACCAATCGATTGCCAAATTCCGGTAATCACAGCCACACAGGTAAAAAATGCACTCTCCAAAGCTACGAATACAGCATCCATGGGACCAGACAACATCCCGGGCTGTGTACTACATGAACTACAAAATGGACTGGCACCTCACCTAAGTGTCATGTTTAATCATAGCCTCACCTCCGGCTTCGTGCCCACTGAGTGGTGCACAGCTAAAGTTATCTCACTCCACAAGGAGGGATCCACCTTGGATCCTGGGAACTATGTCCTATCAGTCTGACGAGTCTGATCTGCAAGGCTATGGAACTTATAAACAGACATTGACAATCTTCAAACACTGGACCCCACCCAGTTTGGGTTCGTGAAGGGCCGATCGTGTCGCCTGAGCCTGATTGACTTATTCGAATCAGTCTCCAGAGCCGTGGACGAGGGTAAGGCGGACTACACAGCCTATCTGGACCTCGCCAAGGCCTTCGACACCATCCCCCACTCTGGAATCATAGATAAACTTACTAAGCTTACTGACAGAACCCAAACTGTAAAAGTAGCTGACTCCAAATCCATCTCCAGACAAATGACAAGTGGAGTACCTCAGGGTTCAGTCCTGGGACCGCTCTTGTTTGCAATCTACTTCTATGAAGTACAGGCCAACACTAAGGGACTCTGGTTAACAAAGTTTGCAGATGACTGGAAACTGGGAGCCATTATTGAATCCCCAAATGATGTGGATATTCTACAAAAGGGCCTTACAGAAACAGATGCTTGGTGCCAGAGCCACGGGTTGAAGCTCAGTGCCAAGAAATGTATAGTTATCCCCTTTGGGGAAAAAACATGTGCCCATGAATTACCACATAGGTGGCAGTACACTAAACACCGAAAGTGTAATAAGAGACTTAGGAACACAGGTGGACAGTGGTCTCACCTTTGATAACCACATTGCTACAACAGTCAGGAAATCCTTCTATGTGGCACACCTCATCATTAAGGACTTTTCATCCAGAAAAAAGGAGGTCATTGTCCCACTGTACTCATCCCTCATTAGACCCATCATAGAGTACAGCGCCTCATTTGGTATGTACCTCACAAGACATCTGCAACAACTGGAAAGGCCGCAGAAACACCTCACTAAAAGAATCACAGGCCTAAAGCAGATGTTGTATGCTGGCCGACTAAAAAAACTCCACCTGTACTCTTTTGCATATCATCTACTCAGAGGCGATCAATACTTAACATACAAGGCCATGTCAAACCCAGAGCTGTTGGACATGCTACACTTAAAGAAATCCCAAACCATCAGAACCACGTGCTCCAGGGACCTAAACCTTGTGATCACAAAGAACAAAACATGCTGGAGGGATAGGTTTCTGATCCAGAGACTCCCTATACTCTGGAATAGACTGCCCATACATGTCAAGCAGAATGCCTCCTTGGCCCTCTTCAATTGGAACCTTGACAACTGGATGGGAGATATGAAATTTACTCCGGGGATCACATCGGTCACCCTGCTAGACAGGGGTCCAGGGAAGTAAATATTGTGGGAAGAAATAGCCAGGGATTTGTTATGGCTAGGCTTGTATAGGCCCTAGGGCTGATAGTCTTGTACCAACCTATGAACTTGTTGTCACATTTAGTACACAACCAGTACTTGCCAGAAATTCCTGCAGCTCCTTCAGTGTTGCTGTAGGTCTCTTGGCAGCCTCCCTGACCAGTTTTCGTCTTGTCTTTTCATCAATTTTGGAGGGACGTCTAGTTCTTTGCAACATCACTGTTGTCCCATATTTTCTGCACTTTTTGATGACCGTGTTCCATGGTATATCCAATGCTGTGGAATTTCTTTTGTACCCTTCTCCTGACTGATACTTTCAACAATGAGATACCTTTGATGCTTTGTAAGCTCTCTGCGAACCATGGCTTTTTCGCTGTAGCAGGCAACTGAGTAAATGTCAGGAAAATTCTACATGGACAGCTGACCTTTATTTGGGGTTAATCAGAGTCTCTTTAATTGATGGCAGGTGTGTACCCAAGAAGACTGAATTCTGTAATTAAATCAAAAGTTGCTTCAACAAAGTATTAGTTTAAGTGTGTGCACACTTATGCAACCAGCTTATTGTACATTTTGTATTTTTTATATTTTTTCCCCTAACAGATTTGTTTGTTTTTCAATTGAATTGTAGAGGTTATAGGTCACATTAAAGGTGGGAAATGTTTTGAAATGATTTATTGTGGTCTAATTTTTTATATCACAAAAATCTGGCAGTTTAACAGGGGTGTGTACACTTTTTATTTCCACTGTGTATGTTATGTATGTATATATATATATATATATATATATATATATATATATATATATTTATGGGTCTAGGACATTTGACCTAAAGCCCATTTCACCTAAACTCAAATTAGTGTGCACTTTTCACTGAAAGCACAATTCATCTCAAACACAATTCACCTAAATGCATTTCACCTAAAGTTGTAGATGGCCTTGTCCGCAGTGTAGTGCGACCCTGGAGTTAGTATATATAGTGGGGGGGGGGGGGTGAGGGGCGTAGCCCCCCCACATATGTTAAATATTTTGAACTATATACATGGATACTTGCAATTGCAATATATTACTCTTTTCCAAATATAATATCTGCTTAAAATATGTAAGGGGCTACACCCCTCACCCCCCCCATTGTGGGGGGCGGTGCCCCCCCTATTATATATACTAACTCCAGGGTCACACTACAGTGGGGACAAGGCCATCTACAACTTTAGATGAAATGTGTTTAGGTGAATTGATGTTTAGGTGAATTGTGCTTTCAGTCATTTGAGTTTAGGCGAAATGTGCTTTAGGTCAAATGTCCTAGACCCAAATATATATATATATATATATATATATATATATATATATATATATATATATATATACACACACACACACACACAAACACACACACACACACATTACTGACACAGAGGCGCGTGCACACACACACACAGGGACACATACACATGTATATATTTGCAGATTTATATGAATGCATACAAGGTCTTTAGCAAACATTCATTTTGTGTCTGATTGTCAGTAGATACGACACGTGTCCTTTCTTATCAAGGAACTAGATTGGTATTGTTTTATCAGAAAAGTGTTAGTGATAAATGTTGATAGTTTTGTTCTGATAACTTAATATCTATTTGTACTGTGCTTTTGCAGACCATTGCTGCATGGCAAAAAGCCGGGTACCAAGATTTACCTGAATATGAGAATTTCAAGCAGTTGCTGCAAGCTCCAGTTGATGATTCTCAGGAAATCTTGCAGAATCGGTTCCCAATGCCACGATATATAAATACTGAACATGGTGGCAGCCAGGTAAGGCAAAATGATTTTTTCATCCTTTTTGGCAAATCAAAGTTGAACAATTTGGTAAAAAAAATGCAGTGTTAATAGTGTTATTTTGTTGAGGTGCTGTATTTAGACACTGTAAAAAATTATATATATTTTAAAAGGTGATGAGGATGGCATTTGGATACTGGTATTTTGAGAATAATAATAATGATTATGATTAATTTGAAAACAGTACTGTGACCGTGATAAAATAGTAAAGTAATTAGGGTTATAAGTAACATGCTTATAAAAACTACTTCCATAAACTATGGATGGGTGACAAAGAAGTCCCTTAAAGCAGGAAAACAAGGGCATAAAGATCTCTCATTTTTCAGTTAAAAACTATCAGAAGGTTTAGGTAAACTTGTATTAAAATGACAAATGTTCTCAGTTTATATCTTCTGATATACCTTCTTATATCATGAAGTCAAATCTGTTTATTTGAAAATGTTAAGAATCCCACAGATGAGAAATCTCTGCATTTTAAAAGGTGAAATTACTCAGTTTAATTGCTGATTTTCCAGAACTTTCAGTTGTTATTGCTCAGTTTGTAGGGTAAGCTGTAGATCTAATGCAGTCAGAAATAATGTGAAATAAATTGTTAAACTATATGTACACATTGCAGTCTCTAAAAACTAAATGAAATTGGCAATCATAATCTTAGATGATGACCAGTCATATAGTTAGTTACAGTAAGCTGCCTGTTGGGCGCTAGAATCCGCCACATAACGCAAGCACTCAGGTCTCTCAACAGCAGGTACAAATACGACTCAGTCATTGTCCACGCTGGTGTAAACGACCTGAGATGTACCTCCTTGGACTACATGAAAAGAGACATTGAGGAGCTCTCTGATTATGTAGCCCAGGCAGGTATGACCCTGACCTTGAGCAGTATCCTACCTTCACCAAGAATGATGCCACAATACAGAGATAAGATGATCAGCTTTAACAATTGGCTTAAACTCTGGTGTCATTCAAAGGGGACCCAATGTCTGTCTGCCTGGGATGACATGCTGGTCAAGCCACGCTGCTTCGCAAGGGACGGCTTGCACCTATCACCCCTGGGATTCCGGATATTGGCAAAGGCTCTTGCCACCCCCATAGTGCCTTTTTTAGGAGAGGCTCAAATTCTAAACCTACCACCCTAGAACACAAAAAAGGAAAAAAACTAAGGGTAATGCTGCTCAATGCTAGAAGTCTAAATCTCAAAATGCACGCACTCGAGGCCCTTCTCAGTATGGAGAACATCGATGTCTGTGCTGTGACAGAGACCTGGTTCAAGGCTCCTGAGAGCACCCCAGCACTAACAGGTTTTACCTCATACCATGCGTTCCGGCCCCAAAATCCGGACAATACCAAGAAAGGAGGGGGGGTATCCATATTCATCAAGGACACCCACACCTCAAGACTGGTGGCAACGCACGATGCATCGGAGACCATCCAGGTGCAATTAACCATAGGCAAGACTGCTCTGCAAATTGTAGCATGTTACAGGCCACCCTCACAAACTCAGGAACCTCATATGGCTTTCCTGAAAACACTGGAGGGGATAAATGTATCTCCAAACACCATCATACTAGGTGACTTCAATTACCCTAATATAGACTGGGAACACTACTCAAGCCCAAACACCTAGCCCAAAAGTTCCTGGAATTCATAAACTCAAATGCCATGGAACAACTAGTCACCATCCCCACAAGAGGAGAAAACATACTTGATCTCATCATCACGAACATGGGAGCACAATGTTCAACACCGGAGTATACCCTCACTGGTGAGCTCAGATCACAAACTAATCTTGCTGGAGGTCCTCATGCCCCCCCCACCTGAAATAAAAAGACCACAGTAAAAACTTCTCGAAAGCCGACTTCACACTTCTAAAGACTAGTGTGGTCTCCTTTAAGGCCCCCGAGCTGGCGGATAACAGTACTCAAGCCGCTGAATCACTTACAAATGCCTTCTACCAGCACCTGCAGCACTGCATGGATAAGGCAATCCCAAGCAAAACAAAGACTCTTTGTACCAAGGGCAAGCGTCCAGTCTGGTGGACCTCAGCCATAAACAAACTCTACAACAAAAGGAGGAAGCTACTACAAGATAGAGCAAAATCCTTAAAAGGTAAGACACCCTTGATCACTATAAGTAAAAACTAAGAGCTCTCATAAAATCATCCAAAGCAAATTTTGAGAGAAAAATAGCTAAAGACTCAAAGGACAATCATAAGGCCTTCTTTAGCTATGTTAGAAACCTGGGAGGAAACTCCCAGATATGCTCAGAACTAGTTCAAAATGATGTGAAGATTACTGATCCTACAGACATTGCCAACATACTGGCTGACAGGTTCAGTGCAAACTTCTCCCCCCCAAAAGGAGAGATATCTATACCAAATGGTTGCAGCCCCCCAAACATCTCAAACGCCCAAGTGAGAACTGCTCTCTCCAAAGCAAAAAACACAGCATCCATGGGACCTGATGGTGTCCCAGGCTGTGTGCTCCACGAACTCAACGAGGAATTAAACCCACAGCTAGGACAGCTGTTTAATCATAGTCTCACCTCTGGATACGCACCCAGGGAGTGGCACACTGCGACTGTGGTCCCACTTCACAAAGGCGGTGCCTCCACAGACCCTGGAAATTACCGGCCCATTAGCTTGACAAGCCTTATCTGCAAAGCTATGGAGAGGATCATAATGGATCTCATAAATAAAGACATAGGGAACTTGCAGACTTTGGATCCAACCCAGTTTGGCTTTGTCAAAGGCAGATCATGCCTTTTAAACTTGGTTGACTTTTTCAAAACAGTCACCAAAGCCATTGATGAGGGAAAGGCAGTCCATACAGCCTACCTCGATCTGGCGAAGGCCTTCGATACAATACCCCACTCGGTTATCATTGAAAAACTCATCATCTTAAATGTTAACCCATACATCACAAGATGGGTTGCAAACTGGCTGAGTGACAGAACCCACAGGGTCAGAGTTGCTGGCGCCATGTCAGACTCAAAGCCTGTCACAAGTGGTGTCCCACAGGGCTCAGTCCTGGGCCCACTCTTGTTTGGCATCTACTTTTCCGAAGTACAAGCAAACACAGGAGGGTTATGGCTGACAAAGTTTGCAGATGACTGCAAACTGGGCCGTGGTCGAAAACACATCTGACACAGATATCCTTCAGAAGGGTCTCACAGAAATGGATGACTGGTGCCAGAGCCATGGCCTAAAGTTAAATGCCAAAAAATGCATAGTCATACCCTTCGGGAAAAACAAGGTTACCCCTAGCTACCATATAGGTGGTAATCCTCTGAGCACAGAAGAAGTTATCAGGGACCTGGGGACCCAGGTTGACAGTAGCCTGTCATTCGACACCCATGTAGCTAAAGTAGTTAGGAAGACCTTCTACATTGCCCACCTCATCATGAAGGGATTCACATCTAGATCAAGGGAGGTCATAGTCTCCCTATACTCATCACTCATCAGACCAATGATTGAGTACAATGCCCCATTCGGAATGTATCTGACCCGACACTTGCAGCAGCTGGAGAGGCCACAAAAGTTCCTCACCAAAAGGATAAAGGGTCTCAAAAATCTGTCCTATGCTGCCCGACTGAAAGAACTCCAGCTCTATTCAGTCGCTTACCGCTTGCTCAGAGGTGACCTTTGCCTGACATACAAGGCCATGTCAAACCCAGAGTTGATGAATATTTTTCACCTCAAAAAATCTAGATCCGTCAGAGCCACAAGGGCGGGAGACTTAAACCTCGACACGGCTATAAATAGGACGTGCTGGAGGGATAGATTCATCACCCAAAGACTCCCTATGCTGTGGAACAAAATCCCGGTATATGTGAGGCAGAGCACCTCGCTGGCCTTGTTCAAGAGAAGTCTTGACCAATGGATGGGAGATCGCAGATATACTCCAGGGATTACCTCAGTGTCACTGCTAGACAGAGGCACAGCAAAATAATGGGTATAGTTCCCCATACAAAAGGGGTGGCTTAAGCTATAAAACTATGGGCTAGGCTTATAAATGCCCTCGGGCAGATAGCCTAGTATGAACCTATGAACCTATGAACCTAGTATATGTTAACTTAATTATATAATGTATTTTATAGCAGAAGGTTATGGTAAGTGTTACATAGCATTTTAGTATGGTAGTTGGTGATATTACATATTGCAAATCATTTTATTTTAACATGAAATAGTTTAAACTTTATTAGCTTATGCAGCTTGCATAGTTAATGTAAAAGATAAATTTCTCTACAGTGACTTGCATGTGATGAACGTTGAGAAAAAGGAATGCAAACCACGTTTAAAGGCTTAGTTTTATATAATTTTTTTACATTTTACTCTACAGAAGTTTAAAGTATGATAGTGGCACAACCTGTGTATTTTCCAAATTTTAACTGTCATTCAGAATCAAGTTAAAGTCCTACAGTAATCTGTTAAGCAGCTTGGATGAAGTGTTTTGTTTCTGAGGAATTATAAGGAGATTAAATATTGCACTTTATATAGATTACTGGTGAGTGTACATCTAGGCTGTAGCAGACAGCATTTCTGCCAAAACAATATAAAGTTCTGCCTTTAGTATTGAAAATTTAACTTGACCCTGTCTGTTCTGATGCAGAGAACAGTATACAGAGAACTAAATATGAACTTAGAGATGTCTGGAACTGACATACTATGCAGTTTAGGTTGCAAAACGTAAGGCATTGGTACATGAATGTTTTATATTTGGTTATTAACAGTACATACTATATCAGCACTTTTATTATGGCCTTCAATGCACTGTCTTTGATTAAAATGACAGAACATTAGCTTCGCTTTTTACTCGACTACAGTATTCTGATATAATCGTAAGAACTATGATATCCCTTTATTTGTTTTAAAGACATTTGTCCGAAACCCAAAACACTGAAACCAAATGGTCAAAAACTCATTCCACTGAAAATTTGCTTTGTTGAATTGCGTACAATTAGAAGAAAAGATCATAAATTTAAAGTGCTGGTGTGGTTTCTGTTTAGTTGCTGGCAGTAATTCATTGTGTGAGGTTCTTTGTCTTTTCTATACAGTTGTGTGACTATGTTGTTAGCATAGTAATGTTAGATAGGTGTGGGGCAAAGTCTCCATATAAGGTCACAGGGTGTTTTCCAAAGTTTTTTGTTTATAGATTCCACTGAATGGTGTTTTCTAATTGTAACGTGACAAAATAAGTTTTCCATCAATTGCGTTTTCAGCCAGTTGGTTTCAGTGTTTCGATATTCAACCAAATGGCATTCTGCTAAATTACACAGATCCATAGTAAGCATCAGTCATGCCACATATTAATAAAAGATTTGTAAGTCAAGCTCATGGTGAGACAGACTAAGTTATGATTGTTTAGGTGGACAAGAAATAATAGAAAAAGAAACCTTTGGCTCAGGCTAGATGGTTTTCCTTGGGACTCCAACCATTAGCCTTCTGGTTTTGTTGCACCAAGGAACTTCCTTGTCACATCCTCATAGTGCATGGAAGTAGTCTGCCAGTGATTGTGAGCAATGGCAGTGTGATGATGAAGTAAGCTTTCGTCATCTTCCATTGGTTTTTGAGCATTCCATTTATACCAAGTTTTAATGAGTGCAAACTTTCTATTTTTGGAGCAAAAATTATTTTTAGTCTTGTGAGTTTTAGAGGCCAAGTTCTCATTATTGTCTGCATGCATTACTTCTGTCCAGGAGTTTATTGAGGAAATTGAAAGCAATGAAGCTGTAGAGTTCATCTCTTTTTGTACAGATTAACTACAGAGAGAATGCCTTTATCATTTGCCAGGACTTGACCTAAGAGGGAAGACTTGTCAGTAACAGCTCTGGAGTTTCAAGTGCTGTCCCACCCAGTTATGAAGTAGTAGGTATTACCACAGCCTAGTTTCCTGAAAATGAAGTATTTGTTTAAAACCTTCAGAATCTAATATCAAACTTCTTTCCAGCCTAAAGATTTTAAGAAAGTGACATATTCTACATATTTTCTCTGCACAATGGTCTTATTTTAAGTTGATCATTTAGTTTTATTCCGAATCACTTCTAACATTTTACAGGTACGAATTTAATGGTGGAAACAGTAGAACCAAAGTATGACAGATAAAACTATAGGCTTGCAGGCATCTTCATTTCCCTCATACCTCTTCCAAGGCAGAGATCAGGAAAAGGAGTCTTCAAAGTTTGTGCTTCAGACCTGTCAGCTTTCCATGGTGTCACAGAGGGCAGAATACTGGCTGAGCACCAACAACTGCACATTCTAGAATGGATTCTTCATCTCACACCTCCAATAAAAATTGAAGAAGTCCTCTCCTCAGTAGAACTTGAACGTTAGGGCTTGTTCTGTCATCTTGCTTTTGGACTGAATAGTACAGTGGATCTGAAACTTATATTCTGAAAGACGCTCTTCCTTCTAGCCTTTATCACTACTTACTACATTTTGGAGCTTCAAGTTTGTGTATGTAAAAGACAATGAAAAATATATAAGCAGTGTTTATTTTGCATTTCAGTTATTAGTGTAGCTTATATGTGAAAAACCTTATTTGGTGCTTCACAAGGACTAGGTATCTTTCAGGGCATAGCTTCTCTTTCTTTTGAGGTCTCTTAACTTCCATATTTAACATCCTGGAAGCCCAGAAGAGAGGTAGATGCATTCTTTATGCTGTAAATGACCACCACCCATTGTGATTTTTTGTCCTGGAAGTGAAAGCAGGGATAGTATTTCTTTCTTTTCAGTTTTTTTCAATATTCATTACATTCAGATTTAGCCCTTGTTCTTTAACGTCTCTTGGCTCAGTATCCAAGAAATAGCCAAGTATTTGCTAGTTTTTTTAAATCTATTTTGCCTGGAGTTTTACAAATAGCTTAAAGGTGTGACAGTACATTAGAATGCACAGTTGTCCTTTAAGTAGGGAATAAGTCTTACGTGCTGGGTAATTTATTTTCCTTTGAAGTTAGTAACTGGATCCTTTGGAACATTTTCCATGCAGTGTCTAATTACATTTTAAATATTTATTTATTGGTTACAGTCTTTATTTTTGTGGCAGAAGAATGGAGAGGAGAGTTACAGTGGTGCTAAACTTCAGATGTTCTTCGTGTTTCACTGTTGCAGTCATCACATTTGGGTTACCTGCCTACAGGTAGCCCTCAGTCGGCCTGAATACCAGAGTCTTGGGACTTCTGCATTAGATGCCGTCGCTAATTCCATGACGTCAGGTCATCAGGGGTATAAAACACGTAGCTGACGCCATTACATCAGCTTTTCTTACCGTGCAGTGTGTCCAAAGCAGAAGCAGTTTGCAAGTGCCGGTCGGCCACCTCCTGAAATTTTCGTTTTTTGAGTTTCAGACCTGAAGTCTTCTATAAGATAAGTACCCCATTGGGGATCCTTTTTTCTTGCTCTAACTGATGTCAGAAAAAGTTAACAATTGTCTTGCCTGTGGAAAACAAATACCTCACAGAGATTTTCATTCTTACTGCGTCATCTGTTTAGGCCCAGACCACGATGTTCGTCACTGTCGGTTTTGTGCTTTGTTTAACGCCCGAACTGTTCATCGTCGGGATATCTTTGTCGCTAAATTCTTTCGCTGTCTGTCTCCGTATTCCAAAATGGCTTCGATAAGCCATCCGACTACCGATCCACCAAAAAAACATAAGGATAAAGACAGAAACAGACCGCATAGGCAGGTACTCAGTGAGCTGCCTTCGCAGCCCCTGATACCCGCTTCTGCAGATTCGCAGGCCTCTACTGAGACCCATTCGGAGTCCGGTATGCCGCAAGAGGCTTCTTCGACTATGGGACCTGCGGATGTCTCTACCTTGGATGGGTCCGGAGCCACTGTGCAGGCACCGGCTTCTGAGGGTGTATTCAAGCCTTCCAATTTTTATATTAAATGGACGACTTCATTTCAAACCAAAAATTCTGTATTTCTCAGGCCCAGAGTTCGCACTACGCTTAGGAAACCGACGACTAAAGTACATTCTCAGGCCCATATGGGAATAAACAGCAATAATGACGCAGAGACTAACATTAAAGATTTGAACAACATAGACAATACCAAGTTCAATAGGGCATGTATTTTAGAATTTGGTCCATATACAAAAGATATTAAGAACATTATGACTAAGTATTGGGATTTATGTTTTTCTGAACAGGATATTATTGACATTTTAGGTGCAAGACCTTATTTTGTCCATAAAATGGGCAAGAGTTTGAAATTCTATTTTGAAAATAGAGTTAGGACTAATACATCTACAGATTTTCATACTAGGAAATGTGGGGCTTGCAGCCAATGTAAGGATATCCTGGAAGTAAGTAGTTTGATTCTGGATAACATTAATAAGACTACTGTTATGTTCAAAAAAGGAAACTGTAGAACAAATATGCTGATATATATGGCCAAGTGTATGATCTGTCCTGCCTACTATATAGGGAGAACACAGAGACAATTCAAAAAGAGAATATATGCTCACAATTATAGTATTAAAACAAAGGACATGACTAATGCATTATACAGGCATATTAACAAGGAAGGTGTGGAGCATTATTTTAAATTTGCCATTCTGGATGTCATTGCAATCGACCCTAGGGGTGGAAATTTTAAGAACCAACTGGCTTATAGGGAATACTGGTGGCAGCTATTTACTGATGCTATGACTGCACCAGGTATCAATGATTTTGTCTCTGTAAAACCTGTTCTATTGTTGAGAAATTAAGTGTGATTGTTTATATTGTATTTCTCACACACTCAACCATTAGATTTATTGAATTTTTACTTATTAAATTGCTATATTTATAGTATTTATATAGGATAGAAGTTGTTAACTGTTTTAGTATATCTACTTAATGTTATGTGATACAGCTTTAAGAATTGATTTTATTTTTTGGCGCCAACTTTTGATATTTAAGTGGAATGACCAGAATTTGTATTTGTTCTGATGAAGCTCGTGTGATGCGAGTGAAAGCGCTCAACCTTTATTGATTTTATTAAAAGTTTTATGTGCTGATTTAATCCAGGCTGTTTTTCATCTTATCTTTGCTGTATTGAAGGCGAGTGGTATTTTCAGCGTTGATTTTGCTTCTTTCGTTGACGTTCGCCCACATGCCTCAGAAACAAATGCTTAGAATGGCTGAAGATCTTATTACTTTAATTAGGGGAAGCCAGCCTTCCCCCTCAAAAAGACCAAGAACTGATTTTACTTCTGATTCTTCAGATCTTGAGTCTGTTGACTCTGATCCTTCTGATTACCAGGACATACCCTTATCTACCTATGAGGATTCTGATACAGAGGATTCCATTCCCTCTGCTTCCCCACCAGAAGATTTTTCCTTTGGTGAAACCCTGCATACGCTTAGAGAACATTTCCGCTAAGAGTGCCAGGACTACTCACAGTCCAAAAAGAGACTCAGGGAATTTTTAAACTTGCCTTAGCACAGGCCTCTAGCTGTACCTCCTGTTCTGGAAATTATATATGAGGTCTACTTGGAATCCAGCCTTACCCCTGATACTTTGCCCCCAGCTCCCAGGAAACCTGACAGGTACTACAGAGTACCTGACTCCCATAATTTTCTCTTTAAAAATCCTAATGCGGATCCGGAGACCATTTCCCAGGGTCCTGATGGCATTAAGGCTACAACAGCCAAAACCCCCCTTCAGACAGGGACTCTAGGGCTTTAGACAGATGGGGAAGAAGGTGTATATCTCTGCTACTCTTGCCATCAGGGCTTTAAATTGTCAGTTTCATATGTTAAAGTATCAGCAACATATTATGGAACTAATTAATCAGAAATTGATGTTGATTCCTGATGGTGGAGAACATAAGGATTTACAAGAGTTAATACATTCTGCTAACCAAGCTGGAAAACATACTTTACAATGTGGTTTTGATGCCTTTGAAGCATCTTGCAGGGCTGCTGTCATTGGGTCTGTTCTTAGAAGGCATGCTTGGCTTAAGGAACAAACTTTGCCAGACCATGTCAAAGCAAAATTACTAGATGCACCATTACGCCAACAACATCTTTTTTGCAATAAAGCAGAAGTCCTCCTGAAAAGGATGGAGGAAAAAGCTAAATCTATGCAAACTGTTAAAGATTTACTACAGGTACAGCCACCTAGATTCACTAGGCATTGGTGTTCAAAAAACTGGTCTTTTCCCGTCCCTTCCAGACCTTCTCAGTCCAAATCCAGGGGCAGCAGACCACCAAGACTACAGTCTCAGGGTATGCACGAATCTAAGCAATGGAGTGCTCCCACCTCTAAAACAGGGAGTAGTAAGTCACCATCCTATGGTAAAATCTCACAATGATGTATCCTTAACTCTTCCAAGCCTTCTTCAAGTACTTGCACCTTTAGGAGGAAGACTTGCCCTGCATGCAAAAAACTGGGAGTACATTACCCGGGACAGATGGGTCTTAAACAGTGTTTCCCAGGGATACATATTCCACTTCCACTCACTGCCAACCCCAAGCGGATGGCCAGACCTCCCCCCAAACCAATGGGCAGAGGCCCAATAGCAAGTACTTTCTCTCCTCAGTGTCAAGGCTATTCAACCTGTCCCAGCAGAGCAAAGGGGACAAGGTTTTTACTCCAGACTGTTTCTGGTATCCAGAAAAGAAAACTCTTGGCGCCCAATCCTGGATCGGTCTATTCTCAACACCTTTCTGGTGGTTCCAAGATTCAAAATGCTTACTCTCCAACAGCTGCTTCCTATGCTTACCAAGGACTCCTGGCTAGCCGGTTCCCCTTCATAATATCGAATTACTGAATGCTCAAAAGTCAGTAACTCGAAATTATAAAGTCAAACCAACAAAAATCCCAAAACCCACAAGCACGAAAACAAAAAACCCCGAACATACAGAACACATACACCACACAACATGCACAGCATACAACCCACATAACATAAACTGCAAGCCCTACACTACATGTACGCAGGGGGGACAAGCCCCCCTGCACCCCCCACACCCCCCCTACTTATATATTCTAACTCCGAGATCGCACTAATACACAAAAAAAAAAAAAAAAAACACCACACAGACATTTTAAATTGCCTCGCACACGCACAAACACATCACACATACATAGACATATCCAACACTCACACTCATACTCCCACCTCCCTACCCTAAACCACACGCACAACTTACAAAACACACACATACACTCACTTAACTTCACTTCTGTAAAACATCCCAACTCACACACGTCCCATCCCGTAGCTGACATGCATCAGCGCAAATTCGAGATATTTGAATTCACGCTTATGCAGATTCTCGCTTCTGCATTTTCGACTTTACAGTCTTGAGTTACTGAATTTCGAGCATTCAGTAATTCAGGATTGTGAAGGGGAACTGGCTAGCCACCCTGGACCTAAAAGAAACTTATCTGCACATTCCCATAAGGGAATCGTGCAGGAAATATCTAAGTTTCAGAGCAGGCTGTATGCACTATCAGTTCTCTGCACTTCCCTTTGGCTTATCTACTGTGCCCAGAGTATTCACAAAATGCCTAGCTCCAGCCATTGCATATTGCAGGCAGAGAAGAATTCAAATTTACCCATACTTGGACGATTGCCTGATTCAGGCGGACAGGAATTGCTACTACAGCACCTGACATTTGTAAAGAGACTTCTAACTTCACTGGGGTACACCATCAACGAAAAGAAATCACATCTGGTACCCAGCCAACTGATTGTATTCCTGGGAGCAAGCTTAAACACAACTTCCCAGATGGCATTCCTCACTCCAGAAAAACAAATTTATTTGACAAACTACTTCAATCTACTGGCCACCAAAACCCAGCTATCTACAAGAAAAATACTGCAAGCCCTAGGGTTCATGGCCTCTTGCATTCTACTAATTCCATATGCAAGACTGCATATGAGGAAACTTCAATGGTACTTAAAAAGTCTCTGGTTTCAACATTCTCAGGACCTGGAAACAATGATTCCTGTTATTCCTTGCCTAAGGACAGAGTTCCTTTGGTGGGCAGAGGCCTGCTACCACAACAAGGCCTTTCACTCAACCCCTTGCTGCCCAAACCCTAACAACAGACTTATCAGACAGTGCAGGGGGGGGGGTCGCACATGGCAAGACAATGCATTCAAGGCAAATGGAACCCAAAGCAGATGCACCTGCATATCAGTCAAAAGAAATGTTAGCTGTACAGAATGCTCTGACAGCCTTCAAAGGCCTTATTCTTCCAGGACAACTATTGGTAAAGACAGACAACACCACAGTTATGTGGTACATAAACAAGCAGGGGGGAACCCATTCCTACCCACTCTGCAGATTAGCCATGGCTCTGTGGAACACAGCCTTGAGCAACCAAGTGCACCTGCAAGCTCAATTCCTGCCAGGCAAACTGAATTCACTGGCAGACGACTTAAGCAGAAATCTAATGGACCCACATGAGTGGAAACTGGAACCCAACATATTTAAACTTCTGAGGCACAGGTGGGGGGACACCAGAGGTGGACCTCTTTGCTTTCCCTCAGAACTATCAATTGAGCAAGTATTGCTCCAGAACTCCCCACAGCCAAGCATGAAAGTGGATGCCCTGTCCTTTACATGGGAAAACCTCTTAATCTATGCCTTTTCTCCTCAGCCTCTCCTCTCAAAGGTTCTACTAAAGATCAAACAGGACAAGCAAAGGATTATCCTGATTGCACCAGACTGGCCACGCCAGCACTGGTACCCTCTTTTGCGCAGTATGACAGTAGTGCCACCATGGCACCTGCCTCAGACCCTTTCCCTGCTGTCCCAGCAGGGGGGGCAGATTTTGCATCATCAGCTACAGACCCTGAACCTAGCAGCCTGGATCTTCCCTTGAGCTCATCACCAACAACCCTCAGTAAACAGGTGCTGGATGTAATCCTTGAGGCAAGGAGGCCTAGTACTAGAAAATCCTATTCAGAAAAATGGAAAAGATACTGTTCTTGGAGCCAGTCTCAGGAAATGGACACAGCTGTGCCCAGCTTACCTCATATACTAGATTACTTAACAGAAATGCTCCACAAAGGCCTGTCCTTCTCTTCTATTAAGATTCATGCCTCTGCCATCTCAGCTCATTATAATGCTGAGCCACACCTCTTCTCTCATCCTCTGGTCAAACAGTTCCTGAGTGGAGCCAAAAATTTAAGACCCCCCCCCAGGAGAACTCCCATTCCAGCCTGGGACCTTAACTTTGTATTGGAAAAGCTCAGGCTTCCTTCCTTTGAACCTGCTGCTACAGCAGAGTTAATGTTCCTCTCATGGAAAACAGCTTTACTTCTAACCATCACTTCAGCAAGAAGAGTGTCTGAAATGCAGGCCCTTATGGCCGTGGAACCCTTCATTATCTTCCATGCGGACAGGGTTTCCCTCAGGACTAACCCATCATTTATGCCTAAGGTGGTATATAGTGTGGCTCTAAACCAATCCATTCATTTGCCAACTCCTGCACTCCCTGGACGTACACAGGCAGCTTAGGTTGTATCTGGACAGAACTAAGCCTTTCAGGAAAACTGACCAGCTGCTAGTCAGCTTTGCTGTAGGGGCAGAGGGCAAGGCTATTTCAAAGCAAACCATTTCTAAATGGATCGCACACTGCATCCATCCATTTCTGCTACAAACTCCATGGGAAACCTACCCTACAGGGGATCAGAACACATTCCACTAGGGCTACATCTACCTCTACAACCTTTCTCAGGGGAGTCCCTACCAGGGACATCCTGGAAGCTGCAACCTGGAGCTCTGTACACACTTTCACCAAGCATTACCACTTACCTGTCTTTTCTATCTTTTCTAAATCTAGAGCTGGATTTGCCACAGCATTTGCCAGCCCTAATGCTTCTTGACTGCCTCCACCCATCCTCAGCTTTGGGAATAAACCCAAATGTGATGACTGCAACAGTGAAACCTGAAGAACATAGTACAGTTGTGTACACTTACCATAAATGTAGATGTTCGAGTGTATTCTGGTTACCCTCCCTCCAGCCCCCTGACTTTTCTTTACTTCTATCTATCCTTTTTGTTTGGCATACCTTATATTATTGATATTTGCTTATTGCTGGGGGTGATGTTCATCGTGTTACACTGCTGCAGTCATCACACTTGGGTTATCCTGCCGTCAGGTGGTCCCGCAGTCGGCCTGAGTTCCAAAGTCTTGGTCCGGCGTCGGTTGCTGTCGCTTCTTCCCTGACGTCAGTGTTCCAGGGGTATATAAGATGCAGCTGATGCCATTTTCTTCAGTCTTTCTTGCCGCGCGGTGCCCAATGCAAAAGCAGTTCGCAAGTGCCGGTCGGCCAACTCCTGAGATTTTCATTCCGAATCCAGAGCCGAAGTCTTCTACAAAGCTAAGTACCCCGTTGGGGAAACTTTTCTTGCCTCAGACCGATGTCAGTAAAAGTTAATAATTGTATTTCTTGTGGGAAGCAAATACCTCATAAGGATTTCCATTCCTATTGTATCCCATGCCTAGGCCCAGACCACGACATCACTGGTTGTTGGTTTTGTGCTAGGTTTAACAAGCACATTAAACGTCGGTTTGATTTTGCCCGACATTATTTTGGCAGAAAATTCAATTACACCATGCCGTCGGAACAACCGACAACCGGAATACACAAAAAGCGCAAAGACAAGGACAGGCATCCGAGGCCCAAAATTGACGACGAAGCCTCTGCTGAACAAGTGGGAAAACATACTTTGCAATTTGGTTTTGATTCCTTAGAGGCCTCCTGTAGAGCAGCAGTTACAGGGTCCGTCATTAGAAGGCATGCTTGGTTAAAAGAACAGACCTTACCAGATCATGTTAAAGCAAAGTTATTGGATGCACCCTTGCAGCAGGATGTTTTATTTGGAGTTAAGGCAGAAGAGGTATTAAAGAAAATGGAGGATAAAGCAAAATCTATGCAAACGGTGAAGGATTTCTTACAGGTTCAGCCTCCTCGATTTAGCAGAAATTGGCCAACAAAGAATTGGTCCTTTCCAGTTTCAGACAGATCTCAAAGGGCCATATACAGATGTCCAAGAGGCAGAGGTCAACCACAAGGTACTTACAGGCCTCGACAATGGGGTTCTTCAACCAAGAAAGAAGGGGATGACAGGCCTCAACCTTATAAAAAGCAGACCCAATGACTTCCCACTACAGCTGCCAAACATCTCTCTCTTGGCAGCCCCCTTGGGGGGAAAACTGACACTTTTCAGTCACAATTGGCAATTAATCACCAAAGACAAATGGGTTCTCAATATTGTGTCTTAAGGTTACAGGTTCCACTTTCACACTCTGCCAAGGTTAAAAGGAATGCCAAATCTGCCACCAAATCAATGGGCAGAGGCTCAAAGGCAAATTACAGCACTCATGGACATGAGAGCTATTCAAGAGGTACCAATACAGGAGCAAGGACAAGGATTTTACTCAAGACTCTTTCTGGTTCCCAGAAAGGACAAAGTCTGAAGGCCCATTCTGGATCTTTCTTCTCTAAATACATACCTGGATGTTCCAAAATTCAAAATGTTGACACTACAGCAGCTTCTTCCCATGCTGGGCAAGAAAGCTTGGCTCGTAACATTGGACCTCAAGGAGGCATACCTGCATGTCCCTATCAGACAAAGTTGCAGAAGATACCTCAGATTCTTAGCAGGTTCAATGCACTACCAATTCTCTGCACTGCCCTTCGGCTTATCTACTGCACCCAGGGTCTTTACAAAATGCCTCGCACCATTAATTGCATTTTGCAGACAAAAAGGAATTCAAATTTACCCATATTTGGACGACTGCCTAATTCAAGCAGAGAGCAAAGACATTCTTGTAAAGCATCTGGTATTTGTAAAAAGTCTGCCTAGGGTACACAGTAAACGAAAAAAAATCAAAACTAGTGCCCTCACAAGAGATAATATTCCAGGGTGCCAGCTTAAATACAACGGCCCAGATGGCTTATCTCATGCCAGACAAGCAAGGACAACTGACTCAATATTTCCAATTAATGGCAACAAAGACTCAACTCCCTGCAAGAAAAATTTTGCAGGCCTTGGGTTACATGGCATCTTGCATACTACTAATTCCATATGCAAAACTGCATATGAGGAAACTACAATGGTACCTAAAGAGTGTCTGGTCTCAACACTGTCGCAGTTTGGAAACAGTAATACCACTCCTTGCCTTCAACAGGAGTTTCGATGGTGGGCTCAAGCCTATCACCTCAACAAGGGACAGCCTTTCACTCAACCCACAGCCAGGCAAACATTGACAACAGATTCTTCGGATTACACCTGGGGAGCACACATGTCAGGAAAATGTATTCAGGGTAAGTGGAATGCAGAACAAAGGCATCTTCACATCAATCAAAAAGAGATGCTAGCTGTATAAAATGCCCTTATAGCTTTCAAGGACCTTCTGCATCCAGGACAACTTTTTCTAAGGACAGACAACACCACAGTTATGTGGTACATAAACAAGCAAGGGGGCACTCATTCATATCCCCTCTGCAGACAAGCCATGACCTTGTGGAACACAACTATAGCCTATCAAGTTCATCTGCAAGCACAATTCCTGCCAGGAGAGAAAAACACACTGGCAGACGACTTAAGCAGAAATATCATGGATCCGCACGAGTGGAAATTAAATCCACAAATGTTCAGGATGATAACACAGAAATGGTGAAGCCCGGGCATAGATCTGTTCGCATCCCCAATGAATTGCCGACTACAGAAATTCTGCACAAGGACTTACCACCCACAAGCATGGAAAGTTGATGCCCTCTCATTCAGCTGGAAAAACCTACAAGTATACGCTTTCCCACCACTGCCACTTCTTTCAAAGGTACTCATAAAAGCCAGACAAGAAAGGCCAAAGATGATCCTGATTGTCCCAGACTGGCCATGGCAGCACTGGTACCCAATCTTAAAGAACTTAGCACAAGGACCACCATGGATTTTGCCTCAAGTCTCACAACTTCTGACTCAGCAAAACAATCAGATCCTGCACGGCCAGCTCAAGACTTTAAACCTGGCTGCATGGCAAATTCCTTAGTCAGGCAAACAATGCCTCTCTCCAAAGCTGTTATGGATGTCATTCTGGAGGCCAGAAGGCTTAGTACCAGGAAAGCCTATTCGGATAAATGGAAGAGATTCTGTGCCTGGAACCACGTTCACAACCTTGACCCTCTTGTCCCAAATATTCCTCAGATACTACAATACTTGACTGAGATGCTGGGCAAGGGCCTCTCCTTTTCATCCATTAAGATCCATGCCTCTGCCATCTCTGCTAATTACAACACAGAACCACCAATTTTTTCCACATCCTTTGGTAAAACAGTACCTCAGAGGGGCTAAAAACATAAGACCGCCCCATAGAGCACCAACTCCAACTTGGGACCTCAACTTTTTCTTGGAGAAATTAACTTTACCTCCTTTTGAGCCAGCTAACTCAGCAGACTTAAAATATGTCTCTTGGAAAACTGCTCTGCTCCTAGCAATAACCTCAGATCGAAGAATTTCAGAATTACAGGCACTAATGGCAGTGGAACCTTTCATCATATTCCACTAAGACGGGGTGTCTTTAAGAACAAACCCTACTTTTATGCCAAAGGTGGTATCAAGCGTGGATCTAAACCAAACTATTCACTTGCCAACTTTTTATCCAAATCCACAGAATAAAGGGGAGAGACTACTGCATTCCTTGGACATACACATGCAGTTACGTTTCTACTTGGACAAAACTAAAGCTTTCAGAAAAACTGAGCAATTGTTTGTATCATATGCTGTAGGAACACAGGGAAAAGCCATTTCAAAACAGACCATTTCAAAATGGATAGGCCATTGCATATGTTTCTGCTGTACACATCATGGGAAAACTGCACCTAACAACATTAGGTCTCATTCCACCAGGGCAACAGCCACTTCAACTGCCTACATCAGAGGAGTACCTACCAAGGATATTTTGGAAGCAGCAACTTGGAGTTCTGTACATACCTTCACCAAGCATTACCATCTGCCTCTTTACTCTAAATCCAGAGCTGGCTTTGCCACTGCAGTTCTGCAGGGCCTTATAGCCACCCCTAATGCCTTATAGAACCAGCCACCCTACCTCTGCTTTGGAATTCTACCCAAGTGTGATGACTGCAGCAGTGTAACACGATGAACATAGTACAGTTTTGTACCTACCATAAATGTAGATGTTCAAGTGTATACACTGCTGCAGTCCAGGTTACCCTCCCTCCTTCCCCTCTTACTTGCTGTTACTTACCCTGGTATTCTACCCTTTGCTACCTATGGGAAGTATTTGCTGGTAACATAAAGTATTTGGTTGCTTTTCTTATGTATGTTTTATTAGCAATTTACATTGCCTACATTTCTGGGGGCACCTGACATCTGTGGCAAGAAAAACTGAAGAAAATGGCGACGGCTGCATCTTATATACCCCTGGCGCACTGACGTCAGGGAAGAAGCGACAGCAACTGACGCCGGACCAAGACTTTGGAACTCGGGCCGACTGCAGGACCACCTGACGGCAGGATAAACCAAGTGTGATGACTGCAGCAGTGTATACACTCGAACATCTACATTTATGGTAGGTACAAAACTGTACTTTCCACACCATGTAAGTGCTTCCTATTTAGGGGGCTCCTGACATCTGGGGCAAGAAAAACTGATGTAATGGTGTCTGCTGCATGTTTTATACCCCTGACGACCTGACATCATGGAAGAAGCGACAGCATCTGATGCAGAAATCCCAAAACTCTGTTATTCAGACCAACTGAGGGCTACCTACAGGCAGATAACCCAAATGTGATGACTGCAACAGTGAATACACTCGAACATCTACATTTATGGTAATTATAGACAACTGTACTTTTTCCTCATCAGGCTATCCCTTCAGAAACATCCTTTGAAGTATCAATGTAGCTGGATAAAGAAACGGTAGATGTTTGAACTCTAAGGCTTTGTGGTTTTCTGCCACGTGACTACAGGGATTATATTTTTGGAGAACATTTAATTCACAGAGTTACTAGGCTCACTATTTTTGTTTCCCTGAACAATTCTTTGCACTCTTTAAGTGAGATTTACTTTTATTTAGGAACAATTGTAAGGACTTTGTTTAATGTTATGATGTTTTAATGTTTTGTACTTTTGAAACTGATCTTAAATTAATTCCATTTCCACTACTGCTTGTGTTATGTTCCATGCATCTATATTTCATATTAGTAGTTTTACTCTCTCTGCAAACATTTTCTGTGATTGTATATCCTGGAAAGGATAAAAAGCTCAAAACTGGCAGGAATAAAGTTTCTGATGTTGGAAAATATAGGGAGAAAACTTTGAAAGGTATTAAATATGATAAAATTATATTAATACTAAAAATAATTTGTACTAGTTTCTAACGTGGCCAAACACAATGTGCATAAATATAAGTTATCTGCGTAAAACTGCTAATAAATATAAGGATTCACATACAGGTTTTTATAAAAGCTTTTTGGGTAACCACTGTACTTTTGAATTTGATTACAGAATGTTTGATGGTACTTTTATTAAGAATAATGCCATGTATCTGCAATCTACCCAGAAGAGTAATTCTGATATGAGAACAGAACTTCTTTTGCCCTTAATGATGAGATGTATAAAATAAATTTTATGATGATGAGAGACCATGTACTAAAACAGCTTGCCTCTCTGTTGTTCCTTCTCTGACCTTCTGTAAGTCATTGGCAGCATTACATACATCTGTTGTTAAGATTGTGAGTCTTTGTCTAGGACTTTCAAACTTTCTGAATTATGTGAAGATTCCAATTTATGTTCAAATCTGATACTTTTGATTCAGAACAGGTGGATATCCCATCTGCTAAGTATGGTAAAATGGTATTTGTGATTCTACATTCATGGAGTCTGTTGTATTATGCATACCTCATGTTCAGGAGTTCCAAAGTTAAAAAAATGCTTTGCATTTTATTTTGAAATGCCAATCTGAACTTCATGTACAATTTTTTGATAAGCTAAGTTTTTTTGAGAATGAGTTTTGTGGATAATATTAAGCATCGTTCACCCTTAGTACCAAAGATGCCTTTTTTCTTTATACAGGCCTCAGACAATATTTACATAAGCTCATGGGTCTCCAATTGTTTCATATTGTCTTTTTGCTTCTGAAGCTCATGAGTTTATTCAAGAAATAGATAAAAAAGGTCAGACAAGAGACCTCATTTAAGATTTCACATAATGTCATGTCGTGGGCTTTGCTGGAAAGCAGCTTGTTATAGTGGAATACTTTTTGATAAAATTCTTTTTATGAGCAGTCATTCTTGTATATATCTTAGGAGTCTGATTACCAGTCAAGTTAGGCACCTTAAAGGAATTAAAAGATTAGGTCAGCTTCCCTAAGACTAAATGATACATTTAGCAGCAGCTGAAGACTCCTTTCCCCTGCACCACTAGCTTCTTGCAGAAATCTTATACACTTTAACAGGTAACGCTTCCACCTGATTTAACAGTAACTTTGGTTGGCACCACATTTCATAACTTCAGATTAAGCTGGAAATAGTGCGAAAGATTTTTTGTTTGAGGAATCAAGGCTATTGGATAGCAATGTCAGATGTCTAGAATTCCCACAGGTATGGTCCTACCACTCATGCCTGTACCAGGTTCCTCAGATTAATGGTAGGAAAATGTCACTTTAAGTTTGTAATTCTCCCTTTCAGTCTTGTCACTGTCCATGTAGGAAATACTAGGCAAGTGATCCTGGGAAATCATAAGATACCTAGACATATACACCTTTAATGAAATAAACGTAAGAGTTCTTCCCACCCTTGTCAAGCACTTAATACTGCTCACTTCGCAAATTGAGCAGGGCTTTACGTAAGCCCAGTGTAAATTTGCATCTGCCCATCCAGTCATCAAGATTAACCTTAAAGGTAGCCAATGTAGCACTTTGTTTTACCTGTAGTGGCAACTTTTCCATATCCATAGGCTGGGACTGTGCTGTGTTAGAAACCTATCCCTCCAACTAGTCTTGTTTACCTTTTGGTGTAGGTTTAGGTCTGTAGGATGGGTGTTTATAATAACACTGGTTTTGTGGAGGAATGGGTAAAATATGATGTTAAGTTGTCTATCTCGCCTTCGTTTCTTGCTTGTTGGGATCGGAGACGACCCTCGGCTCTGACTCAGCCATCTTCTATAGCTCGAGAGCTGTTTACTGGCTTGGGGCTACCCCTTATCCCATGATGCCTAGTGCTAGCTACCCAGATCTCGTTTGCCGCTTCAGCTGCGAGGTTCGTTCTTACTGGCTCAGGCTATTGTAAGTTAGTTTAATACATTTTCTAGTGAATTAGGGGTTATTTTTTGATAGTTTAATCTTTCGACTTTATTATTAACTAGCTTGTTGTAGTTTTTAGTGTTATTGTATTTTCCCTTAGAACTCGTTTAAGTTAGAGAGTTCTTCCCCTTTCCTTTCTCTTCTTATTTTAGTGTTTTCTATTTAGTTTTAGTCTCTCTTTTACTGCATAGGTAGCCGTTTAAGTTGGAGGCTTCCTATTAAAAAAAAAAAAAAAAAAAAAAAAAAAAACTTCTTTACTGTAGTTATTGTGTTTTTGGTAGATTAGTGTTTGTAGTTGTTTTGTTGTTGGGCCTTTGGCCAAAGACTTTCTGTGTAGGACTAGATATGTCTAAAGAATCCAAAGTGTCTGGATTCAGGAAGTGTGACTCATGCTGTCAGAAAATGTCTCTGGCAGATGGGCACACTTCTTGCGTCTATTGCTTAGGCACAGTGCACCTGCAGGACTCTTGCTCTGTATGCCACGCATTCAGCCCAAGGGTTCTGCAGGAGTGCAAAAATAAGCTGATATTAAGGGGTCTCCTTAAGCCCCAGGATTCACCGGCCAAGGCTCAGCCGGTGAAATCTCCTAAACCGACCACATCGTCTGCTCCCAGCCCGGAGCCATCATTGGCCCAAACATTACCGACTACCTCGGTTCCGGCTGGAACCGAGGAGGCTGCTTCACAGTCGGCTCCACCAGCAACTTCGGAGCTGTCTCGGACCCACAAGAGACCGAGGTCACCATCTCTAGAGTCGATACATTCGGCCCCTCAGTCTCCCTTGTTGCAGAGTGACTGCAGTCATAGATCCTCCCACTCCTCTCGGTCCTCTAGATTCTCGGACCATGACGTGGAGAGAGTGGTCAGTAGGTTGTTGAAATCGCAGGCACTGGCCAAAATGTTATCCAGCCCTCCTCAACAGGTGTCTGCTCTGTCCGCTTCCATCGATATTCCTCCTCGGAGCCGGAGTTTGTTGGGGTTCGAATCGTAGAACTGTCGGCACCGATAACGATTTCTCCTTCGGTTCTGTCATTGGCTCCGATCCCCTCGATGGTACCTTCTGTCAAGGGATCTGGGTGCCGAGACTCCCTCATCGGCTCCGAGGGGGCGACTGGCATCGAACCCTTGTCCGACCCCGATGTTCATCGTGTTTCACTGTTGCAGTCATGACTGTAGGGTTCCCCCTGCCGGCAGGCAGCCCTCAGTCGGCCAGACTCCCAAAGTCTGGGTCCGGCGTCGGCTGTTCAACCATGCTCCCTGACGTCAGAGCGCCAGGAGTACAAAGCTGACAGCTGACTCCATCTTCTCCAGTCTTTCTTGCCGTGCGGTGATAGCAGTTCGCAAGTGCCGGTCGGCTGACTCCTGACGAATTTTACTGATATACTTCGGTCCGAAGACTTTCTTCTCCACTCAAAGCTAAGTACCCCGTTGGGGAAACTTTTTTCTTGCTCCACTCCGATGTCAGAAAAAGTTAATAATTGTATTTCATGTGGGAAGCAAATACCTCATAAGGATTTTCATTCGTACTGTATTCCTTGCTTGGGCCCTGACCACGACGTAGCTAGTTGTCGGTTTTGTGCTAGATTCAATCAACGTACAATTAAGCGAAGGTACGATTTTGCTTTTCATTACTTCGGTAGGCGCTTTAACTACAAAATGTCGTCTGATACAGTCCCGGCTACTGGAGTTCACAAACGTCGCAAGGATAAAGACAGGCTTCCGAGGTCCAAATCTGATAGCGCACAAGCGGAGCCAGCTTCAGGTTCGGCCGTCATCAGTGAGGCGCTTTTGCAGCCCCTGTCGTTGGCCATTTCAGAACCGACGGCCGAAACGGACTCTCATGAGGAACCGACCAGGCCTTTAAATATTTCTGTTGCAGGACCTTTGGACAATGCTCCTTCAGATGGGTCCGGAGCCGCTGTGCAGGTACCGGCTTCTGAAGGGGTTTTCAGGCCTACTCAGCTACTAATAAAGGCAAAATCAAAGACTTCATCTCAGGCCTCTTCTGAACCGGCTCCCAAGTCACAGAAACAGTTACTCAAGATGGCGGAGGATTTGATTACTATGATTAGGGGTTCTCATCCCCCTCCAGACAAAAGGCCAAGGCAGGATATTTCTTATGATTCCTCTGATCAGGCTTCTGTTTCCTCAGTTTCTTCTTCTGATCAGGAATATTCTTTCCCTCCTTATGAGGATTCTGATACTGAAGAATCCATTCCTTCTGCTTCTCCCCCTGAGGATTTCTCTTTTGGGGAAACTTTGCATGAAATGAGGGAACATTTCCACTGGGAAGGACAGGAGTTTTCGGAATCCAAGAAGAGACTGAGGGAATTTCTTCTTCTTCCCCAACATAGACCCCTGGCTATTCCTCCTGTTTTGGATATTGTGGATGGTGCCTTTTCGGAGGCTAACTTAACCCCTGACTCTTTTCCTCCTGCTCCTGTTAAGCCTGATAGATATTACAGGGTTCCTGATTCCCATCAGTTTTTATACAAGAACCCTTCTGCTGACCCTGAAACCATTTCTCAGGGTCCTAAGGGAGTTAAGGCCGCTTCTGCCAAAAATCCCATTCCTACTGAAAAGGATTCTTGATCCTTAGAAAGATGGGGCAAAAAGGTGTACACTTCTGCTACTTTGTCCATTAGGGCTTTAAACTGTCAGTTTCATATGTTTAAATACCAGCAATTTCTATTGTCTGTCTTAAAACAAAAGCTTACTTCCATTTCTGCCTGTGCAGATGATAAGGAATTACATGACTTATTGCACGCCACTGAACAAGTTGGGAAGCATGGTTTACACTGTGGATTTGATGCCTTGGAGGCTTCTTGTAGGGCTGCGGCCTCTGGCACAGTCATTAGAAGGCATGCATGGCTAAAGGAACAAAATTTACCTGAACAAGTAAAGGCTAAATTATTGGATGCTCCTGTTCAGCATAATGTTTTGTTTGGATCTAAAGCTGAAGAGGTGATTAAAAAGATGGAGGATAAGGCGAATTCCATGTAAACAGTTAAAGATTTCTTACAAGTGCAGCCTCCCAGATTTAGCAGGAATTGGCCTTCAGAAAATTGGTCCTTTCCCACTTCTGACAGGCCTCAGAGGGATAGATATAGACGTTCCAGAGGGAGGCCTCAAACGCAAGCTGCTTATAGACCAAGACAGTGGACTGCTTCCACCCCTAGGGGAGGAGAGGACAGGTCACAATCTCAAAGGAAACAAACTCAATGACTCCCTCTGTTGGGCTACAGGAACTTCTTGCCTGGAAGCCCCTCTCGGAGGAAAACTCTCTCTTTTTTATCAAAATTGGACTCAAATAACCCAAGACAAATGGGTTTTGGATTTGGTTTTAAGAGGTTACAAATTGCATTTTCATACCTTACCAAGGCCAAGCGGATGGCCAGACCTTCCAAAGCATCAGTGGACAGAGGCCTTAAACCAGGTGGAAGCTCTTTTGGCTATGAATGCCATAGAACTGGTTCCTCTTTCAGAGATGGGAAAAGGTTTTTATTCAAGGCTTTTTCTAGTCCCAAGGAAGAAAAACTCATGGAGACCCATTCTGGATCTGTCGGTCTTGAACACCTTTCTAGAGATTCCAAAATTCAAGATGCTTACTCTACAGCAGCTACTTCCAATGCTGTCCAAAAATGCTTGGATGGTAACTTTAGATTTAAAGGAGGCATATGTACACATTCCCATCAGGCAGGATCGCAGAAAATACCTCAGGTTCAAAGCCGGATCGAGGCACTTTCAATTCTCTGCGCTGCCCTTTGGATTATCTACTGCGCCCAGGGTCTTCACCAAATGCCTGGCTCCAGTAGTAGCTTACTGCAGACTCAAGGGAATTCAAATTTACCCTTATCTGGACGATTGTCTAATTCAGGCAGACAGCAAGGATGTCTTACTCCAGCATCTAGAATTTGTACAGAACCTCCTCAAGTTCCTGGGATTCTCTGTAAACATAAAAAAGTCAAATTTGACACCATCACAACAGATAACTTTTCTGGGTGCACTTCTAAACACCACAACCCAGATGGCATTTCTGGCATCCGAAAAACAGTTACAGTTGGCTTCAACTTTCAGAACCTTGGCAACTTTAACTCGTCTATCTGCAAGGAAATTCCTGCAGGCTTTGGGTTACATGGCCTCCTGCATCCTTCTCGTACCATATGCAAGACTACACATGAGGAAAATACAGTGGTACCTAAAAAGTGTATGGTCTCAGCATTGCCACAGTTTAGACATACTGATCTCCGTCCTTCCTTGCCTTCAAAAGGAATTTCTTTGGTGGTCCAGGGCATGTGCTCTAAACAAAGGGAAGCCCTTCCGTCTGCCTCCTGCCTCTCAGAAATTAACCACGGACGCCTCAGATTATGCTTGGGGAGCCCATTTTCAGGGCAATTGTTTGCAGGGCCTTTGGACAAAGGATCAGAAGCATCTGCATATCAATTTAAAGGAAATATTAGCCATTCAGAAAGCTCTATTGGCCTTCAGGAATCTTTTACAATCAGGACAACTGGTAATACGGACAGACAACACCACAGTTATGTGGTACATAAACAAGCAAGGGGGATCTCATTCCTACCCCCTTTGCAGACTAGCCATGGATCTATGGAGCACAGCTCTAGCTTGCAATCTGGATCTTCAAGCTCAGTTTCTACCAGGGAAACAAAACTTACTGGCAGACAGTCTGAGCAGAAATCTTTCGGATCCACATGAGTGGATGCTGGACACCAAAATATTCAAGATGATAACAGCAGTCTGGGGATGTCCTCACATAGACCTGTTTGCATCCCATCTCAATCATCAACTACAGACTTTTTGCACCAGGACTTTCCACAGAAAAGCTTGGAAAGTGAACGCCCTGTCATTCAGTTGGAGGAACCTCTCGGGATATGCCTTTCCGCCTCTTCCTCTTCTTCCACGGGTTTTATTGAAGATAAAACAGGACAAGCCCAAGTTGATAATCTTGCTGGCCCCAAATTGGCCTTGGCAGTTTTGGTATCCAACTCTAAAAAACCTATGCCTGGAGTCCCCTTGGGTTTTACCTCAGTCTCCAAACCTTCTGTCCCAGCATCAGGGTCAGGTTCTACACTCTCATGTCAGAACTCTCAGCCTGGCGGCCTGGTTAATCCAGGGCCTTTGATTTCTTCTTTTCTGCCCAAGCAGGTTATGGATGTCATTTTAGAAGCCAGACGTCCTAGCACTAGAAAATCTTATGCAGGAAAATGGAAAAGATTTTGTTCCTGGATGCAGGCTCAGGATTCTGATCCTCTTCTTCCTAACATTACTTTAATTTTACTTTACTTGACAGATCTCTTACATAAGGGTCTCTCTTTCTCTTCCATTAAGATACATGCCTCTGCTATTTCTGCTCATTATAATACAGACCCTCCCATCTTTTCCCACCAGCTCATGCGACTGTTCTCAGAGGAGCTAAGAACTTAAGACCTCCTAGATCTCCTCCTATTCCTGCTTGGGATCTCAACTATGTTTTGGAAAAACTAACCTTGCCTCCTTTTGAGCCTGCTGCCTCTTCTGACATCAAGTTTTTATCTTGGAAGACAGCCATCCTGTTAGCCCTAACCTCTGCCAGGAGAGTTTCAGAGTTACAAGCTCTTATGGCTGTGGAACCTTATATTATTTTTCATCAAGACAGGGTATCTTTGAGGACTAATCCTACCTTCATGCCTAAGGTGGTTTCCAAAGTGGCTTTAAATCAAACTATACACTTGCCAACCTTTTTCCCCACTCCTCAAAATAAAGGGGAAAGGATCTTACATTCCTTGGATGTACACAGACAGCTATGTTTTTACCTGAATAGAACCAAGGACATCAGGAAATCAGAACAATTGTTTGTTTCTTATGCTTCAAGTTCCCAAGGTAAAGCCATTTCAAAACAGACCATTTCTAAATGGATTGCTCATGGAATCAGATTTTGTTATTCTCACCATGGAAAGCAAATCCCAGGGAGTATACGGACTCATTCCACCAGAGCTGCTGCCACTTCTGCGGCCTTCCTCAGGGGAGTTCCTACCAAGGACATTTTGGAAGCTGCAACTTGGAGTTCAGTGCATACATTTTCTAAGCACTACAATCTACCTCTCTACTCTAAGTCTAGGGCAGGCTTTGCCTCTGCAGTCTTGCAGGGCCTTTTAGCCGCCCCTTCCTCTTTATGACCACCTCCATTTCTTTCAGCTTTGGAATTCTACCCTACAGTCATGACTGCAACAGTGAAACACGATGAACATAGTACAGTTGTGTACACCTACCATAAATGTAGATGTTCGAGTGTCTTCACTGTTGCAGTCTGTTCCTCCCTCCTGTCCCCTCTTATTTTTACTTTTGTGTATTTCCTTTTTTCACCATTCTTCTGAGGTGTATTTGCAAAGGTTATGGGACCTTTTTCATTTTGGGACTCCTGACATCTGGGGCAAGAAAAACTGGAGAAGATGGCGTTGACTGTCCGCTTTGTACTCCTGGCACTCTGATGTCAGGGAGCATGGTTGAACAGCCGACGCCGGACCCAGACTTTGGGATTCTGGCCGACCGAGGGCTGCCTGCCGGCAGGGAGAACCCTACAGTCATGACTGCAACAGTGAAGACACTCGAACATCTACATTTATGGTAGGTGTACACAACTGTACTTTCTCCTTCTTGGAGCTTTGGCGCAGGTGAGCTCGGCTCCTACATCGGCCTCGGAGCCGTCCCCCTCGGTGTGGAGGAGGATTCCCGTTTCCTCAGAGCCGGATCCTTCTTTGCATCGTGGCAGGGATGCCTTCGATGTCATGAGGAGTGTACTGGCCCATGAGTCAGCACCACGTTCGACCCCACTGACTCCATCCCCTGTAGTGCCTGTGTCAACCTCTGTCCCTTCTCCAGACCCCAAGTGTGGGGAACCGACGCTCCAGAGCACCCCATTGGGTGTTTCCTCCTCTTCCGAGGCCTCCCTGATCATTCAGAGGAGGCCCCTCGGAAGAGGAAGTGCAAGAGGAAGCACATTGACTCCCCTGAGTCTGTCACTTCGGATACGGATTTGGATGAATCGGAAGGGTCCCCGAGATCCCCCTCTGAAAATGTTTCCTTTTAATACATCCTAGAAATGTTTAGGCAGAGGGGGAATTGGACTGCCGTAGCCCCTACTGAGGATGAATCCGTATTCCTGGATGCATTTGGTTCCCACCCTTCCACCTCCTGGGTGTCTCTGCCCTTCGATCCACTAATGTCTGTGGTGGCTCGAAGGGCTTGGTCAGCCCCGGATACAGTGGAGCCAACCCCGAGGAGGCCCGGCAAGTTTATTACAGCACCCCATAACAAACAGTTCCTTACCAAGGGTGTTCCCATGGATGCCATGGTAGTAGCAGCGGCCACTAAAAAGGAATTAGCGGAAACTTCTTCCTCTGTCCATCCTCCTAACAAGGAGTCTAGGACGATGGACAGATATGGGAAGCGAATGTTTGCTTCAGCGACCTTCTCCATGAGGTCACTGAATTACCTATGCCATTTTACCAGGCTTCAGAGGGATCTCCTAAAAGAGCTTGGAGATACCCTCCAGGATCCATCAGCTGAAGGAGTTCAAGCTAAAGTAGCCTCTCAGCTGGTGACCCTTAATTCAGTGGTTAACTCCTCCATGAGGCTCATTTCCTATGCAGCCGATGGTGCGAGTAGCGCCACAGGCACAGGCGTGGCCCTTAGGAGACATGCATGGATGCAGCTGTGTAATTTTGCGGAGCCCTTTAGAGCATCATTTAGCAACACCCCCTTTGACGGTTCATTTCTCTTTGGACCACAGGTGAAGGACACTCTCACTAGATGTGAACAGGAAAGCAAGACTCTCTCTGCCGTGGGAGTCCATTTTTCCACTCCTTCCAGACCATATCCCAAAGGTCAGAAGAGTGGAAAAACGTGGTTTCGGAAATCCCAGGGAGCCTCGCCTGATACACGTACTGACTTTTCCTCCAGGGGCAGAGGAGGGAATAACAACAACAGACACTGCCCTCGAGGCAGAGGGGGTCTGCAGAACCAGTGCAGCAGAGAATCTTTCTCTGACCAGCCCTTCCAGCATCCCTGAAGGGTTGCCCGACTGCCCACCTCTGGAGGCAGTCGGGGGAAGACTTTCACTGTACCCAAAAGCCTGGCAAGACATTACGCAAGACAAATGGGTATGCTCAATCATATCCGGAGGCTACGTAATTCCCTTCTTCCAATCTCCCCTATCGTCAAGCAAATCCCCCCCAGATGTTCCACCCAGTCTGAGGGCCCAAGCAGTCATAGAAATTTCAAGACTGCTAGAAAAAAAGAGTCATCCAGGAAGTCCCGGCAGACCAACTCTGATCCGGAACTTACTCCAGGTTCTTTTTTGTACCAAAAAAGACAGGGGACTGGAGACCAGTTTTGGATCTCAGAAGACTAAACAAGTCTGTTCAAAGAACAAGGTTTCGGATGGTCACGCTTCAGTCCATTCTACCCTTTTTGGGTCATGACAATTGGATGTGCTCAATAGATCTCCAGGATGCGTACTATCACATCAAGATGGATAGTCCCTCCAGGAGATTCCTTCGCTTCCGGCTGAGAGACAGTCATTATCAGTTCAGAGCTCTGCCCTTTGGTCTCACCACAGCCCCCAAGGTGTTCACCAAATGTATGGCAGTGGTCACAGCTCACCTGAGACGTCAAGGATTCCAGGTGTTTCCTTATCTAGACGACTGGCTCCTTACTGCTACTACCAGGCATCAACTTCTTCAAGCCAGGGACTATACAGTCGCAGTCTGTGCCCAGTTAGGCATTACCATAAACTTCGAAAAATCTGCCTTGTTGCCCTGTCAGTCTATTACCTATATAGGAGCAGATCTAGATACAAAAAGTATGTCTGCAAGACTACCGCCAGACAGGGTGGTCACGATTCGGCAGCAAGTTCATATCCTCATGCATTGCAAAAAGGTACAAGTCCGGTTGGTCCTTCAAACTCTGGGTTCTATGGCAGCGGCAATTCTTCTGATACCTCTAGCCCACTTTCACATGAGAATCCTTCAGTGGCTTCTCTTCACACAGTGGTCCTTTCAACAACTCCCCATGTCTCACATGATCATAATTACAGAAACTTGCAAAAGACACCTTTCCTGGTGGATGGTCTCCCTGCTAGTGTCTCAGGCCAGACCATTCATCCGATCCCCTCCGGTTGTCACAGTGACCACGGACGCCTCACTGATGGGATGGGAGGGCATTATCAGGGCAGGACAGTCCAAGGCATATGGCAACCTCATGAGTACCATCTGCACATAAATGTCTTGGAGATGAGAGCCGTGCTACTAGCGTTGCAACCACTCCAGGACTCACTCCCTCCTGGGACCATTGCAATTCAGATGGACAACATGTCAGTAGTGTGGTACATCAACAAGCAGGGTGGAACCAGGTCCTACCCCTATGTCAAGAAGCACTCAGACTCTGGCAGTGGGCGATTTTCCTCCCAACGATTTTTGATTGCAACGCACATCCCTGGGAAGTCCAACGTCATAGCAGACAGGCTCAGCAGAGCTATTCTCATGCCTCACGAGTGGTCTGTGAATCAGGTAGTTGCGGATCTCATCTTCCGCAAATGGGGACAGCCTTGCTGTGATCTGTTTGCAACCCCCTTCAACACCAAATGCAGCAACTATTTCTCCCTTCTACTGCTTCCCGGTCATCCTCCCAGAGATGCTCTAGTCCACGATTGGCCTCAGGAATTTCTCTATGCCTTCCCTCCGTTTCCTCTTGTACCCAAACTCATACAGAAAGCGATATTGTTGGGTTGCAAAATGATCCTCATCGCTCCTTACTGGCCTCGACAGATTTGGTTTCCGTTCCTGCACCGTTACCTCCTCGAGCAGCCCTGGATCCTGGATCCTATTCCAGACCTGCTGATTCATCAGTCAGGAGAGCTGCATCGATTCCTCCAGACCCTCCAGCTCACAGCTTGGTTGATCCAATTCCAACCCTAGCCAGACTTCCCAGCATTTCCCCAGCTGTGCGTGAAGTTATTGTATCTCCTCACAAATCGGCTACTAGGAAGATGTATCCTAGTAAATGGAAACGTTTCTCTTATTGGGCAGAGACTAGGAACATAGATCCCTTTTCAGTCCCAGTTCATGAGATCTTGGAATTCCTAACTGAGCTTTTTCACTCTGGGTCCGCTTCTGCCACAATCAGGGTTCAACTAGCGGCCATATCTAACTATCATGTTGGCCTTTCTAATCTAAATATCATGTCTCATAAGCTATGTAAAGCTTTTCTTAGAGGGACTACTCTCCTTAGGCCCCCAGTGAGAGATCCCCCTCCTCCTTGGGACCTTAATTTGGTACTAACCTCCTTGATTATGCCCACTTTTGAACCGACAGCTTCCTGCTCCCTTAAGTTTCTGTCTTGGAAAACTCAGCCAAACGTGTATCGGAACTTCAAGCACTAAGCGTTCGTTCTCCGTACTTAGTCTTTCACAAGGATAGGGTAGCGCTGAGAACTAATCCATCCTTCCTTCCTAAAGTGTGCTCAGAGAATAATCTAAACCAATCCATAGACCTTCCAGTGTTCTTCCCTAACTACACCAACAAGGCAGAATACAAGTTACACCTTTTGGATGTTCATAGACAACTGCGTTTTTACCTGCATAGAACTAAGGATATAAGGAAGTCGGACCAACTCTTCCTTTCCTATGCTAGGGGCAAACAAGGTCTCCCAGTTTCCAAAGTGACCCTGTCTAGGTGGTTGTCTGACATTATCACCTTCATTTATCAACTAAGAAACAAAGAATTGGCTGCCAAACCGAAAGGCCATTCTACTAGGGCTTTGGCCACTTCTGTAGCCTTCCAGTCTAGGTTGCCCATGGACTCTATTTGTGCCGCGGCCACATGGGCAAATCCTCATTTCTCATTACAAGTTAGACATGGCCTCCAGGAATAGAGCTAACTTTGGTTTCACTGTTCTGAAGAGTCTCTGTTCCAGTGAGCCACCCAGGATCATAGGGGCTAGAGATGCTGTCCCAACAAGCAAGAAACGAAGCCGAGATAGACAACTTAACATAAAAAAGTTATGTACCTACCATAACGTTCCATGTTAGTTGTCTTCATCTTACCTTCTTTCTTGCGTCCCCCCCTCCATCCCCCTGTCCTATTGGACCGAGAGGAGTTTAGGTTTCACCAGCTGAGTATTTTCTGGTTTGTTTCCTCTACTGACTTAGAGAGTATAACAGATATGCCCAACCTGTTAGTTTGGTCAGATTATTCTTGCTAAGTCTGGGGTTAGCTATTACAAACGAGATCTGGGTAGTTAGTGCTAGGCATCATGGGATAGGGGGTGGCCTCGAGCCAGTAAACAGCTCTTGAGCTGTAGAAGATGGCCGAGTCGGAGCCGAGGGTCGGCTCCGATCTCAACAAGCAAGAAAGAAGGCGAGATGAAGACAGCTAACATGGAACGTTATGGTAGGTACATAACTTCTTTTTTGGGTCTTTCATGGCCCAAAAAAAAAAAACAGGATTTTTATCATATGCTTGTACCCAGTTTATTAAAGAATAGTTACATATTCCCTTATCTGGATGATTGCTTGTTATGTGCACAATCAGACGAACAGCTCTTGTAGGACTTGATAAAGATTAAGTCACAACAGAAGCTGTTTCTTGGAACAGTCCTGCATGCATCTCCATGTGGATTTTTATTTTGCAGGATAAAGTCTCTGATGTGCTGTTACATGTAATCACAGCAGCCTGATTAGCTGTCTTCCTTCTCCTATGCTTCTTGTCTGCAAAGTGTTGTGATGTCTCAACATGCAAGATTTCTCATGAAGAAATTTAAGGATTACCTGAGAAATGTCTGAGATCAGGCAGTCAGCCCTTAAAGAGGAATTCCCACTGATTCTCCTTTTCCTCATGGGATTAAAGTGATGGGAAGAGGTGGTCTGGTTTATTTATCGCTTTGCCAACCGGATAAGTGTGCTGGTCTATTAACCCTTTTGAGTCATGACCCAGGTACATGTGTGCAATAGAAAAATAAGTCAATTAACAATATAGAGAATATTTTTAAGTCTAATAGTGAAATAAAATGTAGTAAAACTTACAAGTATTATACAGCAAACAATATCAGTTCACAGTGTTTACAGTCAACTATTTACAATGTGTCATTGCTTCCTTATTTACAACACACACACACATATATATATATATATCGGATTAATAAATACAGGATTATCTGTGTTATATGCTGCAAGCATTTAGCTAACATTTCTAAAGCAGATACACTTAGATTAATTTTGCAAATGCTGCTTTAGATCCTTTTTGAATGGTAGAAGAGTTTCACAACTTTTTATGTCTGTGGGGAGTCGGTTCTGTATTAAAGGACCTATCTGGCAGAAGGCTTTTTCAGTTTTTGGTCTGACCATTTGTGACGATGTGGGGTATTGTTAGCTATGCCTAGAGAAGTAGGGCATTGGATGTGTAACATATGCCAGCACAGCTAGGTTTAATTTTGTAAAGAATTGTATATCATTTGTATATCAAACTGATTTGTACAGATGCTTGTGTTGAAAACTGTATTGGTAAAGTTGCTTGTGTTAAAATGTAACAACAGTGTGTCCTGCTGGACAGAAAAGAAATATACATGTGTATCAGACTGTACTGTATTGTAACTGATGAAATGTATATATTGTAACAGAGAGTACAGGAAGAGAAGAGGTTAAGCTCAGCTCCACTTAACTTTGAAAAATAATAGGAAAATAAATTACTTAATTTAAGCCATAAAGATTGTATCTTACAGTTCTGATTGCAGCCAGAGAGAAAAATGTCTGTTTTTAATTTTTGATTTTTGCATTCTTATGTATATAAATCTCAATCTCAAGTTACTTCTGTACATAACTCACTCGTGAATGTATTATTATTATTATTATTTATTTTATTTATTTATTTTTTATTTTACATTTGTTGACCGGGAAAGTCCAACTGGATATATGTCCATTTTCAGCGGAGGCCCGGGGAGAAAAGCTCCAAATACAGTAATGAAATTTTGAAAACATAGTTAAAAAGGATTTTTGACTATTAAGACTCAACTTAAACTTTAAACATAATTAATATACATACTTTTTACAAGTACAGTCATAGAGAATAACATAACACAGAGAGTTATTACATAGCTAAACAAAAATTCTTTAGGAATAGTTAAAAAAGGGAAATAATCAAAGCAAGAGGAATCTAAAAAAAGGAAATAATCAAAGCAAGAGGAATCCAGTACCAATAGACTTAAAAATGAGAAGCAAAAGGGAGACAGTGTCGGTCAGGATTTGAGCATGGACATAGCTATTGTGATTTTAGGAAGGTTTTAAGTTGTTTGAAAAGAGGAGTGGATGTCAGGGAATGTTAGTTCTCTTGGAAGTTTGTTCCATGGGATACCAATCGAGTTAGTAAATAGGCAGTCCCCAGATTTGTTATTGGATTTTAGGGTAGAGACAAGTACTCTGTTAGCAGATCGTAAGGTTAAAAGATTTTGATAGGGGCTAATAAGGTTTCTGAGTATGGGAGTATTATTATATATTATGTATTATTTTGTATTATATTTGTATTTGTACAATGTGGAGCTTTTCTGCCCAGGTCTCCGGTGAAAACGGGCCTCTAGCTCAGTCAGACACTACCCGGTTAACAAACAAAATAAATAAATTTGGAGTGCTTTAACAAGGAAGAGTGGGCAAATATTGCCAAATCAAGATGTGCCATGCTGAGAGACTCCTATCCAAGAAGGCTGAATGCTGTAATTAAATCAAAAGGTGCTTCAACAAATTATTAGTTTAAGGGTGTGCACACTTATGCAGCCAGCTTATTGTACGTTTTTTATTTTTTACATTTTTTTTCCCTAACAGATTTATTTGTTTTACAATTGAATTGTACAGGCAAAGGTGGGAAAAGTTTTGAAATGATTTATTGTGGTCTTATTTTTTTATATCACAAAAACCTGGCATTTTACCGGGTATGTTCACTTTTTATATCCACTGTAACTGTCTGCCAGGAGAGCAAATCTTAGTGTTTTATTTTATTTTTGGCTATTTGAAATTTTTGGGGTATTATGTACAGAATGGGAGATAGGGCATACTTTAGTTTGGGAATTAGCACACTTTTGGCTAAGGCCATTCTTGCTGTCTGGGGAGAGGATTTATGAGTCTGTAACAAAGTGTTACTTGTGACAGCACTTTGGTTGTCACAGTACCTGTGTGATTATTGAAATTTAGTGAGAGATCTAGTGTGACACCAATTTATTTCTGTTGTCTAGCATTTGGTACAGTTATACCTTGTAATTCTGTTTGTGTTGCACTAAGGAATAGTAGTTTCTTTATGGTAGTGAACAGCATGTTATTTGTTTTAGTACTGTTGACTTGAGGCTTTTTTTGTGGAGCCAGTTGCATAGATATGTACATTTGGGCTGTGCTAATTGTTGTAGAGAATTAAGAGTTTTCCTGGGTAGCAGAACTAGAATATCATCTGCATGGTTAAGTAAGTCTAAAGTAATGTCATTGAGAAATGGAGAACAGGAGAGGGACCTAAGACTGAACCTTGAGGTGCTCTGGTATTCAGTGTACATATTCCAGACAGCTTAGTATTGTAGGTTTGAAAAGAATTGAACCTGTAAGTAGTTTTGAACTAAAATCGATTCGTTGTAATGAAAGGAAAGCCCTTTTATTTTTGTCACGCATCCCATATTTTCTTATGGTAGAAGTTTCAGACTCTAGGTGGGGTGCATCATGACAGAATGGTTTGGACTTCTACCAAAACTTAATACAAAACTGAAAAGGCAAAACAGAAAGAGGTGCTGTGGCACAGTTAATGTGAGGTGCACATCATAATGGTAGATGACTCATTTTTTTTCTGCATTTTCTTCATTAGAACCCCACCCCCTTCTCATTTTGTTTAGTGTTTAGTTGATATTTTCTTTGTCTTTTATAACATGTTGTGCTTTTTAGGTAATTCGCAGTTTTAGCCCCATTTGTTTAGAAGAGGCAAGGAATAATGGATGCTCTTTATTTTATAGGAACTTAGGGGAAGTCTAGCTGCTGTTGGTTCTTGGGAAACATAGGATGCTTCTTATTTTTCAAAGGTGAATAGCAGTTAAGTTACATTTGACTACAGATAGATTTTTTGCTCTCCTACTAAAGAGTAGTTTATATGCCAGTGAGAAGTCACAGTGGTCACACTATGAACTGGTATTGAAATAGAAGTTGTTTGTTTTGTTTGTTGTCCCTTTTCTCTACCCCCCACCATGCCTGCTGACCATCCTGCCCTGCCATCTTAATGGTAAGACTTGACCCCATTCTTTCCCTATCAGTGGAGCTTAAGTTAGTCATGGCATTACAATCTGCCATGCAGCCATAGGTGCTTGTCCTATTTTCTGGCCTAACTTCACCCCATTGATCGACATTCTCACTCACAGTTGTGAGGGCCTTCAGTGCTTTCCAGTATTTGTATGCTCACTCTACACATGTGGGATGAAGGCTTCAATGTGAATATGGATTGACTGAGCTAAGCATATATCCTTAGCCCATGCACTGCATGTCTTACACCTATCTCTCTCCCTCTCTCTCCAGTAAGTACCTGGACTGGGCTATACCTCCAGTTCTCAAAGATGGCAGAGGTGGCTTCCACTGCTACTCCCCCATGTCATATCTCTCTGTATTAGGTTGCTAGTAAATCCTGAGAACTCTAAGTCTCAGTAAGATATTATCCTTCAGTGTGCTACCATCACATGCATCAGTCATGTACAACATTTAGTCATCCTCTTAAGACTTATATATTCTAATGAACATTCCTTCTTGATTCCTTATAATACAACTGTGCTGTTTTCACCTTCAAGTAAGTGTAGGCCTCGACATAGTAAGGCCTTTTTATGTTTAATTCTGATGTCTGTCAAAAAAGCAATTACTAGAAAATGGAAATCAAAGTCTAAACCAATTGCGCTTGAAGTAATGAATATAGTAACAGAGATAAAAGTGCAAGAGGCGGGATCGTTAGACAAGGAAGGGAGCAAATTACATAGAAAACATGACATTGTGAGAACAATACATGCAGGAAAATGCTTTGGAGGAGAAATGAGGTTTAAGAAAAGGCAGAAATTGAACAATTTATGTAATGTTGGATTGATTATATTCTGCAGAAGAATATGTGCAATGCTAATGTTTGTAAATGTGAACTTGTTAATTTGGTTTGTTTACTTAAATGTACGTTTGTCTTTGTCACAAGTGATTCTTCAGTAAAGGTGTTTAAAAAAGGTGACATAAAAGCAGTGTGAGTACTTTTATCATACAATCTGATTCTTCAGAACGCCCTCTACTGTGACAGCCTTTCTTACTCTTCTGTCCAATTTCTCACTGATAATATATTACTGCCATCTGGAACCTTAGCAGTAAGATTCTGCTGTCTGTAAACCAAATTTAGAATATAATGACTTGTATTCTGTAGTGCTTTTTATAGCTGGATGTTAAATCAATTTGGGGTCAAGAAATGGGGATCTTTTGGGCTGTGCATGCTCTTTGACTCAAGTTTAGGGACGTCTGAGTGGGCCAAGGGAGGCATACTCTCTGTGAGCTTGAACTTTAGAAAAAAATATTTCCAAATATTAACCTCTTGTAGAACTGCCTTATGAAGATCAACTGATAAGGTGAGCCCTCGCTTGTCTTTTCTTTTGAATGGTAACTCCAGAATCACGCTTCTCACTAGAAAAGATAAGGTGCATACAAGCTGGATGGTGACAGATTATAAGGGAACTCGAGAACTACAGCGGCATCTTAGTGAGGGCTCACCAAGATTGATTAGTAAGTTTGTAGTATGGAATTTGCAGCCAGCTGAAATAGGCTGGCTGATGAGATATGAAAGGCAAGCTATTTTTAGTCTTCCCATTTGCAAACTTATCTGTGTATGGGTTGAAGTGTGTGACCTCTCTCTCTTTGTCCCTGAATAGACTGATGAGGTGCTTGAACATGGTTTGCTGATTGAGCCATACTTCTTACCACATATGTAAGCAAGCAGTCTGTAAAATGAAGCTGCTCTTGCTCTCTGTTGCCTCAGCATTTGACGATGTCTCAGTGTTGAGCTGTGCCAATATGAGTACCTGGCATTTATATTTGTAACTTTTCTTTGATTATAATGAAGCTAACAGGAAATGTGATTTTTTTTTTACTCCTTTAAAATGGTCATTGTTTGTGACTCATTGGACCTTCATGTATTTAGTAACATGGTCTCATTCATTTATATTACAGGCTCGATTCCTATTGTCTAAAGTGAACCCATCTCAAACACATAATAACCTGTATGCATGGGGGCAGGTAAGTGCAAAAACCTAAACAATTGTTAATCATATTGTGAAACTTTGTGTTCTTATTTTAAAAAATGCAAACATACAGCTGTTAGAAGTTTTCTTTGGGAATGCAGTGGTTAAGTGCATAGTGAATACAGTAGCATACTTGCCTTTGGTGCTAAAAGGTCATTAGGCTATGGGTTCTGTTCCCACTCTATGTTACTAGATTGCTGACACTGCATTGCAGCATTAGGGTGGGTGTTGCTCCTGAGTGTGCCATCCTTCGGATGAGACTTTATACCAAGGTCCCATCTGCTTGAGTGGTAACTCAGGTGGATGTGAAAGATAGCACAACACCTATCAAAAAAAATAGGGGAAGTTTCCCAGTGTCATGGCTAACTTTGTCCCAGTAGTACCACCTTGGATCTCCTCTGAAAAGAGGTCAGTGGTTTAATGGGACGTAACCTGGTCAACAAAACATAAGTAAAATAAAGCACACAAAAATATCCATGTTTTGGAGCCAACCTGAGTCACATATTGGCCAGAGTGTCTTAGTGCTGCTGGTTATGTTTATAATATTAGAAGACTGATATAACATTTTCTATCCTTTTCATCCCATTAAAAGTCACAAATAATTCATCTGGTTGTAATGCATAGTTCAACCCTTTAGCATGCTTGATACCACTGTAGGAAAAGAGTAAGTAGTTGAGCAAAAATTGTTGACCAGATGCAGTGTCAATCACAAGCTTGCTTTCCCCTTCATACACCTTAGCAAATAGGTCTGCCCCCTGCTACTGTTGTAATCATCTTTGAGGGTCACTATAACACAGAAGGTAGAGAGAAATCTGACGCTATTGGTTATAAAATTGAAAGCCCACATCATCTGATTCTGTGAAAGTGCGTGAATAAATGGGTTAATTTCAGAGATTTGAGTGCTGTCAAAGTCAAAACTTCCCATACCCCTCTGAAGGTGCTAGACCCCTGCATCCCCTTATGTAATTATGATTGCCTCTGAGGTTTCATCAGACCAAGGGAGGTGAGCTTAGTTCTTTGAAATGAACTTTCCACAAAGTGGGCTTTACATGCAACAATAAATACCAGAATCCCATTTGCAACAACATTTTCAGAAAAGTTGTCAGCAAAGGCAGTAAATGGTAGCTTGCACAGCTGGCTGTCTTATAGTTTGACGAAGGGAGGTGTATTTTGCAGTCCATTTTTTACACCATTCAGTTTTACACCTCTAGTCTCATAACTTCATATACTGTCACAGAAACATGGTTTTCTTTACTAAAAGTAAAGCTTCACTCATTTGTGAGTGATAACTGCTACTTCTTCACTTCTGACCCAGGATCCATAGGCATAGTTAGGGATCAGTGTACATACATATATAATTCAGATCTCACTATAAAAAGAAGGAACCCATCAGAGCTTAGTTCTCATGATATCTCATGTCCATCTTTTAAGAGACTAGTTTGCATTAACTCTAGTAAATACAGAATGAGGTTTCACCTTTTTTTGCTTTTCTTTTCCTTAAGATTTTTGATCACAGAGACCTTAATGTTGCATAAAACCGCTACTGTTTGTTATAAAGGAAATGTTTAATGACTTTAAATTTCTCAAGTTTTATTTACTTTTTCAGAAACCTTCCTGTCAGAAAAGTGTGTTTTTCTGCACTTCATATTTCACTTGCTACTACTAATCTTGATTTTGGCTGTGGCCAGTTGAATATGAACATTTTAGTATAGTTTGATTTTTAAGTGTCTTCTGAAGTCTTAAATAATAATAGAAGGTAGCGACAGAAAAGAAAGAAGTATAGATAAATTTATTCATGTGTCAATTTAACTGTTCAGCGTATTGTCCTGTTCTGTCCAGAACCGGCTCCAGACGGGGGGAATTGTCGATATTCTTGAGCTTTCCCCTTAGTTAATTAAATATGCTCCGCTAAGAAGTGTAAATTATTCAAACAGAACTTTTATTCTGCTAAATAAAGTTATCAAGCCATTAAAATGGTCACTTCTTGTTCAGGCACCCCCCCCTTTTGGATGACAGTACCTGAACACCCCAGATGGACTTACTGTATGGCCAATATGAAAGGGTTTTTGGTAAATTTATGTATAGAGCCATGTTAATGCACTTATTTCTTTATCTCTTCATTACTAGGATGACTAGCCGGGCAGTGCTCATTTCAGATTTGAAAGTGTTTGAAACAATGTAGAGAAACTCAGGATCTTTGGAGCCTCATCCACAGGGTTGTAACTTATAGATCTGAAGTAGGATATTCATTTGTCTGCAACCTGTGGGTTATGGATCCGATATCGGATCCGAACCGGCATGGTTTTCCAGCTATGGATCCAAGCTCTCAGCTCCTCCCCTCACCCATAATGCCCTGCTCTACCCTCATGACCCCAGATCTCGTTTGCCGCGCTGGTGACTGGATTTGGGTTCTTTGCTCTCAGCTAAGTGCTTGTATTTTTACCTGTTAAGACAGAAAGTTTTGAAATTTTTGTGTATTTTTGTGTGAAAGATTAGGTTTCCCTCATTAATAATTGTACTTTGAGTTAAATTAAGTAATTTTTTTTCCCTCCCCTCGCTGTTCCGTAGAGTGTGTGTGTAGGCCTGTGTGTCTTTTAAGTTACTCTTAAGTTACTTTAGTAGCTTGTAGATTATGGCTGATCAGCCAAAATCTATCTTTTCTAAATGCTCCGAGTGTGGCCATAAGCTCTCACCGGCTGATGGCCACACTCGGTGTGTTAAGTGTCTCGGGGTTGAACACCTCACATCTGGCTGTTCCATATGTGCAGGGTTCAACCCCAGGGCACTGAGGGAGCGGAGGTCCAAGCTTGTCTTGGCGGGTCTTTTACCGCCAGACTCGGCTCCGGCCTCCGCTCCCTCGGGGACTACTGTGGCTACAGTTGTTCCCCCTGTGGCACCCCCTCCTGCTCCTGGGACTCAACCTCCCGCTTCTGGAGAGGAGAGGGATGCTGCTAAAGGACCGGAGGGAGAAGCACCTGGCGGGCCGAGACCTCTGTTTCGGCCCGCCAGCCAAGCGGCTTCTCCCGGCTCCGTTCGGTTCGGTCTCCTCCTTCTCGGCTCTGGTCCCCTGTGTGTTTTTCACCGGGTCCTGAGGAGGAGGAGACCCGATCTCCGTCAAGGCTATCGAGGAGGCACTCCAGGCCTACCTCGGTAGCCTCGCCGAGATCTACCCATAGCCTTTCTGATGCTGATCTGGACGGATGATGAGAAGGTTCATCCAGGCCCAGATGCAGATGGGAGTGCTCTTGCCTCCCCTCGGGGAGCTCAACACCCTTTTAAGCCTATTGCTCCTTCTCCGACCCGCTATCCGGGTTCGGAGCAGCTGGAGCCGAGCAGCCGGCCGGGGTGGGTCGGCGCCGATAGTACTTGGTGCCGGATCCGACCCTGCCCTCGGGTGCGGCGGGCCCGATCTCTCGGAGCCTGGATCCGAGCCGGATCTGGGGATCAGTGCTCCTTCGGCGCCGTCTGTGTCGGAGCGCACTGTCCCGCCGGATCGGAGTGCTCGGCGCCGGCTCCGATCCACTCTTCGGATCCGAGGGGGAGCCGATTGTCGGATCCTTTGGTCGAGGTCGGCTCCCCTTCGGCTTTTGATGTAGTGGAGAGGGCTCTGTTGAGGGTCTCCGGACCCCGGCACTTGTTCGGCTCCGTCCCGCGCTCCCTCTGCACTGGGCCAGGCTTCCACCATCCGGCCCCTGGGACAGCCCGTTTCTGTGCCCCAAGTTGCTCCTATGGAGCAAATTGCTGCTGCGAGGACTCCTCTGACAGCCCCCAGAGGAGGTCCCTCAAGCATACGCAAAAGGAGGAACATTGACTCCCGAGTCTCTCACAGAAGACACGGACTTGGAGGAAGGGAAGGCTCCCCACGGTCACCCCGAGGATGTCTCCTTTGGAGACATCATGGAAATGCTCCGTAAGGGGTGGTCTGCCCCAAGTCTTCCTCGGACGAGTCCGTGTTCTTGGAGGCATTCAAGCGGGCCCGTCTACCTCTTGGGTGTCCCCTGCCGACCCCTGGTGGACCTTATTACCACCAGGGCGTGGAAGGAACCGGACACCGTGGGGCCAATTCCCAAAAGACCGGATAGGATCCTTAGTCCGCCATCCGACCGGACCCATTGGAGTAAGGGGCCTCCGGTAGATGCCATGTTGACGGCGGCCACAAAGAGGGAACTGGCTCAGGAGAGTCCCTCAGTCCACCCACCGAGCAAGGAGTCTCGGATGATGGACCGCTTGGGGAAGCGGATGTTCAGTTCGGCGACCTTCTCAGTAAGGGCGCTGAACTATTTGGCACATGTTATTCGGATGCAGCGAGATCTTATTAAGGAATACGCTGCATCCCCCCCTGAGTCCATTTCGGAGGAGGACAGTGTTCTGCACTCCACCCGTATGGCCACTCTTAGGTCAGTTACAAATACTTCTATGCGGCTACTCTCGCATGCAGCGGAGGCGCCGCTAGAGCTGCGGGACAGGACTGGTCACTAGGCGTCAGGCCTGGCTCCGTCACTATTTTCTGAGCCCTTCAAGGCGTCGTTTGACGCCTTTGATGGTTCTGCTCTGTTTGGCAAGACCGTTCGCGACGCTGACCCAGAGCGAAAAGGACGGGAAGACGCTGTCTGCCGTCGGAATCCGCTTCTCTGCACCCCAGAGGCCCTATTCTAGGAACCAAAAGGGTCAGAAGAAGATGTGGTTCGAAGTCGCAGCAGTCCCAGCCTGCTCCGGACAACCAGTCCTTCCGTGGCAGAGGAGGACAGGGAGGACGCCGCCCTAGAGGCAGAGGGGCTCCCAGAAACTTCGGGTCCAGGGAACCTTTCTCTGAGCGGCCCGCGCAGCAACCCCGAGGGGTTGCCCGACTGCTCTACTCTGGAGGCAGTCGGGGGCGTTCGGGGCACCTAGCGGCATGGGAGTCCATAACATCGGACCGCTGGGTTCTCCAAATCATATCCAGGGGATATCGCATTCCTTTCCTTCACCTTCCAAAGTTGAAGTCCCTCCCAGACGTCCCACCCGGTCAACGGGAGGCCGCTTTGGCAGAAATTGGCCATCTGCTAAAGAAAGGAGCCATCCTGCCTGTTCCCCCAGACCAGATCGGATCAGGGTTCTACTCCAGATACTTTTTAGTGACAAAAAAGACGGGGGAACTAAGACCAATCCTAGACCTCTCTCTCTTGAATCTGGCAGTCCCCAAAGAAAAATTCCGAATGGTCACTCTGCAATCTATTCTCCCCCTTCTGGGAGAAAACCACTGGATGTGCTCGATAGATCTCAAGGACGCGTACTACCACATCCTGATGGACAGGCGCTCCAGGAGGTTTCTCCACTTCCGGCTGGGAGCCAGTCACTACCAGTTCCGGGTCCTTCCCTTTGGTCTCACCACAGCCCCCAGGGTGTTCACCAAAGTACTAGCAGTGGTAGCGGCCCACCTGAGGCTTCAGGGGGTGCAGGTCTTTCCCTACCTGGACGACTGGCTTCTTACCGCCCCAACAAGGCATCTACTTCTCTTGGCGTGAGACTCCTTTCTCCATCTTGCTCCCTTTCTGGGCATCACAATAAATACAAAAAAGTCCAACCTGGCGCCCACACAGCTCTTAGATTTTATAGGGGCCAGGCTAGACACAAGGAGTTCTGAGCCTTCCTCACTGCGGACAGAGTTCTAAATTTGCAGCTCCAGGTGCGGGCCATTCTCCAGTCAAGTTCTGTTCCAGCGGAGTTGGTCCTGAGGGCCCTAGGGTCCATGGCTTCGGCTATAGCACTTCTTCCTCTTGCCAGGCTCAATATGCGCATTCTACAGTGGACGCTCTTAGTTCAGTGGTCATACCTTGCTCTCCCCATGCATCATCCCATAGCGATCAGCAAGGCTTGCAAGCGGTCCCTCTTGTGGTGGCTCCACTCTCGGATCTCCACAAAGGCCGCCCATTTGTGCTTCTCCCCTCGCCACGGTGACCACGGACGCCTCCCGCCTCGGGTGGGGGCACTTTATGGCGGACAGTCCAAGGCACGTGGAGCGATTCAGAGACCTTACTGCATATCAATGTTCTAGAGATGAGAGCAGTGCTCTTAGCGTTGCTAGCACTTCAGGACTTTCTTCCCTTGGGAACAATTGCGATTCAATCGGACAACATGTCTGTTGTCTGGTACATCAACAAGCAAGGGGAACAAGGTCTTACCCTCTTTGTCGAGAGGCCATGAGAGTTTGGGAATGGGCAATCTCCACCAATCGCTTTCTAATAGCAACGCACATTCCGGTCGGTCCAACATCCTAGCGGACAAGCTCAGTCGCACCATTCTGACCCCTTACGAGTGGTCTCTCAATTGTCAAGTAGCGAACGCATATTCGCACGGTGGGGAACCCCTTCATGCGATCTTTTGCTTCTCCCTCAAACACCAAGTGCGACAGTTTTTCGCTCTAATACCTCCTCCCGGAGGTACCCCAAGAGACGCTCTGGTGCATGCTTGGCCACCCGGTCTTCTGTATGCCTATCCACCCTTGCCTCTGATGTTGCAAGTTCTTCAGAAAGCCTCTCGGGTGGGTTGCAGAATGATTCTCATTGCTCCATTCTGGCCTCGACAGATCTGGTTCCCCTTCCTAAGGTCTCACTCGGTGAATCCTCCTTGGATTCTAGATCCCATCCTGGATCTGATATCCCATCCATCCTGCATTCCTCCTCCGAACCTGGACAACCTGAAGCTGACCGCTTGGCTGCTCCAGTTCCACTCTTGATAAGGACTCCCGGTATTTCTTCGCCTGTAAAGGCTATTTTGGTGGCGGCTCATAAACCATCCACTAGAAAGGTTTACCGAAGCAAATGGAAACGTTTCTCTGTGTGGGCGGAGCGGCAAGGCCTGAATCCCTTCACGGTTCCTCTCCCTTTAGTGCTTGACTTTCTAACCACTCTCTTTAACGATGGTGCCAGCAGTTCCACAGTCAAAGTTCAACTGGCGGCAATTTCTCACTATCACATTGGCCATGACTCTAATCCTCTTATGTCAGCCAAATTGTGTAAAATATTTCTTAAAGGTACTTTTCTTCTCAGGCCCCCTATAAAACAAGCAGTTCCTCCTTGGGACCTTTCTTTGGTCCTACAGGCCTTGACCGCTCCTCCTTTCGAGCCAGCGGCTACGGTGGATCTCAAATTCTTGTCCTACAAGACAGCCTTTTGGTAGCCATTACATCAGCCAAGAGAGTTTCTGAACTTCAAGCTTTATCAGCTAAACCTCCTTACTTGGTATTTCATCCGGACCGTGTCTCCCTCAGGACCAACCCGTCCTTTCTTCCTAAAATTGCTTCTGAAGCAAACATCAATCAATCTATTAACCTCCCTGTTTTCTTCCCTAGATATGAAAACAAAGGTGAATATAAGTTACATTCATTAGATGTTCACAGGCAACTTAGATTTTATCTGAACAGGACAGCTGGTCATAGGCAATCCGACCAGCTGTTTATTTCCTTTGCAAATTTCAATTTGGGCAAGCCAATCTCTAAAGTTTCTCTGTCCCGCTGGATTTCACAGTGCATTTTATTGGCTTATCAAGCTTCAGGAAGGCCCGCACCGGAGGGTGTTCATGCCCATTCAACCCGGTCAGTATCTACCTCGGCAGCCTTCAAGGCTAGGATTCCTCTAGATGATATTTGTGCAGCAGCCACGTGGGCTTCATCTCATCGTTTATTTCCCACTATAAGTTGGATCTTGCATCTAGGGGTAGAGCATCCTTTGGCTCCGCGGTGCTCCGGAATATCCTTCCATGATGGCCGCCCAAGATTCAGGTAGCTGGGGACTCTGTCCCACAGGTTGCAGACAAATGAATATCCTACTTCAGATTTAGAAGTTATGTACTCACCATAACGTTCCATCTGAGTAGGTGTATTCATTTGTCTGCAACCATCCCGCCCTCCTTTCCCCCTGGCCTTTCAGTTTCCTGCATATTCTTTGTTACCCTTTTTAGGGTATTGTTGCTTTGGCAAACTCGATCTGAGGTCATGAGGGTAGAGCAGGGCATTATGGGTGAGGGGAGGAGCTGAGAGCTTGGATCCATAGCTGGAAAACCATGCCGGTTCGGATCCGATATCGGATCCATAACCCACAGGTTGCAGACAAATGAATACACCTACTCAGATGGAACGTTATGGTGAGTACATAACTTCTAATTTCACCCACATGAGTGGTACATATGTGGAATACCATATTCCCAATTTTATTACACAGAATATTACTTTTTGGTAGACATACTGCCCTACTGTAGTCTTCTTATATAATGAAACAATTTCCATAAACTTTAAAAAAGTAAAATTGTTCATCTCCGTTCCACAGACTTCAGTGTGTATAACTTGAAATTACGTAAATGAGATGTGTAACAGGCTTGCTCATAATACTAGATACTGTACGGTTTACTATCAGAATTTCGAACCGAACTCCGTCGACTGCACTTTGTTCGAACACAGAAATTCGAAAACGGCAATGTCAAACATCAAAAGCCAAACTAGGAATGGGTTTTAACATGGGTCGAGATAGGGGCTTGATGTTTGACATTGCCATGTTCGAATTTCCGTGTTCGAACAAAGTGCAGTCGACGGAGTTCGGTTCGAAATTTTGATAGTAAACCTACTGTACATACCAAAAAAGTTTTCATAGGTTCATTGGTGTTTACTAGGCTAATGGCCCTGGAGCCTTTACAAGGCTAGCCCATAGGATTACCCTGGAATTGTGCCACCCGACCTTAGTTCCCAGTGCCTCTGTCAAGAAGAGCCACTGGCGTGATCCCCGGGGTGAATTTTCTATTTCCCATCCACTCATCAAGATTTCTCTTGAAGAGGGCCAGTGAAGCACTCCACTTGACATGTATGGGAAGTCTATTCCACAGCTTGTGCAGTCTCTGGGTTATGAACCTGTCCCTCCAGCTTGTTCTGTTGACTGTGGTAATGAGGTTGAAGCATGTAGTGCGGAGGAATTGGGATTTCTTTGGATGTAGCATTTCTAACAGAGCTGGGTCAGACATGGCTTTGTAAGTCAAGCAGAGAGCGTGTCTAAGTAGGCCATATGAGACAGAGAATAGTTGGAGTTTTTTGAGTCTGTCCATATAGGACAAGTGTTTAAGGCCTAGGATCCTCTTTGTGAGGTACTTTTATGGCATCTCCAGTTGTTGTAGGTGTCTAGTGAGATACATGCCAAATAGGGAATTGTACTCGATGATTGGTCTAATGAGGGAAGAATAGAGGGAGACAATGACCTCTTTATTCCTGGATGCAAAACCCTTAGTAATGAGATTTGCCACATGGAAGGACTTTCTGACCACAGTGGCAATGTGGTTGTCAAAAGAGAGGTCGCTGTCAACCTGTGTTCCCAGATCTCTTAAGATGCCTTCTGTGACCAATGGACTACCATCAATGTGGTAATTCATGGGAATTGGGTTTTTCCCAAAGGGCATGACACATTCTTTGGCATTGAGCTTAAGGTCATGGTTCTGACACCAGTCGTTGGTGTCATTGGAGGCCTCTCTGTAGGATGTCAACATCACTTGGGGAGTTAATTGTGGGTCCCAACTTGCAATTGTCTGCGAACTTTGTTAGCCAGAATCCCTTCGTGTTGGTCTGGACTTCAGAGAAGTAGATACCAAACAGGAGAGGACCCAGGACCGAACCCTGTGGGACTCCACTCGTGACTGGTTGGCAGTCTGATTTGGAGTCTGCTACTTTCACACTGTGGGTTCAATCTGTGAACCAGTTTGCAACCCACCTAGTGATATAGGGGTTGATGCCTAGCTTAGTGAGTTTTTCTATGATTCCTGAGTGGGGAATGGTATCATAAGCCTTGGCCAGATCAAGGTAGGCTGTATGAACCACCTTGCCTTTATCCACAGCTCTGGTGATGGACACAAAGAAGTCGACCAGGTTGAGCAGGCATGATCTACCCTTCAAAAAAAACAACCTGTGTGGGATCCAGAGTTTGGAGATTCCCTATATCCTTGTTTATTAGATCCATGATGATGTGTTCTCTAGCTTTGCACATCAGACTTGTCAGGCTAATGGGGTGATAATTCCCAGGGTCTGTATTTGCTCCTCCTTTGTGGAGAGGGATGACTGTAGCAGTGTGCCATTCGGTAGGGACATAGCCTGAGGTGAGGCTGTGATTGAACAGGACACACAAGTGAGGTACCATTTCACTCTGTAGCTCATGTAGAACACAGCCAGGGATATTATCAGGTCCCATAGAAGCTGTATTCTTGGCCTTGTACAGTGCTGTTTTAACCTGTGTAGCAGTAATACTGGGTGCCTGGCAATCTACTGGTATTGTGATTGGTCCTGTGGTGGGGGATAGAGGGGTAAAGCTGGCACTGAATCTGTCAGCCAGTATTTTGGCAATATCTGTTGGCTTGGTTTAGGAGGTGTCATTGTGCAACAGCTCTGAGCAAATCTGAGTATTGCCGTGGAGATTCTTTACGTAACTATAGAAGGCCATGTGGTTGTCTTTACTATCTGCTGCAGTTCTGTTTTCATAGCTAGCTTTAGAGGATTTGATTTTAATGCCATCAGATAAATTATGTTATAGTATGTCTGTCTGGCTTGTGTGCAGTTCTTTCGTGTCAATATATCTTGCCTCCATCCCTTTGTATTCCTCCCTTTCTTTCCATCTACCATGCAAATGTAGCTTATTTTATGATGTCACACCTTAATGTCAGTTCCCTTGTTCAGCTGGCTGCTCAGTTTATTGTCGTCTTTGCAGCAGAAGTGGAGATTCCTATGAATGCTGTGAATAATTCATTATTCAGTGGGTCAATGATAAACAAGTACTATAAACTCCTCTAAAGCAAAATCACTGCTTTTTGTCAATTAGGCAAAAGCTCACATATATCTTCAGGGCTCTGAAATTCCTTTATCATCTTAGCACTTTTGAAAATGTCATTTTATTCAAATGCCTAGGAATTTGGTTGGACCCCTTATTAAATTTACAGCTCCAGCTGCACCACACACACACACACACACACACACACACACACACACACACACGCACACACACCTGAAATAAACTGTCTCCTATTCTGGGCTAAAAGGCTATTCCTTTCTTTATTCAGCCCCTGGAGAAATGTCATACTTAAAGGTATCAATGTCCTCCTATTCCCATGTTGCAGTATTCCATCACATATGGGTTTACTCCTCTTGCTACCCGAACATCTGGCCAGTATGCGAAAGTTTTCAGTCACTGTACTGTGTTGGACGTCTGATGTGGCTAGTAGAATGTGGGCCATAAAAGTGACATCTGCACGCACCAGCCCTCAGAACTTCTCAGCAACCAGTTGAACGTCAGGTGTTCTGCCATCCCAGCCGTTGGATTCGGAAGAAATCAGATAAGTGCCCCGTTGGGGAACCTTTTTTCAGTCATTTACCTTATTCTAATGCTTGTTCATGTCATCCAGAAAGAGCAAGTGTAAGTGCGGCCATCAGATACCTCACAAGGACACCCATGATCAGTGTCTCTTTTGCTTAGGTAGGTTGTACGATTACAAGGCCTGCACCATCTACCAGACGTTTCTGCCTAAAACCCTCCATAGCCATCTGCACGCGCTCAACTTATACCTAGAAAACCAGCATCTCAAGCAGTTAGCCTTAGGTATGGAGGGACCTGCCGACTTACCTGCTGAACCACCAGAAAAGAAGGCCAAGACAGTCAGGCCTTCGACTACCGCTGCGCCTCTTTCGTCCAACCCTCAGCCTGTGGCTGACGGCCTGGTTGAAGACTGTGGCTCCGCCGCTTCAGATACAGAGGGTACCTTCATGGAAGCTGCACAATACCAAGCAGAGGGCACATCCACAGAGACTTTTCCGACATCGCTTTCCACTGCTGGGGGGGGGGGCAGCGATTTCGGTAGGACTGTCAGATCCCTCCGTTTCCTTACAGGTGCCTGATTCTAGGCCTTCCTCCATTCAGACGCCCGCTAGATCTCTCAAAAGGAAAAAAGAAAACGTGCATCTCCTTCTTCTGAAAGTACCCCTGACTGGCAGGCCTTCAGACAAAGCATGTTTAATGCTTTTATGGCCTTACGGCCTACCACTCCAGGGACATCCACTATCCCTCCTCCTATACTGAGGCCTAGGCCTCGGACATCAGATCCCTCTCTGAGGGAAGAGGAAGAATTCTGTGATTCTTATTCTGAAGAATATCTTTCATATACCTCTCAGCTGCCTTCCTCCTTGGTATATGGCTCTCCAGAGGAAGAATCCATTGACCCCCCCCAGCAGAGGATTTGACCTTTGGGGAAACTATCACTAAAATGAAGAAACATTTCAAGTGGGAATCATCTGAAATGACAGAGGTTCAAAACAGGTGTTATGACCTCATTCAAATGGATTCCCAAATCCCTCCATCCATTCTACCTGCCTTTCTGGATGCCTTCTCTTTAGCATCCTTGAACATGGACTCACAACCCCCCTGCTCCACGCAGACCTGACAAGTTTTATAAAGTCCCTGAAACTGCAAAGTTTCCAGTTAAGTGCCCTGCTGCAGACCTTACCACAATTTCCATTTCCACAGATAAGGTTTCAAAACTGTTGCCTACTACCACCATCCTTGCAGTTGACAAGGACAGCAAAACCATGGAACGCCTGGGTAAGAAACTGTATACCTCTGCTACTCTGGCTTTCAGAGCTACTAATTACCAGACACACATGGCTAAATATGCCTTATCCCTTTTGGAGAAAGTCTCTAAGGAATTGTCGACTCCTCAGATTTTGCTGCAAAACTTCAGTGTCTTCCCTAGTTGCTGTCTCTTCTCAGGTTACCAGACACACTATAAAGTGCAGTTATGATACTGCTGAGGCCTCAGCCAGGTTAGCAGCATCAGCATCTTCTTTGAGAAGGTACTTCTGGCATGTCTACAACCTCTACCAGAAGACGTTAGAGCCAAGCTGGTTGATGCCCCTTTGGACAATACTGCCCTGTTTGGAACAAAAGTGGCTGACTTATTTAAGTCATTACAACAAAAGGTGCTGGTGTCTCCTATCCCAAAATTCCAGAGGAATTTTCCAGCAAAAACACAATTTATTAGAAAGCAGTCTCACCCTGCTGCTTCCACAAAGCCTAGAAAAGCATCCAGGAAACAACCCACTCCTGCCAGAGCCTCCACCTCTTCTAGCCAGAGGCTACCCTTTCAAGACAGGGCAGGTAGTGTCTGACTACCTGACAACCTTAAAACACACACCTTCTCCCTCTATCCCTTTCTCGGTGCGTCTCTCTCACGGTCTCCAAATGTGGACACTTGTCACTTCAGACAAATGGGTTGTTTCTATAATACAAAACAACTATTTTATGACTTGGCTCATACCTCCAAAGAGAAGGGATATCCCACAGCCTCTAAAAGAACAGCTCCACCTATTGCAGCCAGTGTTAGACAACCTGATGGAACAAGGCGCCATTCAAACAGTTCCACTGTCTGCAAAGGGAAGAGGTTTCTACTTCAGGATTTTCTTGGTTCCAAGAAAAGACGGTCCCTGGAGGTCAATTCTGGACCTCTCACTACTCAGCCTCTTCCTTCAGGTTCCAACTTTCAGGATGTTCACCTTACCAACTCTCTTTCCGCTCCTACCTCCCCAAGGCTTCATTGCCACCTTAGATATCAAGGATGCTTACCTTCACATCCCGATAAGGCCCAGTTTCAAGAAATACCTAAGGTTCTCTGTGGGTTCCTGTCACTTTCAATTCTTTGCTTTGCCCTTTTGGCTTTCCACTGCACCCAGAGTCTTCGCCAAATATCTGGCTCCAGTTATTGCCTTCTGCAGGACAAAAGGAATCCAGATATTGCCTTAATTGGATGATGTGCTCATTCAGGCAGACTGCAAACAGGCCCTCCTGCAACATTTGCAAGTTGCCATTACTCTCCTGTAGTCCCTGTAATTTCAGATCAACTTCCCAAAATCTCACCTGGAACCTACTCGAGACATTGTCTTCTTGGGGTGCAGGATTCATACAGACATCATGAAAGTCTACCTCCCCCCCAAAAAAGTGGAAAGCTTGACACAACACCTCCTTCTGGTTCTCCAGACCACAGAGTTAACCACAAGGCAGTACCTCAGGCTACTGGGCTACATGGCACCCACTATCCACATCTTACCATTAGCAAGACTCCATATGAGGAAATTGCAATGGCACCTCAGGTCAGTTTGGACCCAGCATTCCCCCCTCCCTGGAGTACAGGGTCCCCCTTCTGCCCTGCCTCAAACAAGAAATCCATTGGTGGTTGAAGCAGCAGATGAACCTCAATCCAGGTCTTTCCATCCAACCACCTCAACCCAAACAGAGCATGCACACAGATACCTCAAACTTGGGCTGGGGAGCAACTCTGGACCACCTGAGTGTGCAAGGGGTGTGGCCAGGGCCACACAGAAAAGAAGACATCAGTATCCAAGAGATGAGGGCAGTATTATTGGCCCTGCGAACCTTCCAAACCAATATACAGTAAGAACCACTACAAATCTTTACAGACAATGCCACAGTGCTGTGGTATCTCAACAAGCAGTGGGGGACCAAATCTTATTTGTTTTGCAGACTAGCTGTACTGTTGTGGGAACTAGCCACCTCCCAGTGAGTTACTACTTACAGGTGATTTACATTCCTTCACAACAGAATTCTCAGGCAGACTTCATCAGCAGATTTGTGACAAACAACCATGAATGGATACTTCACAGGGATGTCTTTCTGGACCTGGTCCACCGGTGTGGTACACCTCAAATAGACATGTTTGCCTCCTCCATCAACAGGCAACTTCCGTCCTTCTGCACCAGACTTCCACACCCTCAGGCTATGGCAACAGATGCCTTCTCAATCTCCTGGAACGGGATGTTTCTCTATGCATTCCCCCCTTCCCCCTTGTTCAGAAGGTCCTGCTGAAAATACAGCAGAACAGACCAAAAATCTTGCTGGTGACTCCCTGTTGGCTAAGACAGCACTGGTTCCCCTCATTTTACAGCTATCCAAGGGCAATCACCACAAGTTACCCCTCATAGTGAACCTTCTCACACACCACAAGGGATCCCAAATACACCAACAGTGGCAATCTCTGCACCTCATTCTGTGGGTGATAGGATTCTGATCCCTTTCAGATACCTTTACAGTGAGGACATGCTCACTGTCCTGCAGGAGGCCAGGAAACCAAATACAAGGAAATCATACCTATCAAAGTGGAAGAGATTTTCAATATGGTATCTGAAAAGGCAGTTGGACACGCTGAAAAGCAAGACCCCTCAAGTACTGTCTTACCTGTGTGAACTATTGCAGACAGGGTTGGCTTACTCATCCATTAAAGCCCACTTGTCTGCCATTTCAGCTTGTCTTCTCCTGGATCCCCCCTAGCTTTCAGACTATCAGCTAAGTTATTCCTTAAAGGAGTCCTTCACCTCAGACCACCCAGGAACCCCCCCCCCCCCATGGGACCTCAACTGTGTTTTAGAGACGCTCACGCTTCCCCCATTAGAGCCAGTGGATAAAGCTTCCCTAAAACATTGCACATGGAAAACTGTCCTACTCCTGGCCTTGACTTCAGCCAGGAGAGTGTCAGAGTTGCAAGCCCTCGTGGCTATTCCACCCTTCCTAGTATTCCACACCGACAGGGTAACTCTTAGAGCTAGCCCCTCCTTCATGCCCAAGGTGGTGAATGACCTTTCCCTTAATCAGGCCATCCACCTACCAACCTTCTTTCCTAACCCACAGGGAGACAATGAGAGAGTACTCCATTTCCTGGATGTGCACAGACAACTCAGATTTTATCTGCACAAAACCAAGCCCATCAGACAAGCTGATCTACTGTTTGCCTCCTTCCATCCCAGGGCCCTAGAGAAGGCCGTAACCAAACAAACCATTTCAACATGGATTTCCAAAGGTCTCACCTTTTGCTACAAGCACCATGGGAAATCCCTGCAAGATACTGTCAAAGCATACTCCACCTCAGGCCTCATGGCCTCCTCAGGGGCTTTCTTCAGAGGTTTGGATACCTCCACAATGCTGAAAGCAGCTACTTGGTCTTCGGTGCACACCTTCACCAAACATTACAAATTAGATCAAGTTTCTAGGGCCAGAGCTGGGTTTCCCAGGGCTATCCTCCATGGATTCTTGGAGAACTCCACTCGGCCACCACCTCCTTCACAGTGAGCTTTGGCACTCACCCATATGTGATGAATACTACAACATGGGAATAGAAGGACATAGAAAAGTTGTGCAAACTCTTACTATAACCATAGATAGCCTTCTCTTCCATGTTGCAGCATTCCTTCACACCCACCTACCCTTCCTAGTATGCAGCATTTCCCTTTCTGGATAGCATGGGGCTGGCATTTCCCTTCCTAGGACTGGTTCCGACTTTGGCTTACAGTTCTGAAGGATGGTGCATGCAGATGTCACTTTTATGGCCCATGTTCTACTAGCCACGTCAGACGTCCCACGCACCATATATTGACTGAAATATTTTGTGTACTGGCCGGATGTTCGGGTAGCAAGAGAAGTAAACCCATATGTGATGAATACTGCAACATGTTTAAGAAGGACATCTATGGTTATGGTAAGATTTTACACAACTTTTCTTTCAGCTAAAATATTGTCTCCCTCTAATTGCTGCATCTTCTAAAATGTATTTATTTATTTTATTTATTTAACATTTGTTTACTGGGAAAGTCCAACTGGGACAGAGATCATTTTCAGTGGAGGCCTGGAGAAAAAAATTGTCCAGATGCATGTCTTTGGAATGTGTGAGGAAACTGGAGCACCTGTAGGAAACTCACCCAAATGCAGGGAGGACATGCAGACTCGGTACAGAAGGCACCCCAGCCGAGAATCGAACCAGAGAACCTCTTGCTGTGATGTGACAACATTAACCGGCGACAACATTAACCATTGTACCACTGTAAGGCCCTTGAAATGTATCCACTGTTAGTCTGTTTCAAACGCCATTTGCAGACTTATCACTGTTGCCCCAAGAAATGAAAACCACCACTAAACCATTGAAAAAGCTAACTGGCTAGCTGTGAGACAACGTGCTGAATTTCTGCTTGCCTCTCAAGAATGGCACCTTCCTCCCACTAGTTTCCAGAATATTTAGAGATGCACCAACACACAACCTTAGAAATCTTAATCACTCATGTCCTCTCTTCAGTGCCCCACCACCGCCACCACCAAACTAGGTGTCACTGCATAGAGCTGTGGGAATCTCTTCCTTTTCTTAAAGATCATTCTTCTTACCTCAATTTTTTTATCAGAAATAGTTACATTTCAAGACTGTAGGGAAATACAACTGCATCTTTATGATCATATAACTTAACCTCTTCATTCCCTTCTTTCATATTCATAACTTGCTCTTATTTGCAATATGTATGTGATGTGTGTATGTACTGTGTTTTTTTTTCTGTCACTCTGTATATAATGCTGTTTATCTACTGCCGTCATACCCTCAAGCCAACCAGGACATTCATTTTGTATATAATATTTATGTATATGTTGCATTTTGTCATTCACTGTGTATGTAATGTGTTATATATCTGTTGTGTTTCCCTTGGGCTGAGACTGAAATAGGTCCAATAGGATTAGTATTCTAATCCGTTTAACAAATTCAGAATAAATAAATGCATTTCTTCATTTCTCATCTTACATTCTTTGTCCTTATTTTGATCCCGTCTTCCTATTTCTGTTTATCAGTAGTGTACAACTGAATGTAGGAGCCCCTTACTCAGGCAAGTTCATGGAAGAAAAGCACCACAGTTCATACAGTGTACACTGTTAAAGACAGCAATCTAATATGTATCTGTTATGACCACATGGTATAGACAAGACAGTTACTGAGGTTATATGTATCAGTTAATTACAGAATGGAAAGTTGTATAAATTAGGTCTGTGAACAAATAAGACCTGTAATTAAGAACACTAATACAATAAAATTACAATGGCTTTAGGTATAAATCCGGTTACAAAAAAGTACCCTGAACAAAGAAAAAATTTGCAGTTGTCCTCTAGTAAATCTGTTGTGGGTAAAATCTTGCTGGTGATTAATTAAGTTAGTGTATTTATTTATTTATTTAACATTTGATGTTATGTGATCCTATCTCGCCTACATTCTGAATGATGGGTTCGGAGCCGATCCCTCGGCTCCGACTCGGCACGCTTATGCCAAAGAGCGAAGTCTCTTATTGGCTGAGCTTACTATATCCCAGGATGCACCACCATCAGTCCCCCAGATCTCGTTTGCCGCTTAACTGCAAGGACGTGGTCTCGAGCTGGCTGGGCTGAGTAGCTTTTATTAACTACTTTTCTGTCAGTTTTGTGCTTGTATTTCACAAAAGCCGTTTTAACGGCTATTGCTGCCTATAGCTGCCTGTTGTGTACGATTGAGTAGTGGAATTTATTGTGTGTGATTGGGTAGAGTTTGTTTCGCCCCTTCAATCCAGGCCCTTTTCGGTCAAACTGTATAACTGAACTTTTTAGTGTGTTAAAGTTCCCGGTTATTACACCTAAGGTTGTGTTTTTACACTGTTTCTGTAAGCCTTCGGTTTTTGTCATAGCGATTCTACAGTTGTGAAATTTCCTGTCAGAAATTGTTTGACATCATGTCTCAAGCCCCTAGGCCTTCGGGCTTTAAAAAATGTACTAAATGTGCTTTTAAGATGTCTGTTACTGATGACCATCTACTTTGTGTTTATTGTTTAGGGGCAAAGCACTTGCAGGAGTCATGCAGCGTCTGTCACGCTTTTTCCTCTAGGGTCCTCCAGGAGAGGAAAAATAAATTAATTCTTAAAGGGTTGATTAAACCCTCTTTTGAAGAAGCCTTGTCTTCTGCTCCGACTCCTGCCAAAAAGAAAAGGGCTTGGGCTCCGACCAGTCCGTCGGATCCGACTGCCAAGAGACCTAGGCAGGCCTCTCCTTCGCCTCCCAAGACTTGGAGCCGAGGTCGGAACGGTCTGCCTCGATGCCTCCAGTATCGACTCCTCGGGCTTGAGCCGATGGCTGGGGCATCGAGGCGGGTCACCTTCGCCGCTCCACTGCTCTCGGAGCCGACAAGGGTCGCCGCTCAGACACTTCCTCCTCGGCGCCGAAGTCTACCTCGGCACCGATGGAATCTGGTGTGTGTTTCCTCGGCGCCGATTCTCATAGAGTCGCCTCGAGCCGGTCCCCTAGTCCCTTGGGGCCGAGGAGAGGTCTTCTCGAACCCGTTCTGTTTCCTCTCGGTCTTCGAGAATGTCGGATTCTGATATAGACAGGGTGCTCCAAAGATTTTTCCAGTCCCCAGTCTTCCAAAATTTGTTTCGCTCCGACCCAGTTGGCTTCGGAGCCGATGGCCATGACCCACCCCATTGTTATTCCTCCTCCGACTGCTTGGCTCCGTCGGAGCAGGTGCTCTTGGAGCCGGTGGAGATCTCAGGGTCGGCTCCGACCCTTACTCCAACCCGGGCCTCGGGTCCGAGTTTGGTACGTGGACTTCTTGGCTGGACCCGAGGGTGATGTTTGGGACCGATGCTTTCGGTTCGAGCCTCCCTCTCGGTGCTTGGCTGCGGGACTTCCGTCTACTATCATGGCCCCGGAGACTGGGCGCTCCCAGGATTCTGGAGGTCCGGCTTTCAGAGCCATGAGGAGTGCCTTGGCCAAATCCTCTTCGCCATCTCTCCGGTTTTACCAGCACCTTCCCTGGGCGTGGAGACTGGGTCTTTGGCAGTTCCCTGTCCATAGCCAGCGGAGCCCCGAGGCCTGAGGTTACCCCAGTGGGGTTCCCCTCTTCCTGAGGGTTCTTGAGTCATCTCCAGAGGAACCCCAAGGAAGAGATCGTGCAAGAGGAAGCACGTGGACTCCCGAGTCTATCACATCGGACACGGATATGGATGATGCAGAGGGGTCCCCTAAGTCGTCCTCGGATGATGTCTCCTTTGCAGACATCTTAGAGATCCTCAAACAACGAGGCGGCTGGATGTCCAAACCCCCTCTGCGGACGAATCAGTGCTCCTCAAGGCCTTTGGGGCTCAGCCCTCCGCCTCCTGGGTATCTCCGCCCTTGACGAGCTTCTGGATTTAGTTTGTCGAAGGCGGGAACACCGGATACTGTGGAACCAGTCCCTTCTCGTCCAAACAAATTCTTATCTGCTCCCCGAGAAGGAGTTCCTTACTAAAGGCGTGGCTGTAGATGCCATGGTGGTGGCATCTGCTACACAGCAGGACGTGGCAGAGGCTTCAACGTCCATCCATCCTCCTAATAAGGAGTCTAGGAGTATGGATAGGTACGGAAGCGCACCCTGACTTCAGCGGCCTTTACCTTAAGGTCTCTGAATTATTTGGCACATTTTACCAGGCTTCAGAGGGATCTGGTCAAGGAGTTGTCAGACTCCTCTCGGGTAACCTACCTGAACAGCTAGCCCAGTCCGTTAGCTCTCAGTTGGCTATCCTTACGTCAATTGCTAACTCGTCCATGAGGCTCATATCCTATGCGGCCGAAGGGGCGGGTAGAGCGGCAGGCACAGGCGTGGCTCTCGTGAGACAGGCCTGGCTCCGCTTGTGTCAGTTCGGAGGCCTTCAAGTCTTCCTTCGCCGCTCCCTTTGATGGGTCCTCATTGTTTGGACCCAAGGTGAAAGACACCCTTACCCGCTGTGAGCAAGAGGGAAAACGTTATCTGCCGTGGGGCCCGTTATTCCACTCCCTTCGGCCTTACCCCAAGGCCAAAGGAGGGAAAATGTGGTTCAAAATCTCGCAAGTTTTTCTCCCAACAGCAGGAAGATTCCCGTCCAGAGGCAGAGGGCGGGAAATTTTTCAGGAGACGCCGTCCCAGAGGCGGCAGAGGGCCCCGCAATTCTGGAGACCGCGAGTCCTTTCGTGGCTCTTCAGCCTCCCACACGACATGAGGGATTGCCCGGCTGTGCTGCTCGGAGCCAGTCGGGTGTCGTTGCCAAGCACCTAAAAGCCTGGGAGTCAATCACTCAGGACAGATGGGTGCCCGGATAATGCCGGAGGTTACACCATCCCATTCAAATACTCACCCCTCCGTCCAAGAGAATCCCGGACCCACACCCAGTCAAAGGGAAATAGCAGCCGCAGAAGCTTCAAAGCTGCTAGAAAAGGAGTCATCCAACCGGTCCCCACAGACCAAATCGGATCAGGAAATTACTCCAGGTTCTTTTAGTGCCAAAAGACAGGGGACCTGAGACCAATATTGGATCTCAGCAGACTGAACCTATCCGTACGAAATCCGAATTCGAATGGTCACGTTGCAATCCATTCTCCCGTTGTTGGAGAAGGATGTTTGGATGTGCTCCATAGACCTCAAGGACGCCTATTATCACATACCGATACATCAGGCGTCCAGAAGGTATCTGCGCTTCAGCCTGGGAGCCAGTCATTACCAATTTTGTGCTCTGCCCTTTGGTCTCACCACAGCCCCAGGGTGTTCACCAAGTGTTTGGCAGTAGTGACGGCTCACCTGAGGAGCCTTGGATTCCAAGTGTTTCCCTATCTCGACGACTGGCTCCTGACTGCCACCACCAGGCATCTACTTATGGACAACCTCAAAGCCACCATCTCCTGGGTGTTTCCCTGGGGATTACATTCAATTGGTCAAAGTCTGTCTTGCTGCCCTCTCAGCGCATAAAGTTTATAGGAGCAGAGATAGACTCAAGATTGATGCGTGTCTTTCTTCCTGCCGAAAGGATCCGAACCTTACAGGGCCAAGTTCAAGCTCTGATCTCGAGATCCAAAGCCCCAGCCAGGATGGTCCTACAGGTTCTAGGCTCAATGTCTGCCACGGTACTTTTAGTTCCTCTAGCAAGGTTACACATGAGGATTCTTCAGTGGCTCTTATCAACTCAATGGTCCTTTCAAGATCTTCCCTCAATCATCACATCATGATTACGGAATTATGCAAAGGGACCTGCGCTGGTGGCTTCAGACATCCAACTTGGATCAGGGAAAAACCTTCGTTCTCCCTCCAGTGGTTACCCTGACGACAGATGCCTCCCAGATAGGGTGGGGGCATTGTCTGGGCAGGCTAGTTCAGGGCTCCTGGCTTCCGGACGAAGCTCTTCTCCACATCAACGTGTTGGAGATGAGGGCTGTACTTCTATCCCTACAGGCCTTACACAAGTTCCTTCCTCAGGGCATTATCGCCATCCACACAGACAACATGTCGGTGGTTTGGTACCTGAACAAACAAGGAGGGACCAGATCGTATCCCCTTTGCAGAGAGGCCATGAGAGTGTGGGAATGGGCTGTAGCTACCAACCGCTTCTTGGTAGCGACCCACATCCCGGGAAAGTCAAATGTGTTGGCGGACAAATTAAGCAGGACAATTCTCTCTCCTCACGAATGGTCTCTAAACCGCACAGTAGCAGCCCAGGTTTTCAAGAGGTGGGGGACGCCATGCTGCGACCTATTTGCGACTCCACAAAACACCAAGTGCCAAAGGTTCTTCTCCTTGATTCCTCATCAGGAAGTACCGGCCATGGATGCTCTAGCACAACCCTGGCCAACAGGGTTGCTTTATGCTTTTCCTCCAATTCCACTCCTTCCCAAAGTCATTCAAAAGCTTCTCAGCTAAGGTCTTCAATGATTCTGATTGCCCCATACTGGCCTCGTCAGATATGGTTTCCTTACCTGAAAAGCATGCAGTGGACGATCCGTGGACCTTAGACCTGATCCCGGATTTGCTAATCCATCAGTCGGGACATTGGCATCAGTCCCTTCAATCTCTGAAATTGACAGCTTGGCTCCTCCACTTCCGACCTTAGTTAGAAGTCACACGCTAGACCGGAAGTTGTTCACATTTTGTCTTGACCCACAAACCCACCACTAACAAATTGTACCTCAGTAAGTGGAAGAGGTTTGCTATCTGGGCTCAACTCAAGGGCTTAGACCCTATCACTGCTCCTGTCCCAGAGGTTTTGAAATTCTTAACATCCCTATTTAATCAGGGATCTTCTGTCTCAACTATTAAAGTTCAACTAGCTGCTATCTCTAAATTCCATGAATCCACGGATCCTCCTTTGATGAGCAGCAGGCTATGTAAAACATTCATTAAAGGTGCGAGTCTGTTAAGACCACCAATTTTTCATCCTGCACCTCCGTGGGATCTTGATTTAGTGCTTCGCGCATTAACATCTCCCCCTTTTGAACCGGCTGCTACATGCGAATTGAAATATCTGTCATGGAAAACGGCATTCTTAGTGGCTATTACTTGACAAGAAGAGTCTCAGAGCTTCAAGCCCTGTCTATTAAACCACCATATCTGATTTTCCACAAAGATAGAGTATCTCTTAGGCCTAATCCATCCTTTGTCCCAAAGGTCTGCTCTAGTTTCTGTCTTCAACAATCTCTAGAACTACCAGTTTTCTTTCCAAAATTCTCTAATGAAGCAGAATACACTCTCCATAAATTGGATGTTCACAGGCAATTACGCTTCTATTTAGACAGGACTCAGCAACCGTAAGTCAGACCAGTTGTTTGTGTCCTTCTCAGATAATAAATTGGGCCAAACCATCACAAAAGCTACAATCTCAAAATGGATCAGAGATTGCATAACTCAGGCCTATTCTTCTTCAAATAAGCAACTTGCATCATCTATCAAAGCTCATTCTACCAGAGCTATGGCTACTTCTATAGCTTTTCATTCCAAGCTCGCTATTTCGAAATTTGTGCTGCGGCTACTTGGTCCAACCCGCACACTTTCATTTCCCACTACAAATTGGATGTGGCATCTAAAGGACGAGCTTCATTTGGTTCCACGGTACTCAGGAGTGTTTTCCAGTGAGCCACCCAGGATTCAGGTGCTAGGGGCGCTGTCCCATCATTCAGAATGTAGGCGAGGCAGGATCACAGAACATCTTTTAGGTACGTACTCACCATAACTTCAGGCGTTTGGGATCCATCTCGCCACATTCCTGATACCCACCCTCCTTCCCCTGCCTTGCAGATCAGAAGAGATAGAACGGTTTTGAGCTCCACTGTTTTTATCTTGTTTCATCTGACGATGTTATATAAGCAGGGTATGCATGTGTGCATGTATGCGGACAAACTAGATCTGGGGGACTGATGGTGGTGCATCCTGGGATATAGTAAGCTCAGCCAATAAGAGACTTCGCTCTTTGGCATAAGCGTGCCGAGTCGGAGCCGAGGGATCGGCTCCGAACCCATCATTCAGAATGTAGGCGAGATGGATCCCAAACATCTGAAGTTATGGTGAGTACATAACTAAAAGTTTACCAGGAAAGTCCGACTGGGTACAATCCCATTTTCAGCGGAGGCCCTGGGAGAAAAGCTCCACAATACAATTTAAACAGAATTACAAGTCAACATTGGTTACAAAGACTAAGACAGTCACACAGAAATACAGTTTGTGGATACAATAAAAGAAGAAAATAAGCAAATATAAAACAAGCAATAAAGCTGAACATACATTATGTAGAAGATAGAAGAGAGTTCCTAATATGTATGTTACATAATCATGAAAAATATATTACAGAATAAGTAATAAGTTGTAAAAACTATATACAGTTTCTGGCAAGAGACTCGGGTAGTAAATTTCAGTAATAATTTCTGGGCTAGATAAAGGTTAGTGTAAGAATAGCGACAAGGAATGTTAGAAAGTTAAAGAATTATAGAAAGATTAGGCTAGAAAGTAGGTAATGCAGGAAGAGAAGTAAGATAGATCAAGAAAAGTGTGATGTGAAGTTGTTCTATCTCGCCGTACATTTTTACTGATGGGTTCGGAGCCAATCCTCTGGTCCGACTCGGCCAAGTGCAAAAGCTCAAGGTCTTCAACTAGCTCGAGGCCCACTTCCTATCCCATGATGCACCTTGTGCTTCTCTCAGATTTCGTTTGCCAGTGCAACAGATCAGGAGTGCTTTGACAGCTCTGGCCAGTTAAACTTTGATATTTCTTTTAAAAAAGTGTTAGTTTACCTTGGATAGTTAATTTTTGTAGTTGGTTAAGTTTTCTTTATACTATGAACATAGATAGTTAGGAATAAGTAGTGTGTTTGTGCGTGTGCATGCATGTGCATGTGCGTGCATGTGTGTGTGTGTTTTACCACTTGTTGGTGGCCGTGTTTTTTCTAGGCCGTTTTTTACATCTATCTTTCTTAGAGTAACAACCTGTTTAAATTAGAGGGTTGTCTGGATATTTCTGACTCCCTATCCATAGTGTGTGTTAAGCCTGCTAGATTTTACGGCTAGTTGAACCTGTGCCCAAGTTTTAGGGCCACTAGTTCCATATTCTTCTTAGTGTGTGTTGCATATATTGTGTAGTTCTATATTCTTCTTAGTGTGTGTTGCATATATTGTACAAGTTAGAGTTATAATTCTGTGTTTCCTTCTTTAAATAGTACATTTATCAAGAGCTCTGTAGTGTTATTACGTGTTGTGTTACGCTTCAGTCATAGTTAGATATTTGATAGTTCTGCCATGTCTCAATAAGAAAAGGCTAAGTCAGGATTTATTGGATAAGGACACATCACCGGACAAGACATCCAAATCTTCAAAGACCTTGTCTTCTAAGTCGTCTTCTGGATCAGAGCCAAAAGAGGCTTAATTGACCTCAAAACCAATTGGGACTCCCACCTCTGCTTCACTGCGTTTGGAACTGGAGGTTGTTACTGTTTGTAGGAGTTGGTCCCTGATATTGGAGCCAGTGTCTCCTACTTTAAAGTTCCCAGTCCTTCAGTCACTGGTCTCTACCATAGCCTCTTCCCGGTCCTCAAGACTCTCGGATAAGGATGTGGATCATGTGGATCATGTGGTGCAGAGGCTTCTGCAGAAGCTGATGCTTGCCAAACTTTTATCGGGGCTGATCCCTGGGACTTGGTAACCAACAAAATTCCCCCCATCTTCTGTTCCTCCTCCGATCCATCTCAAAGTTTTGGAGCTGGAGTGCTCGGAGCTGATGATTGTGGAGCCTTCGGGCCCGATGCCTACTTCAGGCTTGTTGGTCCCGACAACCCTGACATCTTCGGTGCCGACCGAGGGATCTAGGAGCCGACACTCACCCGGTCGGGTCTGGGGAGGATAGCAGGCCCGATTTTTTTGGTTCCAACTTTGCCTCTTGGGGCATCGGCTCGGGTGAGCTCGGCTCCAACCGCTGGCTTGGGGCCCTCTTTTCTGGCGCCAAGGGAATCTTCTTTATTTTTGGATCCGGGGGTTTCTTCGCATCAGGACCAAGGTGCCGTCGATGCTATGAGGAGGGTGTTGTCCATGCCAACGACCACACCATCTGAACCAATAGCTCCTTCCCCCAGAGCACCAGTGTCTACCTCTTTATCACACATCCATCTAAAGCGTAGAGACCCGGAGCTTCAGGAAGTCCCATTGGGCGAGCCCTGCTTTTCTGAGACCTCTCCAGAAGCTCCCACTGAAGAGGTTCCCAGGAAGAGATTTTGCAAGAGGAAGCATCTGGACTCCCCACAGGAATCTGTTACTTCGGACACTGACTTAGATGAGTCAGAACGGTCCCCACTGACCCCCTTGGAGGATATCTCCTTCGCAGATATCCTGGAAATTCTTAAGCAGAGGGGTGGCTGGAAGTCCCTTAACCCTACTGATGATGAGTCAGTGCTCCTGAAGGCTTTTGGGTTTCAACCCTCCACCTCCTGGGTGTCTCCACCCTTTGATGAGTTGATTGAGCTAATTTCTCGAAGGGCGTGGGAATCCCCCAATACCATGGAGCCTGTCCCTAGGAGGCCTAATACATTTATAACTTCCCCCCAGAGCAAGACCTTCCTGACCAAGGGAGTGCCCATTGATGCTATGGTTGTGGTGGTAGCCACCAAGAAGGAACTGTGTCAGAAACTTCTATGTCTGTCCATCCTTCTAACAAGGATTCTTGGATCATAGACAGATATGGTAAGCGCATGTTTAGTTCAGTGACTTTTGCTCTCCGATCTCTGAACTATTTAACACACTTCATAAGGTTGCAAAGGAATCTCCTGAAAGAACTAGGAGATAGTCTACAAGGTTCAGTAGCTGTGGGGGTCTCAGAGAAGATAACTTCCCAGCTCACTACCCTAAATTCTCTTGTAAACTTTTCTATGCGCCTGGTCTCCTATGCAGCTGATGGAACAAGTAGGGCAGCGGGGACAGGAATTGCTCTTAGGAGGCATTCTTGGATGCGCTTATGTCCCTTTGTGGAGCCCTTTAAGTCCTCCTTTATTAGCACCCCTTTTGATGGCTCATTCATTTTTGGACCAAAAGTGAAGGAAACGCTTACCAGGAGTCAACAGGACAGAAAGACTCTGTCTGCCGTTGGAGTCTGCTTTTCCACCCCTACCAGACCTTACCCCAAAGGTCAGAAGGGAGGGGAAGATGTGATTCCGTAAAACTCAAGGAGTTTTCCAGGACACTCATGGTGAACCCCCCCCCCCTAGAGGCAGAGCAGGGGTTAACAGTGGAAGACGCCACCCACACGGCAGAGGGGTCCGCAGAACCAGGGCGACAGAAACCAGTTCTTTGGCAAGCCCTATCAGCACTCCTGAGAGGAGGCCCCAACTGTCCATCTCTGGAGGCAGTCGGGGGATGCTTCTCTTTGTACCCAGACGCCTGGCTAAAAGTAACAAATGACAGCTGGGTACAAAGCATCATATCCAGAGGATACTCAATTTTCTTTGCAACCCCTCCATATAAGGAAAATCCTGGATGTTCCACCCAGTCACAGGGAACAGGCAGCCTCAGAGATTCAAAGGTTGCTGGAAAAAAGAGTCATCCATCCAGTCCCAGCAGACCAAAGAGGATCCAGAACTTACTCAAGGTTTTTTTTAGTTCCAAAGAAAACAGGGGACTGGAGGCTAATTTTGGATCTCAGCAGACTAAACAAGTTGGTCAGAAAAACAAAATTCTGGATGGTCATGCTACAGTCAATTCTTCCCTTTTTAGGGAAAGACCATTGGATGTGCTCGATAGATCTCCAGGATGCGTACTCCCACATAAAAATGGACAGGTCATCCAGAGTTCATCTGTGCTTCCAGCTGGGAGCCAGTGATTATCAATTTCGGGCTCTGCCCTTTGGTCTCACTACAGCCCCCAGAGTGTTTGCCAAATGCATGGCAGTAGTCACGGCTCATCTGACATGTTTGGGATTCCAGGTGTTTCCATACCTAGACAACTGGCTCCTCACTGCCACTACCAAGCATCAACTCATACAAACAAGGGACACAACTTTGAACCTCTGCAGTCAGTTGGAGATTACTATAAATTCAGGGAAATCTACCTTGTCGCTATCGCAACATACCATTTTTATAGGAGCAGAGCTAAATACCATTACTATGACCCTAAACCTTCCTCCAGAAAGAGTTTGTGTTTTACGAAATCAGTTTCTGGACCTGCTTCTGAGTGAAAAAGCCCCTGTGTCAATGGTACTCAAATTGTTAGGGGCAATGGTGGCAGCGATCATTGCAATTCCTTTGGGTCGGATGCATATCTGTGTACTACAATGGCTCCTGTTCATGCAATGGTCCTTTCAAGAACTCCAAATGTCACACAAAATCCTGATAATGAATTCCTGCAAGAAGGACCTACAGTGGTGGCTGACATCCCACCAAGTAACTTTAGGTCGCCCTTTTGTTCTACCCGCTCCCATAGGCACAGTGACCATGGATGCCTCCCTGATAGGGTGGGGTGGGGCATTATCAGGGAAGAACAGCCCAAGGCATGTGGAACAGATACAAGGCTTACCTGCCTATCAATGTTCAGGAGATGAGAGCAGTACTTCTAGCATTGCAGTCCTTTCAAGACTCTCTCCCTCTGGAAACTGTTGCAATTCAGACAGACAATATGTCAGTAGTCTGGTACATAAACAAACAAGGAGGAACCAGATCTTACCCCCTGTGTTGAGAGGCCCTGAGAATATGGCAATGGGCAACTTCCACCCAGCGCTTTCTGATAGCAGTGCACATCCCGGGGAGATCCAGTGTGATAGCAGACAAGCTGAGCAGGGAGATTCTACTGCCTCACGAGTGGTCCCTAAAAGAAGACGTAGCGGAAAGGATATTCCGCTGATGGGGCCAACCTTGCTGCAATCTCTTTGCAACTTCAACAAAGACAAAATGCAGCAGCTACTTCGCCCTAACACCCCCTCCGGGGGATGCCCCAAGGGATGCACTTGGAGGATCATTTTCTTTAACACCTCTTCTGCCTTAACACCAAACAAAGTATCATGCTGTAGTGGAGCATCCAATAATTTTACTTTAACATGTTCAGGTAAACTTTGTTCTTTCAACCAAGCATGGCTTCGAATGACAGAGCCTGTAACTGCGGCTCTACAAGAAGCCTCTAATGAATCAAAACCACATTGCAGAGTATGCTTTCCTACTTGTTCAGCTGCATGCAGACAGTAAAGGATTTCTTACAGGTTCAACCACCTAAGTTTAGCAGAAACTGGCCTTCAAAAAATTGGTCCTTTCCGGTGTCAGACAGGCCACAAAGAGGCAGATACAGACACCCAAGAGGCAGATCTCAGCCCCAAGGCTCCTACAGACCTAAACAATGGGGTACCTCAGCCCCCAAAGGAGGAGAAGACAAATCACAACTTTATAGGAAACAGTCCCAATGACTTCCCTCTACAAATGCCAAGCACTTACCTTTTGGCAGCACCCTTAGGGGGAAAGCTAGCACTTTTCTCACAAAATTGGCACATAATCACCCAGGACAAATGGATACTGAATATTGTTTCTCAGGGTTACAGGTTCCACTTTCACACCCTTCCAAAAATCAAAAGGTATGCCGGACCTGCCACAAAACCAATGGGCAGAGGCACAAAAGCAAATTTCTGCTCTCATGGACATGGGAGCTATTCAAAGAGTACCACAGCAAGAACAGGGACAAGGATTTTACACAAGACTTTTCCTGGTACCCAGAAAGGACAAAGCCTGGAGACCAATACTGGACTTGTCAATCCTAAATACTTTCCTGGATGTTCCAAAATTCAAAATGTTAACACTGCAGCAACTACTACATGCTGGGCAAGAAGGCTTGGCTAGTTACTTTGGACCTCAAGGAGGCATACCTGCATGTCCCAATCAGACAATCTTGCAGAAGATACCTCAGATTCATAGCTGGCTCAATGCATTACCAATTCTCTGCACTGCCCTTTGGCTTATCTACTGCGCCCAGGGTCTTCACAAAATGCCTGGCACCAGAAATTGCATTTTGCAGACAAAGAGGAATTCAAATATATCCATACTTGGACGACTGCCTTATTCAAGCAGAGAGCAAGGACATTCTACTAAATGGCGTTTGTAAAAAGATTACTAATTTGTCTAGGGTACACAGTAAACGAAAAGAAATCAAAACTAGTGCCCTCTCAAGAGATAATATCTCTGGGTGCAAGCTTAAATACAACTACCCAGATGGCTTATCTCACGCCAGACAAGCAAAGGCAACTGACTCATTACTTTCAAATGATGGCAACAAAGACCCAGCTCCTTGCAAGAAAAATTCTGCAGGCCCTGGGCTTCATGGCATCCTGCATTCTACTAATTCCATATGCAAGACTGCATATGAGGAAACTACAATGGTATCTAAAAAGTGTTTGGACTCAACATTGCCACAGCCTGGAAACAATAATAACTCTAATTCCCTGCCTACAACACGAGTTTCGATGGTGGTCCTGGGCCTGTCACCACAACAAGGGACAGATTTTCACCTTACCCACAGCCAGGCAGACAATAACAACAGATGCATTGGATTATGCCTGGGGGGCACACATGGCAGGAAAATGTATTCAGGGCACGTGGCCCAAGGAACAAATGCATCTTCACATCAATCAAAAAGAGATGCTAGCTGTACAGAATGCCCTGACAGCCTTCAAGGATCTACTACATCCAGGACAACTTTTACTAAAGACAGACAATACCACAGTTATGTGGTACATAAACAAGCAAGGGGGCACATTCCTACCCCCTCTGCAGGCAAGCCATGACTTTGTGGAACACAGGACTGACCTATCAAGTACATCTGCAGGCACAATTCCTGCCAGGAATGAAAAATACACTGGCAGACGAACTAAGCAGAAATCTCATGGATCCTCACGAATGGAAACTAAATCCACAAGTCTTCAGCATGATAACAAGGAAATGGAGACGCCCAGACATAGATCTTTTTGCCTCCCCCTCACAACTGCCAACTACAGAGATTCTGCACAAGAACTTTTCACTCACAAGCATGGAAAGTGGATGCTCTATCATTCAGCTGGAAAACCCTGACAGTTTATGCCTTTCCTCCACAACCGCTTCTTCCCAAGGTGCTCCTAAAAGTCAGACAAGAGAAGCCAAAAATGATCCTGATTGCCCCAGACTGGCCACGCCAGCACTGGTACCCAATCCTAAAGAGCTTGTCTCAAGGCCCAGCCTGGTCTTTACCTCAAATTCCTCATCTTCTGACTCAACAAAACAATCAGATTCTGCACAGTCAACTCAGAACCTTAAATCTGGCTGCATGGCAGATAATATAGCCACTCAGACCACACCTCTCTCTAAAGCTGTTATGGATGTCATTTTAGAAGCCAGGAGGCCCAGCACTAGGAAATCTTATGCAGAAAAATGGAAGAGATTCTGTGCTTGGAACCAGGCACAAGGACTCGAACCACTTGTCCCAAATATACCTCAGATTTTACAATACCTAACTGAGATGCTGGACAAAGGCCTATCCTTCTCATCAATTAAGATCCATGCCTCTGCCATTTCAGCTCATTACAATATGGAACCTCCTATTTTTTCACATCCACTACTAAGACAGTACCTCAGAGGGGAAAAAAACATAAGACCCCCAAGGAGAGCACCAATACCTACTTGGGACCTCAATTTTGTTTTAGAAAAGCTCACACTGCCTCCTGTTGAGCCAGCCAACACAGCTGATATAAAATTCTTATCATGGAAAACTGCTCTGCTCCTAGCAATAACTTCAGCAAGAAGAGTCTCAGAGTTACAGGCATTAATGGCAGTGGAACCTTTCATCATTTTTCATCAGGACAGGGTCTCTCTAAGGACAAACTCAACATGTATGCCAAAGGTGGTTTCCAGTGTGGCTCTTAACCAAACCATTAATTTGCCAACATTCTATCCAAATCCCCAGAATAAAGGGTTGAGACTTCTGCACGCTTTGGGCATACACAGACAGCTATGATTCTACTTGGACAAAACAAAAGCTTTCAGAAAAACTGAGCAACTGTTTGTAGCTTATGCTGCAGGATCACAAGGAAAGCCTATCTCAAAGCAGACTATTTTAAAATGGATAGGACACTGCATTCGCTTCTGCTATGCACAACATGGCAAATCAGTGCCTAAGAACATTAGGCCACATTCTACCAGAGCAGCAGCCACTTCAGCAGCCTTTCTCAGAGGAGTACCAACCAAAGACATTTTAGAAGCTGCAACATGGAGTTCAGTGCACACTTTCACCAAGCATTCCCACTTACCTCTCTACTCTAAATCCAGAGCAGGCTTTGCCACTGCAGTTCTGCAGGGCCTGGAAGACTCTCGTAGTCCTATTTAGGCCCAGCCACCCAACCACAGCTTTGGGATTCAAACCAAGTGTAATGACTGCAACAGTGAAACATGATGAACATAGTACAGTTGTGTACCTACCATAAATGTAGATGTTCGAGAGTATTCACTGTTGCAGTCCAGGTTACGCACCCACCATCCCCCTTTTCTTTGCTGGGACTTTTCTGTACTTCTCAACTCTATACAACCTATGTGGTGTATTTGCTTGTAGATGAAGGAAATGTTTATTTTACTACATGCATGCTTTTTGGCATAATTTTTTCAGCCTTCCTATTTGGGGGCACCTGACATCTGGGGCAAGAAAAACTGAAGAAAATGGCGTCGGTTGCATCTTTTATACCCCTGGCACACTGATGTCAGGGAAGAGGCGAAAGCAGCCGACGCCGGACCTAGACTTTGGAACTCTGGCCGACTGCGGGTAGCCTGCCAGCAGGATAACCCAAGTGTAATGACTGCAGCAGTGAATACACTCGAACATCTACATTTATGGTAGGTACACAACTGTACGTTTTCCCCTGGTAATCCCAATAGAATATAAATCTCATGGCATACATTGCAGAAGTAAAGGGAGGTCCTCTTTCATTTTTTTGAATCCTCAATTTGTTGGTTAAAAATTAACACTTCAAGATGCCATATTAGAAATTCTTAAGGATTTGAGGAATCGTCTTCTTTTGCCAGTTTTTCTCTTGAGGACACCTCGTTCACTCCTTCAGCGAAGCTGTCAGAACAGTAGCTATTCTGGTCTGGCTTGAAATTATCTCTCTCTATCCCTGGATGCTTTGAGCATTTACTTCAGGAAAGGTAATGAAGACTGTTCTGCACCTTTTCTTAGAACTAGAAACAATTCAAAAGCATCATTGTCTGACTTTGGAAACCTTCTGATCCTGTTCTGATATATCTAGCTCCAAAATTTTCAGAATTTTTCTTTTTTTACATTTTTCACAAGAGCATACAGTTCCTACTTGCACATGCATAGTGTAAAGGTGAGAGGGTATGGATATCCCCTATACCAATTAGTTATTTTTTGCCATTCATATATTTTGTCTTGCAGTCCTAGTGTTGTACCTATAAAAGTACCCATAGTCCATGCCTAAAATGTTGAAGCATTCAGAGTACTCCTGCAGGTGACAGGTCACACCAAAACCCACACTGGCACTGTCTGTGCTGCTTGGGTGAAGAGTATGAGAAGTTACATTGGTGTAAGTTCAAGCACATCAGTGTGATAAAAACAGAAAGAAAAACTTGAGGCTAATGTCTTGCATCTCAAGCTGGTAGCTGTGGAAGGCATTTGGCTCCAGGATCAGCAAGGATTCAGAAGTCTGATTCTAGGCAAATTTTGCCATAGAGAAATTAGAGTAAGGGAACCAGAAGTTAAAAAAGTTGCATCTTCCTACTCTCTTGTACCTCATGAAAGTAGTGAGATTCTCTTCAATTAGTGAGTGGTCAACATTACACACGTGTCAGTTACAGACAGTGGAGCACTAGAGCCGTAACTCCAACAACTGCCTTTGGAGAGGGTCCTTGCCACCTCTGCCACATCAGAGCATCTAGAGCAGATCTAGCCTGCTTGTGTGGAGTGTTTCTTTTGAGTCTTTCAGAGCAGACTCAGTGATTAGACTTTCAATGAAGACATCCTCTTCTCCAAGTCACCCAGGACTCATTGACAAGGGTAGAGACGATTCCTGGAATTATACTGTACCAGTATGGCTGGCTAGGTCAGCCAAGCTGTTAGACATGTCATTTGCTTGATGCCTGTGGGATTTGTCTTCATAGGTGTGGGAGCATGGTTTGATGCCATCTGTAGGCCATGTACAGGCTAGACCTTGTCTTACCTGTTTTGAGTGCATCTCTGAGCTAGAAGTAGAGGACGGGCCTTCCTCTCCCTGACTGTCTTGAGAAGCAGACTCAAAATATTCTGAAGTTCTTGTTTAAGACAACAAGGATAACAAGGCTAGCTCACTATTTCTCACCACCAGATGATTCCTTCTTTGGGGAAGACACTAGGCTGAAGATGCCTACTCTGGAGTAATCTATGTCTCTCCTGACTTCCAGCCAGAAGCATCCTAACCAGCATCATGGAAAGAAGGCTACAGATCTCTCTGTTGGTTTGTGTCATCCATGGAGCCTATCCTTATTAATGTTATCTTCACAGACTTAAGACGTTTGGGTTATACTCCTAAGAAGGCTTGTCACCATCTACAAAACTAGTTTGGATTAGGGTGACATCCTAAGTAGGATCTTAGGAGAACCATCATAGATCACTGAGTTCACAGAAGCTTTTCACCTTCTTCCTAATAAGGAGTGTAAGGCAAGCAGTTGCTCTCCTTTATCACACTGAGACTTGGGTTCCTTGGCAGTTTAATTATTCTTAGGTTCAGAGGTTGGTACTAGGCTTTCAGCTCTAGGGCCTATATATGCCTAGCCATAACAATTCCCTGGCTTTTTCTTCCTACACTATTTACTTCCCTGGACCCCCTGTCTAGCAATAGGTTCATAGGTTGGTACTAGGCTATCGGACCTAGGGGCCTATACATGACTAGCCATTATTCAGTTGTTTGCGGGGAATTGCACTAATTAACACTGACCATTTTCAGCAAAGCCCAGGTGAAGTGATTTGCAGTAGGTGCATGAAATTTACAAAATTGTCATTGTGTCACCTTCCTGACATCCAGTACTCTATTGTGAATCTGTCACTGGAAAAGCTGGCTGACCTGACTGAGTCTGGGGGAAGGGAGGATTTGGAAAACACTCTTGCATCCCAGATTCTTCAGCAAGTTTCCACATAATGTGCTGCAACTATGACTGTGCTGAGGCTGTGGCTTCAGCAGCAGGCATAAGTGTGTGTGTGTGTGTGTGTGTGTGTGTGTGCGCGCGTGTGTGCACGTGTGCAATGGTTAGTGACAGTCAGGCTTTCCTGTATTAAGGACAAGTTCAGCTATACCACTCTGGATATGCCTGTCTGGAGTGGTATTCTCTTGGTCGGACTTCCCAGGATCTGGACAGAAAATTTAAAGGAGGTGGCAGGTTGTCTGGCTCTCCAACGTAGATGAATGAAGCCCCAAACTCTGTCCCAGGCAAACCGTGTTGGATTAGCAGTATGCTTGTCTGAGGATGAGCCTGAGTGGCCTATGCCTTCCTGAAAAGGAGGGAGGCTGCTAGACTGGCAACACATAGCTGTGTCTGAGTGTCTGTCTCCTACCTACATGAACTGCATGACACAGGGACCTTCATGCTGAGCTGGGGAAATAGGAGATGTGTGTCTGTCTGTGTGTGTGTATGTGTGTGTGTGTGTGTGTGTGTGTGTGTGTGTGTGTGTGTGTGCACGCGCGCCATTCCAGAACAGGCAGCTTTAGGGAGTCTGTGAGTAGCCCAGGGGAGGGGTGGATAAGTTGCTTGACAGGACTTGTAGCTGGCCTGATGCCTACCAACAACTATTACTGCTGAGGGAACAGATGGGCCAACAGGGCTTCTCAGGCAGGAATGAATGGACTGTAATGCATTTACCTAGCCCATGGATACACAGAATGTAGTGCATACCAAATGTTCCAGTTGGGAACGGGTAGCTGTCCAGTGTCAGGGTCTTTCAGAGGTGAAGTGAGATAATAAAGAAAAAATGAAGTAGGTTCTGACCAATGTGGAAGGCCTTTTTTCATACCCCTCCATTTGTTTCAGAAAAAAAAAAACACCATATAGGATTAGGAGGGTTCCTAGGTGTCACGTAGTGTAGGCTTAAGTCCATATGGAGGGTAACTGTACCTGTCTGTCCAGAGCTGTGGTCCAGTAACAGTTAGTTCCTTAAATGAGTGCTGCTCCTTTGTCTACCCATGAAGTCTTCTGCTTCCTGGGACTTGTACTTCATGACTGACAGACTCCTCATCCCCCATTTAGACTGTATGGTTCAATAGCAGTGAGGATGGTGTCTTGGAACTTACTGCTGTTCTTCGTGTTTCACTGTTGCAGTCATCACATTTGGGTTATCTGCTTGCAGTAGCCCTCAGTCGGCCTGATTATCAAAGTCTTGGGTCCTGTGTCGGTTGCGGTCTCATCTTTCATGACGTCAGGTAGTCAGGGGTATAAAGCAAGCAGCCGACACCATTACATCAGTTTTTCTTGCCCCAGATGGCAGGTGCCCCCATAATCGGAAGCAATTATACATACAAGGTTACACTTCCTACAAAAAAAAGCAAATACACCAAAAAGCTATTAAGCGTAGTAAAGGAGAGTAAAGGTATAGCCAAAAGAAGTCGGGGCTGGAGACCAGGACTGCAACAGTGAATACACTCGAACATCAACATTTATGGTAAGTGTACACAACTGTACTATGTTCTTTGTGTTTCACTGTTGCAGTCATCACATTTGTGTAGATTCCCAAAGCTAAGAATGGGAGGAGGAAATTAGATGGCACTAGGACCAGGTATAAGGCCCTGCAAGACTGCAGTGGCAAAGCTTGCTTTGGATTTAGAGAAAATTGGCAAATGGTAATGCTTGGTGAAGGTATGTACAGAACTCCAGGTAGCAGCTTCTAGGATGTCCCTGGTAGGGACACCTCTGAGAAAGGCTGTAGAGGTAGATGCAGCACTGGTTGAATGTGGTCTTATCCCCTGTGGGGTAGGTTTTTCATGGTGCTTACAGCAGAAATGAATGCAATGGCATATCCATTTAGAAATGGTTTGCTTGGAAATGGCCTTCCCCTCTGCCCCTGCAGCAAATGCAACCAGCAGTTGTTCAGATTTCCTGAGAGGTTTAGTCCTGTCCAAGTAAAATCGAAGTTGTCTGTGCACATCTAAGGAGTGCAGTATTCATTCCTCTTTGTTCTGTGGATTAGAAAAGAAGGTTGGCAAATGAATGGGCTGATTAAGGGCCACACTGGATACCACCTTGGGCATGAAGGAGGGATTGATCCTGAGGGACACCCTGTCTGCATGAAAGATGATGAAAGGCTCCACTGCCATGAGGGCCTGTAATTCAGGTGCCCTTCTTGCTGAGGTGATGGCTAGAAGGAAGGCTGTTTTCCAAGAAAGGAATTTCAACTCTGCATTTGCAGCTGGCTCAAAAGGAGGTAGAGTGAGTTTTTCCAATACAAAGTTAAGGCCCCAGGCTGGAGTAGGGGCTCTCCTGGGTGGTCTTAAGTTTTTGGCTCCTCTGAGGAACTGCTTCAGCAGTGGTTGACAGAAGAGGGGTAGTACTGTGTTGTAATGAGCTGAAATGGCTGAGGCATGAATTTTGATGGAAAAGGAAAGGGCCTTGTGAAGCATCTCAGTTAAATATTGAAGAATCTGAGGTAAATTGGGCGCTGCTGTGCCCATCCTGAGTTTGGTTCCAGGAACAGAATCTTTTCCATTTTTCAGCATAGGATTTTCTAGTACTAGGCATCCTTGCCTCCAAAATGACATCCAACACTTGCTTACTGAGGGATGGTAATGGAGAGATCAGGTAATTAGCCAGGCTGCCAGGTTCAGGGTTTGAAGCTGTGGGTGCAGAATCTGGCCCTCCTGCTGGGACAGCAGGGCAGGGGTCTGAGGCAGGTGCCATGGTGCCAGCAGTGATGCACTGCGCAAAAGGGGGTACCAGTGTTGGTGTGGCCAGTCTGGTGCAGTCAGTATCGTCCTTGCCAGACCATGTTAAATGTAAATTGTTGGATGCCCCCTTGCACAAAGACAACTTATTTGGCATTAAGGCAGAAGAGAAGGTCTTAAAAAAGATTGAAGAAAAAGCAAAATCTATGCAGACAGTTAAGGATTTTTTACAGGTCCCAGGCTGGAGTAGGGGCTCTCCTGGGTGGTCTTAAGTTTTTGGCTCCTCTGAGGAACTGCTTCAGCAGTGGATGACAGAAGAGGGGTGGTTCTGTGTTGTAATGAGCTGAAATGGCTGAGGCATGCATTTTGATGGAGGAAAAGGAAAGGGCCTTGTGAAGCATCTCAGTTAAATATTGAAGAATCTGCGGTAAATTGGGCGCTGCTGTGCCCATCCTGAGTTTGGTTCCAGGAACAGAATCTTTTCCATTTTTCAGCATAGGATTTTCTAGTACTTAGGCCTCCTTGCCTTCAGAATGACATCCAACACTTGCTTACTGAGGGATGGTAATGGAGAGATCATGTAATTAGCCAGGCTGCCAGGTTCAGGGTTTGAAGCTGTGGGTGCAGAATCTGGCCCTCCTGCTGGGACAGCAGGGCAGGGGTCTGAGGCAGGTGCCATGGTGCCAGCAGTGACACACTGCGCAAAAGGGGGTACCAGTGTTGGCGTGGCCAGTCTGGTGCAGTCAGTATCGTCCTTGCCAGACCATGTTAAATCTAAATTGTTGGATGCCCCCTTGCACAAAGACAACTTATTTGGCATTAAGGCAGAAGAGAAGGTCTTAAAAAAGATGGAAGAAAAAGCAAAATCTATGCAGACAGTTAAGGATTTCTTACAGGTCCAGCCACCCAGGTTCAACAGGCATTGTCCCTCCAAGGACTGGTCCTTTCCTGCTCCCACCAGGTCAGTTCAGCCCAGAACCCGGGGAACCAGACCCCAGAGACAGCAGCCAGAGGGAATGCAGAGATCTAAGCAATGGACTACCTTCACTTCAAAATCAGGGAGCTCTAAGTCACCCCCTTATGGTAAGAACTCGCAACGACTCTCCTCCCTCACCCCCTCCCTCTCCCCACCTCCACTTACCCCAGGAGGAAAACTCTCCTTTCATGCAAACACCTGGGCCACCATTACCAACAACCACTGGGTTCTCAATATAGTGTCCCAGGGATACAGATTTTCTTTCCACACCCTTCCAACTCCAAAAGGGTTCCCAGATCCACCTCAAAACCAGTGGGCAGAGGCGCAAAAGCAAGTCCTTTCCCTGCACTCCATGAGGGCAATAGAGCAAGCTCCTACAGAACAGAAAGGCCAAGGTTTGTACTCCAGACTAATTTTGGTACCCAGGAAAGAGGGCACCTGGCGCCCCATCCTCGATGTATCCATTCTAAACACCTTCTTGGTGATCCCAAAATTCAAAATGCTCACCTTCCAGCAGCTGCTACCCATGCTCTCCAAGGATGCTTGGCTAGCCACCCTAGACCTAAAGGAGACCTACCTCCACATCCCTATCAGGGAATCATGCAGGAAATATCTCCGTTTCAGGGCAGGATCTCAGCATTTTCAGTTCTCTGCGCTTCCCTTTGGCTTATCTACTGCTCCCAGAGTTTTCACAAAATGTCTGTCTCTGGCCATTGCCTTTTGCAGACAAAGGAATATCCAGATTTACCCATACTTAGATGACTGCCTAATTCAGACAGACAGACAGGAAAAGCTGCTCAAGCACCTGGCCTTTGTGAAGTCCCTACTAACCTCCCTAGGGTACACAGTCAACAAAAAGAAATCCAAACAGGTACCCACACAAAGGATTATATTCCTGGCAACAAGCCTGGACACGGCATCCCAGATGGCATTCCTTACACTAGAAAAGCAAACCTTCCTGACAGGCAACTTCTCTCATCTAGCCACCAGACCCAAACTGTCTGCAAGGAAAATCCTGCAAGCTCTGGGGTTTATGGCATATTGCATTCTACTTCTTCCATATGCCAGACTGCATATGAGGAAACTTCAATGGTACCTAAAAAGCCTTTGGTGTCACCAGTCTCAAGACTTGGAGACTGTTATACCTATAATACATTGCCTCAGAAAAGATTTTCTTTGGTGGGCAACAGCATGCTCACTCAACAAAGGACTACCTTTCTCACCCCCCCCCCCCCCACACCGACCAGACCCTCACCACAGACTCATCAGATTATGCTTGGGATGCACACCTGGATGGCAGGTGCATACAGGGCCATTGGAGCCCACAGCAAATGCATCTGTACATCAACCAAAAAGAGATGATAGCTGTCCAGAATGCCTTGATAGCTTTCAAGCCCCTTCTCTCCCCAGGGGCTCTCCTGACCAAAACAGGCAACACAACTGTGATGTGGTATATCAACAAGCAGGGAGGGACACAGTCCTACCCTCTATGTAGGCTGGTCATGACCCTTTGGAACACAGCCTCTGCCATGCAGCTCTACCTGTTAGCACAATTCCTATCGGGTTCTCTCAACTCTCTGGCGGAACGCTTAAGCAGAAATCTTCTGGACTCACATGAGAGGCAGCTCAACAGTAGAACCTTCCGCCTAATAACTCAGAAGTGGGGCACCCTAGTGGTCGACCTCTTTGCCTCCCGCACCAACTATCAGCTCAGCAAGTTCTGCATCAGGGAGCATCACTGCATGGCTTGGAAAGTGGATGCCCTGTCTTTCCCCTGGGTCAATCTATCAGTCTATGCCTTTCCTCCACTACCTCTCATCCCCAGGGTACTGCTCAAAATAAAGGAGTGAAAACTAAGGATAATTCTTATAGCTCCAGACTGGCTTCGCCAGCACTGGTACCCCTTGCTGCGCAGCATGTCCCCCCTGCGACCGTGGCATCTCCCTCAGATTCCAAACCTCCTGACCCAGAGGGAAGGGAAATTCATGCATCCCGAATTGCAAACACTCAGTTTGGCAGCTTGGCTTATTCCATAACCCCCAATCAATCTGCCAACCTCAGCAAGCAGGTTTTAGATGTTATTCGTGAGGCCAAATGCCTTAGCACTAGGAAGTCTTATGCTGACAAATGGAAAAGGTTCTGCACCTGGATTCAGGCTAAGGGAGCCAGTACGGCACAGCCCTCCCTCCCTCTCATCCTGGATTACTTAGCTGACCTGCTACACAGTGGACTGTCCTTTTCCTTTTTTAAAATTCATGCCTCTGCTCATTTTCCCACTGAGCAGCCCCTTTTCTCACACCCTCTGATCAAACAGTTTCTAAGAGAGGCTAGCAACTTGAGGCCACCCAGAAGAGCACCAACCCCAGCTTGGGACCTTAACTTTATGTTGGAAAAGCTGACCCTCCCCCCTTTGAACCTGCCTCTTCAGAAGAGCTAAAATTTCTCTCCTGGAAGACAGCTTTCCTTCTGGCAATCACTTCAGCCAGAAGGGTCTCCGAGCTGCAAGGACTCATGGCTGTGGAACCCTTCACCATCTTCCATGCTGACAGGGTATCCCTCAGGACTAACCCATCCTTCATGCCCAAGGTTGTGTCCATTGTGGCTTTCAAGCAATCCATTCATTTGCCCACTTTTTTCCCTAACCCACAGAACAAGGGAGAAAAGATCCTGCACTCTCTAGATGTGCATAGACAGCTCAGGTTCTGTCTAGACAGGACTAAATCTTTCAGAAAGCCTGATCAATTGCTGGTTAGGTTTGCTGCACGGGCAGAGGGTAAAGCTATCTTCAAACAAACCATCTCTAAATGGATAGCACACTGCATCCATTTCTGCTACAAGCAACACAGAAAGCCTCCCCCCCAAGGAGGTCAGGACTCACTCCACCAGAGCAGCCTCCACCTCTGCAGCTTTCCTCAGAGGAGTCCCCACCAGGGGCATCCTGGAGGCTGCCACCTGGGCATCTGTTCACAACTTCACCAGACATTACCACCTGTCTATCTTCTCCAAATCCAGGGCAGGGTTTGCCTCAGCAGTCTTGCAAGGCATCCTAGCCAGCCCCTTGTTTCCTTGACTGCCCTCCACCCTTTTCCTCAGCTTTTGGAATCAACCCAAATGTGATGACTGCAACAGTGAAACACGAAGAACATAGTACAGTTGTGTTCACTTACCATAAATGTAGATGTTCGAGTGTATTCACTGTTGCAGTCCTGGATGTTCTTCATGTTTCACTGTTTCAGTCATTACACTTGGGTTATCCTGCTGGCAGGCTACCCTCAGTCGGCCTGAATTCCAAAGTCCAGGTCTGGCGTCGGTTGCTGTCGCCTCTTCCCTGACATCAGAGCGCCAGGGGTATAAAAGATGCAGCCGACGCCATTTTCTTCAGTCTTTCTTGCCATGCGGTGCCCGAAGCATAAGCAGTTCGCAAGTGCCGGTCGGCCGACTCCTGAGACTTTCGTGTTCGAATTTCAGATCTGAAGTCTTCATTAAAAGCTGAGTACCCCGTTGGGGAAACTTTTTTCTTGCTCCAGACCGATGTCAGAAAAAGTTAATAATTATATTTCTTGTGAGAAGCAAATACCTCATAAGGACTTTCATTCTTACTGTATTCCTTGCCTAGGCCCTGACCACGACGTTGCTAGTTGTCGGTTTTGTGCTAGATTTAACCAACGCACTATTAAGCGTCGGTATGATTTTGCATTACACTATTTTGGCAGAAGATTTAATTATACGATGTCGTCGGATAGCCATCCGACTACCGGAATTCACAAGAAACTCAAAGAAAAAGAAAAAGACAGGCATCCGAGGTCCAAAACCGACGACGAGGCTTCTTCTAAGCCGTTCGCCGGTTCTCAGGTGCCTTCGCAGCCCCTGACGCCCACTACTTTAGACCCGCAGGCCGCTACCGACTCCCACGTGGAGTCGACTAGGCTGCTGGAAGCTCAAGGTATTGGACCTTCGGAAACTATTCCCTCAGATGGGTCTGGAGCCGCTGAGCAGGCATAGGCTTCTGAGGGTGTTTTCAGACGTACTCTATTATACATTAAAACGACTTCAGCTTCAAAGGCAAAGACTAAAGCACCTTTAAAGACAAAGAAACAAGTACAACAGCCTCATGGACAGGCCTCCATGCTCAATAAACAGATGCTCAAAATGGCCGAAGACTTAATTACTTTGATCAGGGGTTCCCATCACACACCTGATAAAAGGCCGAGGCAAGAGACAGAATATGAATCTTCAGGTTTCCATTTCATCTGATTCCTCTTCTGATCAGGAATACTCTCTTCCTCCCTATGAGAATTCTGATGCTGAAGAATCTATCCCTTCAGCCTCTCCTCCCGAGGATTACTCTTTTGGGGAATCCTTGCATACCATGAGGGAGCATTTTCACTGGGAGAGCCAAGATTTTTCAGAATCTAAGAAAAGGCTCAGAGACTTCCTTTTACTACCACAACACAGGCCCCTAGCTATTCCACCTGTGGTAGACATTGTAGATTATGTTTTCAGAGTCCAGTCTGACCCCTGCCTCCTTACCTCCAGCTCCTGTTAAGCCGGACAGGTACTACAGGGTTCCTGACTCTCATAAATTCCTTTTCAAAAACCATGCTGCTGACCCAGAAACAATCTCTCAGGGTCAAGGCTTCCGCTGCAAAAAACCCTACCCCCTCAGACAGAGATTCTAGGGCATTGGACAGATGGGGAAAAAAGATTTACACTTCTGTTACCTTGGCTATAAGAACTTTAAATTGTCAGTTTCATATGCTCAAATATCAGCAATATATTATGTCACTGCTTAAACAGAAAATGTTGATAAATTCTGAATGTGCAGAAAACAAAGAAATGCAGGATTTATTGCATGCAGCTGAACAAGTTGGAAAGCATACTTTGCAATGTGGTTTTGATTCTTTGGAGGCCTCCTTCAGGGCCACTGTTACGGGTTCTGTCATCAGGAGGCATGCTTGGTTAAAGGAACAAAATATGCCTGATCATGTCAAAGCAAAATTATTAGATGATCCATTACAGCATGATACCTTGTTTGGTGTTAAAGCAGAAGAGGTGTTAAAGAAAATGGAGGACAAAGCTAAATCTATGCAAATGGTTAAGGATTTCTTACAGGTACAGCCTCCTAGATTTAGCAGACACTGGCCTACAAAGAATTGGTCCTTTCCGGTGTCAGACCACAAAGGGGCAGATACAGACGCCCAAGAGGCAGATGCCAGCCCCAAGGTTCGTACAGGTCTAAACAATGGGGTGCTTCTACCTCCAAAAGTGGAGAAGACAAATCACAGCCATACAGGAAACAGTCCCAATGACTTCCCCCTGCCTGCACCAAGCACTTATCTTCTGGCAGCACTTTTAGGGGGGAAGACTAGCACTTTTTTCTCAAAATTGGCACATAACCCAGGACAAATGGGTCCTAGACATAGTGTCACAAAGCTACAAGTTTCACTTCCATACCCTGCCAAGGACAAACGGTTGGCCAGACCTGCCAAAACATCAATGGGCAGAGGCACAAAAGCAAGTCTCATCCCTCATGGACATGAGGGCCATTCAACAAGTACCAGAGCAAGAGCAGGGACAAGGATTTTATTCAAGACTTTTCTTGTTCCTAAGAAAGGACAAGACCTGGAGACCAATACTGGACCTATCTATTCTAAACACATTTCTGGATATACCAAAATTCAAAATGTTGACTCTACAGCAACTTCTGCCCATGCTGGGCAAGAAGGCTTGGCTTGTGACTTTAGACCTAAAAAAGGCATACCTGCATGTCCCAGTCAGACCAACATGCAGAAGATACCTTAGATTCAAAGCTGGCTAAATGCACTACCAATTCTCTGCACTGCCCTTTGGCTTATCTACTGTGTCCAGGGTCTTCACAAAGTGCCTGGCACCAGTAATTGCATTCTGCAGACAAAGAGGAATACAAATATGTCCTTACTTGGACGACTGCCTCATTCAAGCAGAGAACAAGGACATTCTACTACAGCATCTGGCATTTGTAAAGAGATTTCTAACAGGCCTAGGGTACAGTCAACGAAAAGAAATCAAAACTAGTACCCTCTCAAGAGATAATATTCCTGGGTGCAAGCTTAAATACAACTGCCCAGATGGCTTATCTCACGCCAGACAAACAAAGACAACTGACTACCTATTTCAACCTGTTGGCAACAAAAGCCCAGTTATCTGCAAGAAAAATTCTGCAGACTTTGGGCTTCATGGCATCCTGCATTCTACTAATTCCATATGCGAGACTGCATATGAGGAAACTTCAATGGTACCTAAAAAGTGTTTGGACTCAACAGTGCCACAGTCTGGAAACAATAATTACCCTCATTCCCTGCCTGGAAACAATAATTACCCTCATTCCCTGCCTGCAACAGGAGTTTCGATGGTGGGCGAAGGCTTGTCTCCAGAACAAGGGGCAGCCATTCACTTTAACCCCAGCCAGGCAAACATTAACAGCGGATGCATCAGATTATGCCTGGGGGGCCCACATGCCAGGAAGGTGTATTCAAGGCACATGGTCCGCAAACCAAATGCATCTACATGTCAATCAACAAGAGATGCTAGCTGTTCAGAATGCCCTGACAGCCTTCAAGGACCTACTTCATCCGGGACAACTACTGATAAAGACAGGACAACACCACAGTCATGTGGTATATAAACAAGCAGGGAGGCACTCATTCTTACCCCCTTTGCAGACTAGCCATGACTTTGTGGGGCACAGCATTGACTTACCAAGTACATCTGCAAGCACAATTCCTGCCAGGAAAGATAAATACTCTGGCAGACGAACTAAGCAGAAACCTCATGGATCCCCACAAGTGGAAATTGGATCCACAAGTCTTCAGCATGATAACAAGGAAATGGGGATGCCCGAAGATAGATCTATTTGCCTCTCCTCACCACTACCAACTAAAAAGATTCTGCACAAGGACTTATCACAGACAAGCATGGAAAGTGGACACCCTATCTTTCAGCTGGAAAAGCTTAGCAGTATACTGCCTCTCCTCCCCAAGGTACTCCTAAAGGTCAGACAAGAGAAGCCAAAGATGATACTGATTGCCCCAGACTGGCCCTGCCAGTACTGGTACCCATTTCTAAGGAACTTGTCTCAATGCCCGGCTTGGACCTTGCCTCAAATACCTCATCTACTATCCCAACAAAACAATCAAATCCTGCACAGCCAGCTAAAGACCTTAAATCTGGCAGCATGGCGGATAATGTAGTCATACAAAATGCACCTCTCACTAAAGCTGTGATGGATGTCATTTTGGAGGCCAGAAGGCCTAGTACCAGAAAATCTTACGCTGGAAAATGGAAGAGATTCTGTGCTTGGAACCAGGTGCAAGGAATTGACGCAGCTGTACCAAATATTCCTCAGATTTTGCAATACTTAACTGAGATGCTGGACAAAGGCCTATCCTTTTCATCAATTAAAATTCATGCCTCTGTCATTTCAGCTCATTACAATACAGGGCCACCAATCTTTTCTCATCCTTTGTTAAGGCAGTACCTCAGAGGAGCCAAAAACTTAAGGCCTCCAAGGAGATCACCAGTACCTGCATGGGGCCTCAATTATGTCTTGGAAAATCTCACCCTGCCTCCTTTTGAGCTAGCCACTACAGCTGATATAAAGGTTTTATCTTGGAAAACAGCTCTGCTCCTAGCAATAACTTCTGCAAGACGAGTCTCAGAGCTACAGGCACTCATGGCTGTGGAACCTTTCATCATTTTTTATCCAGACAGGATTTCTCTGAGGACAAACCTGACATTTATGCCTAAGGTAGTGTCCAGTGTGGCCCTTAACCAAGCTATTCATCTGCCTACTTTTTATTCAAACCCACAGAATAAGGGGGAGAGAATTCTGCATTCTTTGGACATACACAGACAACTACGCTTCTACTTGAACAGAACCAAAGCTTTCAGAAAGATGGAGCAACTACTAGTGGCATATGCTGCAGGATCACAAGGAAAGGCTATCTCAAAGCAGACTATTTTTAAGTGGATAGGTCACTGCATTCATTTCTGCTATTTACAACATGGCAAGCCATTGCCTAAGGGCATTAGGCCACATTCAACCAGAGCAGCAGCCACTTCAAGCAGCCTTCCTCAGGGGAGTACCAACCAAAGACATTTTAGAGGCTGCTACCTGGAGTTCAGTGCACACCTTTACAAAGCACTATCATTTACCACTCTACTCTAAATCCAGGGCAGGCTTTGCCACTGCAGTTTTGCAGGGCCTCATAGCCACTCCTAATGCTATATTAGCTCCAGCCTCCCAACCATAGCTTTGGGATTCAACCCAAATGTAATGACTGCAACAGTGAAACACGAAAAACATAGTACAGTTGTGTACACTTACCATAAATGTAGATGTTCGAGTGTATTCACTGTTGCAGTCCAGGTTACCCACACACCATCCCCCATTTCTTTGCTGGAACTTATCTGCACTTCTCTAATCTGTACAACCTATGTGGTGTATTTGCTTGTAGATGAAGGTATAATATATTTTGGTGCATGCATGTTTTATTGGCATATTTTTTAGCCTACCTTTTTGGGGGCATCTGACATCTGGGGCAAGAAAAACTGAAGAAAATGGCGTCGGCTGCATCTTTTATACCCCTGGGGCTCTGACGTCAGGGAAGAGGCGACAGCAACCGACGCTGGACCTAGACTTTGGAATTCAGGCCGACTGAGGGTAGCCTGCCAGCAGGATAACCCAAGTGTAATGACTGCAACAGTGAATGCACTCAAACTTCTACATTTATAGTAAGTGTACACAACTGTACTTTTCCCTCCCTCCATCCCCCTCTTCTTCTTTCCCTTTTCTTATAAGGGACATATTGGTATTTACTTTCTACTGGTGGGGTTCTTCCATCAGAACCTGGCTTCCCCTTGGGGGCTCCTGACGATTAGGGCAAGAAAAACTGATGTAATGGCATCGGCTGCCTTACTTTATACTACTGATGACTTAAAGTCAGTCCTGAAGCGACAGCAACTGATGCAGAAATACTAAGTCTCTGGTATTCGGGCTGGCCGAGGGCTACCCTGGCAGGGACAACCCAAATTTGATGACTGCAACAGTGAATACACTTGAAGATCTACATTTATGGTAAGTGTACACAACTGTACTTTCCCTGTAAGTTGTACAAGTATTTATATATTTGTATATCGTTGCTCGATGTTTTTACTCATTTCCTGACTTTCAGATTGTGCTTTGAATAGGTGGGGGTGAACTGGTGTGTGCATAGGCTAAGCATTGCTGTTTAAAACTCTATGTCATGGCATGTAATAGCAGGAGCTGTACACGTCCTGAGGTGCAGAGGCTGAAGACAATAACAAGCAAGCTGAAGACCAGAGGAGGCAATAATCCTCTTGTAAATCCACAGTGAGCTCTGTTATAATCACCTGATAAGATGAGTACACATCTGTTATGACTTGTAGAGATGTGCATTCTTATTTAATAGCTATAAATGTGTTTGGTTAAGGTGAGTGCTGCACTATATCATAGAATGTGCAAGACAGCTAGGCCATGTGGCCATTTTTCCTTGCCAGTACCTATTATTAGTCCTTACCTTCTTTTACAAAAAGTGATAGGCCAGTATTCACCCATTGTGAATTTATAAGTCAGTATCCAGTTATTTGATTTCTTCTTAAAAGAAGAAACTGTATCACATTGCTTGATTTGGAGAGAACATTTGTTCCAGAGAAAGGGTAGTCATTGCCTGACAAATCTCTCTCTCCACCATGATTTATTTATAGGTTGATGCAGGTTCAGATTTCCATTTCCAGTGTTCACTGGACTGATTTGTGGAAAAATAAGAGTTCTTGGACTGCAGATCCCTAATGACCCAGGAGACTCCTAAGGAGTTTGTAGGACACTGAATACAGGGACATAACCTCCAACCACTCTCAGTAGCTCATTTCCTTTAGGCATGTGATCTGTTTTGTCAGGAACCTTTAAGGTTTGTCCAGCTGCTTGATGTGATATATCCCCAAACAAGCATTGTATTCAGTGATCGACCTGATCAATGCAGAATATATAGGGATAAGGACTTCTTTGGATACCCTTTGCAATCAGCTGTGCCAGATAGAATGGTTTCCTGACCACTGTCCCAGTGTGATGATCAAACGAGAGGGAGTTATCTAGCCTTGTGCTAAGATCTGCCACAATGTCTTTGTTTTGGATTGAAGTGTTTTCTACATTATAAGCTAGGTGGAGAGTTTGTTTACCAAATGCAACTATATTGCATTTTTTAGCATTTAGTTTTAGCCCATTTTCAGAGCACCAGCTGTTAATATGTATAAGTTTGCCTTTTAGTTTCTGAATATCAGAAGGGGTTTGAGTGTAACACTCACTTTACAGTTATTTGCAAAAGTGATTAAGTGTTCCCCACTTTTAATTTGGAGATCAGAAATGTATATGTTGAATAGCAGATGTCTTAGCATGGAAGCATGTGGTACCCTAGTGGTGACTTTCATGCTCTCAGAGGACATACCTACCACTCTCACAGTGTGGGTTCTACCTCTCATCCATTTAGCTGTCCGTTTAACTACAGAAGGATCAGTTTGGAGTGCATTCAGCTGGTAGGTAATGTAGACATATTGTATGGTATCAGATGTCTTGGCAAGGTCAAAGTATGCTGTAAGGACAGCATGATCACTGTCCATGGCTTGCATTACCCTCCCAAAAAATTCACCAGGTTCATTTGATGGGGTCTATCCTTGCAAACATTTGCACTTGCCAGCCAGTTTGATGGGGTTTAAGTCTGATAAGATAATTTGTACCATAGTTTAACAGGTGTGTTATGACCCATTCCATGGCCTTGCAGGTGGGGTTTATCAGGCTGATGGGTCTGTCATTCCATACTAATTTATTATGTTATTTTCTTTTTCTTCTGCCCTGCCCACAGGTAATGGAATTCTTTCCATTTTTATTCTGCAGATACTAAGTAAACATTTAAAACATCTGCTATGCTCTGTAGTACCTACTAGGTGTTATGCACTAGGGTTACTATTTTTAGGATCACTGCTTTAAGTGAAAACCGTTTCATAGCTTTATTGCTTAGTACAGGTTACCATTTGTTACCACTATAGGTGTGTGTGTGTGTGTGTGTGTGTGTGTGTGTGTGTGTGTGTGTGTGTGTGTGTGTGTGTCTGTGTGTCTGTGTGTCTGTGTGTCTGTGTGTCTGTGTGTCCGTGTGTATATGTGTGTGTGTGTGTGTGTGTGTGTGTGTGTGTATATATATATATATATATATATATATATATATATATATACACATACATACATACATACATACACACGGGTCTACTTCATAACATTGAAATTTCATAATGTTGAATTTCATAACATTGAGACCATAACATCGAATGTTCAAAACACTGAAAGCCCAAAGTCATTGAAAACTCAGAACATTGAAATGTGCTTCATAATATTGAAAACTACATTGCACAGGTAAATAATATCACCTCCACCTACACCACCACCTAACTCTCTTTCTGCTATGTTTCTGCATGGGGGCAAGTCCCCCTGCACCCCCCCATGTGGGGGGCTCTGCCCCCAACACCCCCCGTAAATTAAATAAACCAACTCTAAGATCACACTACAGTGGAAAAAAAGTTAATTTCCTAACCTCACAATGTTTTTATATATATGTTAAGATACAGGCAATTATCCAGTTCCCATTTGAAGGAAGATGATGTTTAACACTACTTGATTTACATTAGGAGTCTGTTCCTGAGGTGGGGAAGTTGCTGCGTAATAAACTTGTCTTATCACAGTGTTTTATTTATTTGCTAATGAAAATTTAGATCCCATGTTCTGGCATTTATGGTACTCGTTTATTTGTAGAGTTATGAGACATCCAGGACCACTAGATCCTTAATGGCATGAAGACACAGCATGGATCTCCTCTCAGAACTGTATAAGATACTAAATAAAGGGATATTATTCAGTGCTTCTGTTCTTTTCTGGTGGCTTGGGGTTTTTAAGCCAGTGAAGTTCTTAGTAACCTCTGGGGTCTTTTCTTGGTGTGGAGAGTTTATTTATCAGTGCAGCTGTATTGCATTTTGTAGCATTTAGTTTTACTTCAGTTGATATGTCTGATGAGGTATATCCTAAAGGGGGGCATCATATTCAGTAATTAGTCTAAGTGCTGAATACAAAGGGGCAGTATCCTGTTTAGGTCTGGATGATATTGTTTGGGCAATTAGCTGCACTAAGTAGAAGAACTTTCTGATTACTCAAAGGAGGTGGCATTGTCAACCCTAGTTCAAAGGTCTTTAACAACATTCTCATTTTGGAGTGGGTGTTGTCTGTGATGGAGAGGACAGTTGTTTACCAAATGTGACAGTGCTGCACTTTTTAATATTTAAACAGAGACTATTTTTAGTTTACCAGCTATTTACAAGTGTACGTTCTTGCTGAAGGGACTTAGCATGGGGGACTTGACAGTGTTTATATTGGCCTGCAAATTTGGTTAATCAGAGGTCTTGGATCATGGTCTGGAGATCAGAAAAGTAAATGCCAAACAAAAGAGGTCTCAATTTTCAGTTTTTGGTCACCTTCGTATTCTCTGATAATTCACTGCTGTCTGCACCATGTGGTTTTCTGTCTTCTAGCCAACTTATTATCCGTCTTACTACATAGGGATTTATTTGTCATGCATTAAGCTTTGTAACTACTAGTTTGGGGGGAGTGCTGTGTAATGCCTTGGCCAGGTGAAAGTACATTCTGTGGGACACACAAACATTGTCAACAGCCTGTGTTACCCTTTCAAAGTAGTTAACCAGAGTCATTAGACAGGATCTACCCTTGAAAAAGCTAAACTGTCGGTGTAGTGTGATAAGATTTTTAATACCCTAATTTATTGGGTCATTTGTAATATGTTCATTAGTTTTACAAATAAGGCTTTTCAGGCTGATGCGCCTGTAATTCCTGATGTCAGTGGTGGGTCGTCCTTGTAGAGTAACATAGCTACTGCAGTGTTCCAAACCTCAGGGACAAAGACAGTGTCTACACTTGGGTTAAGTAATTTGAGTGACTCTGTTAGGGCTTGTTTAGTACTGTTTATTAAACAGCCAAGTATATTGTCAGGTCCCACAGAGGAAGTATTTTTAGTCTTTTTTTTTTTAGATGTAAATAATGAATATGTATATGACTGTCTGTGGCTTTGATATGTACGTGATTTTTCTATAAAGATACAAAATGCAAAGTATAATGTGGATATATTGAAATACTATACTGAGGATCATTACACAGAAAATAGACTTCAGTCTGATCATTAAGCTGCAAGTGAAACAAAGCATCTTTTAAACATTGCTCCAAATTGTGATTTTTCTTTTACTTTTAGGAGTCTGGTGCTCCAATCCTAACAGATGATGTCAGCCTTCAGGTGTTTATGGATCATTTGAAAAAGTTGGCTGTGTCAAGTGCAGCATAGTTTTAAGGACCAGAGACCAAAAAAGAAACTGGGCACATTCTTGCACAACAAATGGCTCCTAAATGTCCATTTCCAACATGAAGACCAAATTTTCCTGCATTTTTAAAAGTATTTTCTTACGGAGAGTGACAGATGTCTAAACAAAGCTGTTGACCCTTTTAATTTATTATTCCTACTACATACCTCTCCTCTTAATGCTTCTGAGACATTTGGGACATTTGTAACTTTTCTTCTGGTATGGACTACTGTCATCAGATTGTTGAGTAGAATGAAAACTACTGCAACTGCTTATTTTAGGAACCCTTCAGCTAAAATATATTTGCAGATTATTCAGAAAACAAATGGAACTGCTTTTCAGTTTTCATTGTGAAAAATGTAATGTACTGTATTGTTTGCAATCTAAATCTTTTAATTACTGATTTTTAAAACTCTTCTAATAATGTCTCTATTTTTTTAGTTTTCCTATTTAAAATAACTTATCCTTTCTGATGAATTATTTGGAACATATTTTTTGTTTTAACTATAAAAACATTCACAAAGTAATGAAAAAAATAAAGCCAATGTGTCAAGTCTGAGTTAACTGCTATTCTTTACATTTGAGCTTACAGTGAGGCTGTTTTATTGTGTTCATTGATTTATTGTCACTATATACATACAGACAGATTTATCATAGTCTGAGAATCATAGACTTTTAGGGGTAACTGTAGGGAGGGATATAGAAAATATGAACTGGCGAGCTCTGTACTGGTGTTGCAAACATCCAGCTTCTTCACAGAGTACAAATGATTCTAAACTAGATCATCAGATGTAGCCCTTATAAATAATATGTTGGGCATTTTAGCATGCCATACACATGCCATACTAAGCCACAAAGTATGTGTGCAGTTTCAGTTGCTTGGCAAGCTATTTTATCTGACAATTTGTCATTGCTGTGATATCAGCAGGAGGCAGCACTTGCCCGTCAGTTTAGAGGATGGCAGGAATTTGCATTATGTATAATTAAACACCCATTTCTGGTAGTCTGTTTTCACTGTAGCTACACACACACACACCTTTCAACTCCCCAGATTTTTGACTCATTTTTTTGGTCTGTTCTCAACAGTTTGTTTTTTGGCAAATTACTGAAGATTGAAGTCATTAAATAATGACATACATTTGAGATTCAGACTTCATTTCCTTCAGAAAATACACACTAACACAAATCCTGTTATTCTAGCAACTGTCTAAGTTTGTAAGGGCAATATTTAAAATCTAACCATATTTGGGGGACTTTGTCCCCCTTGTTATTTTAGTTTTGTCCAGATTTTTCGCACTACGAGTTTGAGGTATGGCTACACAGTGCAGCTATACCATTGCCACAAATGTCGCTTCTGTGCATGAAGTGCACAAAATTGTAGCAGCACTTAACGTTTTGGTGCACAGCTGGTTCTGTAAGTTGTTTTTCTGTCCACTGGGCATTTGTTACAGGAATCATGACTCTACCAGAAAGCTCAGATGTTCAGTTAGCACAAATTAAACAAGCAAGACTCGCAGAGTATAGGTTTATTAGCTAGTAAAAGCTATTGACAAAATTACAGTCAAAGGCATCTGTTTTATACTCCATCTAACTAACATAACATCTCCTGTCTACCTGGTTCTCAGTCACCAAGTATAGTCTACAGTATAATTTCTTAGAAGGGGGATGCATAACAGTCTAGGGTACTCCTTTGGGGTGTTGATTATTCCAAATATTTTTTCCCTTTTCTTCAAAGTTGCATGGTGACTCTGCAGAGTTTGGTTTAAGCAAATTTAAACAGAAATAAATGTTGACAAGTATTTTATACATACAAGTTTATATGTTTGTTTTTTCTATAGAGTAGCTTTGAAATGTTTAATACAATGAATACAGTGTAAGTACTCTGTACACAGCAAGTCCATACAGCACATGAGGAGTACAGTGTAGATATTTTCTGCATAACTAAAGTGAAATACATCAGTGCCACAAGCCAAAAAATCAGGGCTTCATCAGAACTATTTTTACCAGACGTCACAAGTTAAAATAACCAATTTAGTATTCACGTGACTAAACCATTACCTAGACACTTGCCCACTAAGATAAAAAAATATTTAAAATACAAATAAAATACTTCTAAAGTTAAAAGTAACAATAATAGTAAAAATAAAAACATTTATTACTGTTAGAATGTTACTGTTATTTTGAGAGAAAGCACATAACTTCTTTATTTCAGTGCCTTGTGGAATTCTTGAGAGTTTGGTTATGTGGCTTGTGGCACTGGTGCATTTCATTTTGGTTCTTAGTTTCTTGGCACTGAAAACTCCTTTGTATTTATATTTTCAGCATAACAGGTACGGAGCACATTGTACATAACTTAGTTTATTGTTATTTATTTGCTACAGAGCCCTCTGTTTTGGAGGCAACAGGTGTTTTGATTTTTAAACACCTTTATTGAATTACAACTTGTGACATAGGGAAATTTACATATATATATATATATATATATATATATATATATATATATATATATATATAAAAGTAATCAAACTGTATTAACAAGTTCAAGTTTCCAAACATTATACTTTACATATATTGCTGTGTATCATATAACCTAAGAAACATTACATAAGTTATTCAGTTCCAGCCCTCGTTTATAGTAAGCAAGAAACATCTTTATTAAACCATCACTTATGACATAGGCAGCCATGCATTTATATAAATAACTGTATTTTGGTGACACTTTGGTAGAAATGGTGCCAGTTCCAACTACTGTCAAAAAGCAAAACACTGTATGGTATATAACCACTTTTAGCAGTTGCAGTGATAGGATTAGGAAAATAATTATGGAAAATTGGGGAATACTAAGAGCTATGCTGGAATTACATTAATTTATTGGTGATAAACCTATGTTTATCCATCGTAATTGTTCAAATCTTAAGCAGCGGTTGTGTTATAGATACACAAATGTGGTACCCATCCCTGATGTTCATCGTGCATACAGCTGCAGTCATCACAGATGGGTTCTCCTGCCGTCAGGCGGGTCCTCGGTCGGCCGAATTCCAAAGTCTAGGTCTGGCGTCGGTTGTTGTCGCTTTCTTTCCTGACGTCAGTGCGACAGGGGTATATAAGACACAGCCGACGCCATTTTCTTCAGTCTTTTTTGCCGCGCGGTGCCCGAAGCAGAAGCAGTTCGCAAGTGCCGGTCGGCCAGCTCCTGAAATTACGAAAATTTGGAAACCGAAGTCTTCTTTAAAGCTAAGTACCCGTTGAAACTTTTCTTGCCTCAGACCGATGTCAGACAAAGTTAACAATTGTATTTCTTGTGGGAAGCAAATACCGCATAAGGATTTCCATTCCCTCTGTATGCCTTGCTTAGGCCCAGACCACGACGTCTCGGGCTGTCGCTTTTGTGCTACTTTCAATAAACGCACTATTAAGCGTCGGGCGGAGTTTGCCCAGCACTTTTTTGGTAAAACTTTTAATTATAAAATGTCGTCGGAGACTCCGACTACTGTTTTGTCCAAAAAACGCAAGGACAAAGACCGACACACGAGGTCCGCGGTCTCCACCGACACCACGCCAAAACCGGCTACACGTGGTCCGGTTCTCAGTGAGACGCCTACGCAACCCCTGACTACCGACGACGCTTCTCTGGCAGTGTCTTCTGTAACCGAGACCGCAGGTTCCTCGGCCCATACCCCGACTACAGCTACCGAAGCCGCTGTGAGTGTTGAGCCTCTTAATGTGGACAGGTCCACTTCCACCCATGGTGTCTTCAGACCTTCTTCTTCCTTTTCCATAAAGGCCTTTACTAAGTCTAAATCAGCCATGCATTCCAAGAGGCCTGTGGCACAGGGCCCATCTCCAGGCCCCATGCCTAAAAAGCAGATGCTCAAAATGGCTGAGGATTTAATTACTCTTATCAGGGGTTCCCAGCCCCCTCCGGACAAGAGACCCAGAGTGGAGGAAGATTCTCCCTCTTCTGACCAGGGCTCCATTATTTCAGAACATTCTGATGTGGAGGAACATTCGTACTCCCCTTTTGAAGATTCTGATGCAGAACAGTCCATTCCTTCTGTATCCCCCCCAGAGGATTTTTCAATTGGGGAAACCTTGCATACCTTGAGGGAACACTTCCATTGGGAAGGCCAAGATTTCTCCGATTCCAAGAAAAGGCTTAGGGAATTTCTTTTGCTACCTCAGCACAGACCTCTGGCGATACCTCCTGTCTTGGACATACTTGATGATGTTTACTCGGAGGTTTGCCTTAATCCGGATTCCCTGCCTCCTGCCCCAGTCAAGCCTGATAGGTACTACAGAGTTCCTAACTCACACCAATTCCTTTACAAAAGCCATAATGCAGACCCTGAAACCATTTCTCAAGGCCCCAAGGGAATGAAGGCCTCTACTGCTAAGAATCCATTACCTTCCGAGAGAGAGTCTAGATCCTTAGAAAGGTGGGGGAAAAAGGTATATACCTCGGCCACCCTAGCCATTAGGGCCTTAAATTGTCAGTTCCATATGCTTAAATATCAGCAGTTTCTGTTATCACAATTAAAGAATAAAATGTCACAACCTGAACAACCAGATTTGAAGGAGTTGCAGGATATGATGCATAGTGCAGAACAAGTGGGCAAACACACCTTACAATGTGGCTATGATGCTCTAGAGGCCTCAAGTAGAGCTGCTGTTACAGGATCAGTCATTCGTAGAAATGCCTGGCTTAGGGAACAAACCTTGCCTGACCATGTTAAAGCTAAACTATTAGATGCTCCTTTACAAAAGGATGTATTATTTGGTACTAATGCTGAGGAGATTCTACGGAAAATGTAAGAAAAAGCTAAATCTATGCAAACTGTCAAGGCTTTTCTACAGGTGCAACCACCACGTTTTAGCAGAAAATGGCCTTCAAAAAACTGGTCCTTTCCAGCCACGGACAAGCCCCAAAGAGGTAGATACAGGCGCACAAGGGGCAGAGGACACTCTCAAGGATCATATAGAGGCAGACAATGGCAATCTCCAGCACCAAGAGGTGGTGAAGACAGTGCACAACAATACAGGAAACAAACCCAATGACTTTCCCCTTTGCATGCCAAGCAAGGCTCAGGTGGCAGCACCCTTGGGAGGAAAGCTGGCATTATTTTCAAAAAATTGGCATATTGTCACAAAAGACAAATGGATCCTGGACATTATAAACAGAGGCTACAGATTTCATTTTCACACACTTCCAAAAATGAGAGGCATGCCGAACCTGCCACACAAACAAAGGGCAGAGGCTCAAATACAAATTTCAAAGCTCATGGGCATGAAAGCTATTCAAGAGGTACCTACTCACGAACAAGGTCAAGGTTTTTATTCAAGACTATTCCTGGTACCAAGGAAGGGAACTGATTGGAGACCCATTTTGGACTTATCCATCCTAAACACATTTCTACTCATACCAAAATTCAAGATGCTCACCTTACAGCAGCTTCTTCCCATGCTGGGCAAGGAGTCTTGGCTGGTAACAGTGGACCTCAAGGAGGCATACCTGCATGTCCCAATCAGACAAAGCTGCAGAAGATACCTCAGATTTCTTGCAGGTTCAATCCACTATCAATTCTCTGCATTGCCCTTTGGCTTATCTACTGCGCCCAGAGTATTCACGAAATGCCTGGCATCAGTAATTGCCTACTGCAGACTTCAAGGGATACAAATTTACCCTTATTTGGACGATTGCCTGATCCAGCCGGACAGCAAACTCATACTTCTGGAACATCTGGCTTATGTAACACTGTCATTGAATTACCTGGGATACACAGTCAACAAAGAGAAATCCAGGCTAACACCATCTCAGAAAATAATTTTCCTGGGTGCCAACTTGGACACAAACACCCAGATGGCCTATCTTACGCCAGAAAAACAGGGGCAACTAACTCAGTACTTCAAGATACTAGCAAATTGTACCAGGCTAACTGCAAGGAAAATCCTGCAGGCTCTGGGATTCATGGCATCTTGCATTCTTCTAATCCCATATGCAAAGTTGCATATGAGGAAACTTCAATGGTACCTAAAAAACCTATGGTCTCAACACAGCCACAGTTTGGAAACAATAATACCACTAATTCCATGTTTGCAAAAGGAATTTCTATGGTGGGCCCAAGCATGCCAAACAAACACAGGTCTACCATTCTGCAAGCCTCAAGCAAATCAAGTCATCACAACAGACGCCTCAGACTACGCCTGGGGGGCACACATGACAGACAGGTGCATTCAGGGCAAATGGTCCCAAAAGGAAAAGCACCTTCACATCAATCAAAAGGAGATGCTAGCAGTGATAAATGCAATTACAGCTTTCAAGGACCTACTGCATCCAGAACAATTATTGATAAGAACAGACAACACCACAGTAATGTGGTACATAAACAAACAAGGAGGTACACATTCATACCCCCTGTGCAGGCTGGCCATGTCACTTTGGAACATGGCTCTGGAATGGCAAATCGAACTTCAAGCACAGTACCTGCCAGGTTTGGAAAACATGCTGGCAGACAATCTAAGCAGAAATATGACAAATCCGCACGAATGGAAGTTGCATCCTCAAGTGTTTACAAAGATAATCCAAGCGTGGGGAAGGCCAGACATAGATCTCTTTGCCTCCCACAAGAACCATCAATTGACAAAATTCTGCTCAAGGACATTTCATCCAAAGGCCTGGAGGGTGGATGCCCTTTCTTTCAGTTGGGCAGCACTGACAGTTTACGCCTTTCCACCTTTGCCTCTACTGCCCAAGGTGCTCTTGAAAGCAAGAGCAGACAGACCAAGGATGATACTGATTGCTCCAGACTGGCCAAGACAACACTGGTACCCACTCCTGAGGAGTCTAACACATTCTCCTCCCTGGACCCTACCTCTAATGCCTCTTCTCCTGACTCAGCACAGCTACAAAACTCTACACAGTCAGCTGAAAACAGTCAACCTGGCTGCATGGAAAATTCCTTAACACCACAACAGACCCTACTCTCCAAGGAGGTGCAGGATGTCATTTTGGAGGCAAGAAGGCCATCTACTAGAAAAGCTTACTCCGCAAAATGGAAACGGTTTTGCACTTGGAATGAGAAAAAGGGCCAGGATCCTAGAAAACTGAATTTGCCTCAGATATTACAGTATCTAGCTGAGCTGCTGAACAGTGGACTTTCATTTTCCTCCATCAAAATCCATGCCTCAGCCATTTCTGCAGAATACAACACTGATCCACCTTTATTCTCTCACCCACTCTTAAAGCAGTTCCTCAGAGGGGCTAAGAATATAAGACCTCCAAGGAAACAACCAATACCAGCCTGGGATCTTAATTACATTCTAGAAAAATTAACATTGCCTCCCTTTGAACCAGCTTCCTTAACAGATTTGCAATATTTGTTGTGGAAAACAGCTTTCCTTCTGGCTATTACCTCAGCTCGTAGGGTCTCTGAACTACAAGCCCTCATGGTTGTGCAGCCCTTTCTCATCTTCCATCAGGACAGGGTTTCCCTACGAACCAACCCGTCATTTATGCCTAAGGTAGTATCAAGGGTAGCTTTAAATCAGGCCATACACTTACCTACCTTTTACCCCAATCCTCAAAACAAAGGGGAAAGGCTGCTACATTCCTTAGACATCCATAGACAGCTGCGTTACTATTTGGACAGAACAAAGCCTTTCAGGAAATCAGAACAACTCTTTGTGTCCTATGCTGTAGGAGCTCAAGGGAAGCCAATTTCCAAACAGACAATTTCAAACTGGATAGGCCACTGCATACGGTTTTGTTACTCCTTTCTTGGTAAATCTGTACCTGCAGGCATCAGATCCCACTCCACAAGGGCCACAGCTACCTCTGCAGCCTTCCTCAGAGGAGTCCCTACCAAAGATATTTTGGAGGCAGCCACCTGGAGTTCTGTGCATACCTTCACTAAACACTACCACCTACCTTTATACTCCAAAACTAGAGCAGGCTTTGCCACTGCTGTGTTGCAGGGCATTCTGGCTCCTCCCAGTTCCACCTAGTGCCTACCACCCTGTGCGTAGCTTTGGGATTCTACCCATCTGTGATGACTGCAGCTGTATGCACGATGAACATAGTACAGTTTTGTACCTACCATAAATGTAGATTTTCGAGTGCTAATACAGCTGCAGTCCAGGTTTCCCTCCCTCCTCCCCCTCTGGGTACAGACCTAGTGGCTAATTCCTCATCTTACAACCTGATTTGGGTTATCCTTCTATGGTGTATTTGCTTGAAACTACTGATTTTTGATTATATTGCATTGCATGATTATATATAATATATATATATATATATATATATATATATATATATATATATATATATATATATATATTGCCTTCCTTCTGGGGGCACCTGACATCTGGGGCAAGAAAGACTGAAGAAAATGGCGTCGGCTGTGTCTTATATACCCCTGTCGCACTGACGTCAGGAAAGAAAGCGACAACAACCGACACCAGACCTAGACTTTGGAATTCGGCCGACCGAGGACCCACCTGACGGCAGGAGAACCCATCTGTGATGACTGCAGCTGTATTAGCACTCGAACATCTACATTTATGGTAGGTTCAAAACTGTACTTTTTAACTGCTGCTGTTGTGATTCTATTGAAAGGCGTACTGATTTTATACATTCCCTAACCAATGCCATCTATTCTTTTGGTTTACCTTCATAAGTGCGTTATGCACTCGTACGACTCCACTTTGTGCGAAAGAAGGCTTTCTAATTAGCAAAACCTCGAAAAAAAAAGTGTCCGAATGCACATTGGCATTCGCTCATTGCAGAGTCGACATTGTTGGTGCGGATTGCACTATAGCGGGGATCGGGAAATGATTCCTTTCCCCACTGTGCGATCTCGGAGTTAGTATATTAAAGTAGGGGGGTGTGGGGGCACAGCCCCCACATGGGGGTGCAGGGGGGCTTGCCCCCCTGCATTACAATGTGTCTTTGACATTTTTGTTCGAAAATCAGCTATCCGATGTGCTGATTTTTGAACTTCTGAGAATGTCGAAGTTTAAAATTCACGCATTTGGTTCGCCCAAATGCATAATCAATATTGTCAGTTCTGACAATATGAAGGTAAACCTATTCTTTTAGATGTTTTGCTACTTGTAATAGTAGCTATATTGTGTACCTTGCCACTCGTAGGAAATGTCAAAGTTTTTATGTTGGAAAATTAGTACGACACCTGAAGGAAAGAATTATTGAGCACAATTCTGACATTAGGAGGGGCATAATGAACAATTCTTTAGCTAAGCATGTCTCTGAAACTAACTCTTCACATCGATTTAAATTTAGAGTGATACATATTATTAACAAACCTATCAGAAGGAGCAATGTGAATAATAAGTTGGAAAATAAGGACTATATGTGGATTTTACAGTTGCAAGCTGATCGTTTTTGGTTTGAACCAAACTGTTTCAGTTAAGCCTGTACGACACATGCCATTTTGAAGTGATGTTCACTGCTCCTTTAACTGTTTTTGTTGTAACTGATTGATTTTAGTTGGTTGTGTGTGCTAGATAAATGTTATTTAAACTGTGTTTTTCAGCACTGAGGAAGGGTATATGTTACCTGAAAGCTTTTCAATTTAAAAACATTTTCCGATACATTGAAGTGACTGTCTTTTGTTTTTAGTTGACCCCTTTAAAACAGTCAACCACCCCTAAGTGATTTACTTCATTTGCTTCATCACCACATAAAACCACCTGTTCTCAGACTGAAGCCCAATACTTCCTTTAAATAGCACAAGAGTTTATGGCCTTCATGAAGTCTAGACAGCCCCATCTTTTCTCCACCTATGAGTCCTCTCCATCTAAAAGGAGCAGGGAAGTAGCTTTTCAGGAAGAGGAAGATTCCTCTAGTTCAGAGGATGAGGAGGAATTGTCTTACTCTGGCCACTTACAACCCCAAACTTTCCCAGACTCAGATGGCACACTCTTTTCTGTCTCAACCCCCACCCAAGGACCTCTGGTTATCCTACATAGAATGAAGAAGGGTTTCAAGTTGGGAAAGTAAGGAGTTCTCCCAGGCCCAGACTCACTCCAGGGAATTGCTAAGTTTACTCACACAGACCACCAGCTATTTCTCCAGTACATGTTGTACTGGATGATGTTTTTGAAGACATAGCTGTACACATTAACTCTCTCCCTGCTGCTTCAGGGAAACCAGACAGATTTTACAGAGTGCAGGAGTCTTACAAACACTTCTATAAAAATCTGGAGGCTGATCTTTCTGTTGTCTCCACTAATTCCTCAAAAGGTGTATTTAAAGGGCCCACAAGACATCCCCTTCCTAATGACAGTGAAACCAGATTACTAGACCGATTTGGGAAGAAAGCATATTCCTCTTCCTCTGTCGCCCTGGCAATGAAACATTTAAATTGTCAATTCCAGATGCTAAAGTATATTGAATCTCATCAAGACAAAATGCTAGCCAAAGTCGACTCTATTGTGGATAGTACCTTATCCAAGGAAATACATAAGATAACGTGGGAAGCTTTACAAGTCTGCAGACACACCCTAAAATGTGGCTATGTCACCTTAGATGCTTCTTGCAGAGCAGCTGCCACAGGTTCTCTCATCTGTAGACATGTGTTGCTCAGGACCCTGCCCCTGTCAGATCAGGTAAGTCTGAACTACTGGTCCTTTCCAGCTTCTGCCAGACCACAGAGGGGCAGATACAGACGCCCAAGAGGCAGAGGCCAGCCACAAGGCTCTTACCAGCCTCAACAATGGAGTGCCACAACCCAAAAAGGAGATGAAGGCAGGTCTCAAACTACCAGAAGACAAACACAGTGACTTACCCCTCAGACTACCAAGCAAAACTCTCTTGGCAGCTCCCTTGGGGGGAAAACTAGCTCTTTTCACAGACAATTGGCACATCATCACAAAAGACAAATGGGTCCTAAATATTGTATCTCAAGGCTACAGATTCCACTTTCACACTTTACCAAGGATAAAAGGAATGCCAAACCTGCCACCAAATCAATGGGCAGAGGCTCAAAAGCAAATTTCAGCTCTCATGGACATGAGAGCCATTCAACAGGTTCCTACACTGGAGCAAGGACAAGGATTTTACGCAAGACTGTTTCTAGTTCCCCGAAAGGACAAAGCCTGGAGACCCATTCTGGACCTCTCAATTCTAAACACATACCTGGAAGTACCAAAATTCAAGATGCTAACACTACAGCAACTTCTTCCCATGCTGGGCAAGAAGGCTTGGCTAGTAACGTTGGACCTCAAGGAGGCATACCTGCATGTCCCTATCAGACAAAATTGCAGAAGATACCTCCGATTTATTGCAGGTTCAACCCATTACCAATTCTCTGCACTGCCCTTTGGCTTATCTACTGCGCCCAGGGTCTTCACAAAATGCCTGGCACCAGTAATTGCATACTGCAAAGAGGAATTCAAATATATCCATACCTGGACGACTTCCTTATTCAAGCAGAAAGTAAAGACATTCTATTAAAGCATCTGGTGTTTGTCAAAAACCTTCTAAGTTGCCTAGGGTACACAGTAAATGAAAAGAAATCAAAACTAGTGCCCTCACAAGACATAATATTCCTGGGTGCCAGCTTAAATTCAACGGCCCAGATGGCTTACCTCACGCCAGACAAGCAAAGACATCTGACTCAATCCTTCAAAATGATGGCAACAAAGACCCAACTCCCTGCAAGAAAAATTCTGCAGGCCTTGGGATTCGTGGCATCTTGCATACTACTAATACCATTTGCAAAACTGCATATGAGGAAATTACAATGATATCTGAAAAGCGTATGGTCTCAACACAACCACAGCTTGGAAACCATAATTCCACTCATTCCCTGCCTTCAACAGGAGTTTCTATGGTGGGCTCAGGCATGTCACCTCAACAAGGGTCAGCCTTTCACCTTACCCACAGCCAAGCAAACTATAACAACAGATGCATCGGATTATGCCTGGGGAGCACACATGGCAGGACATTGTATTCAGGGCAAATGGCCTGCATACCAAAGGCATCTACATATCAATCAAAAAGAAATGCTAGCTGTACAAAATGCCCTAACAGCTTTCAAGGACCTCCTACATCCAGGACAACTCCTAATAAAGACGGACAACACCACAGTGATGTGGTACATAAACAAGCAAGGGGGCACACACTCCTACCCCCTATGCAGACAAGTAATGACCTTGTGAAACACAGCACTGACCTACCAAGTTCATCTACAAGCACAATTCCTGCCAGGAAAGAAAAACACATTGGCAGACAATCTAAGCAGAAACATCACAGATCCTCACAAGTGGAAACTAGATCCACAAGTATTCGCAATAACTCAAAAATGGGGGAGTCCAGACATAGATCTGTTTGATTCCCCCCAAAACTACCAACTATGGAAATTCTGCACAAGGACATACCACACACTAGCTTGGAAAGTGGACACCCTCTTATTCAGTTGGAAAACATTGACAGTGTATGCCTTTCCTCCACTGCCTCTTCTGGCAAAGGTGCTGCTGAAAGCCAGATTAGAGAGGCCACAAATGATACTCCTTACTCCAGACTGGCCACGCCAACACTGGTATCCAATACTAAGGAACATGGCTCAAGGCCCACCATGGATTTTGCCAACAATTCCTCACCTGCTCACTCAGCAAAACAATCAGATTCTACACAGCCAGCTCAAGACTTTAAATCTGGCTGCATGGCAAATTGCCAAAATAACCAGTCAACACTTCTCTCTACAGCTGTGATGGACGTCATTCTGGAAGCCAAAAGGCCTAGCACCAGGAAAGTCTATTCAGACAAATGGAAAATATTCTGCACCTGGAACCAGGCTAAAGGCCTAAAATCCCCTAGTCCCAAATATTCCTCAGATTCTTCAATATTTAACTGAGATGTTGCACAAAGGACTTTCCTTCTCATCTATTAAGATCCACACCTCAGCTATTTCAGCTCAATACAACACGGATCCTCCTATATTTTCACATCCATTACTAAGACAGTTCCTCAGAGGGGCTAAGAACATAAGACCGACCCGGAGGGCACCAACACCAACTTGGGATCTCAACTTTGTTCTGGAAAAGCTAACACTACCGCCCTTTGAACCAGCTTTCACTGCTGATTTACAGTTCCTATCATGGAAAACTGCCCTGCTACTAGCAATAACTTCAGCACAAAGAGTCTCAGAACTACAGGCCCTAATGGCAGTGGAGCCTTTCATCATTTTTCATCAGGACAGAGTCTCTTTATGAATTAACCCTTCCTTTATGCCAAAGGTGGTATACAGTGTGGCCCTAAACCAAACCATTCATTTGGCCCACCTTTTATCCAAACCCCCAGAACAAAGGGGAAAGGCTCCTACACTCTTTGGACATTCACAGGCAATTATGTTACTACTTGGATAAAACTAAGGCTTTCAGAAAATCTGACCAGCTCTTTGTTTCCTATGCTGCAGGATCTCAAGGAAAAGCTATCTCAAAACAGACAATTTCAAAATGGATAGGACATTGTATCCGTTTCTGCTACACACACCATGGGAAATCTGTGCCTGGTAACATCAGGCCCCATTCCACCAGGGCTACAGCAACATCAACAGCCTTCCTCAGAGGGGTACCAACCAAGGATATTTTGGAGGCTGCCACTTGGAGTTCAGTGCACACCTTCACCAAGCACTATCACTTACCTCTATACTCTAAAACCAGAGCTGGCTTTGCCACTGCAGTTCTGCAGGGCCTACTAGCCTTTCCAAACCATGTTTAGTTCCACCACCCATCCTTAGCTTTGGGATTCAACCCAACAGTGATGACTGCAGCAGTGTAACATGATGAACATAGTACAGTTTTGTACCTACCATAAATGTAGATGTTCAAGTGTTCACACTGCTGCAGTCCAGGTTACCTGCCCTCCATCCCCTCTGAACTAGCTGGACTTATCTATTCCTTTCTATCCTATACAACCTCTGTGGTGTATTTGCTTGTGACTGAAGGTTTTGTTTTATTCTTATATGTATATTTTTATATAGAAATATGTATTGCCTACCTATTGGGGGCACCTGACATCTGGGGCAAGAAAAACTGAAGAAAATAGCGTCAGATGCATCTTGTATACCCCTGGCGCACTGATGTCAGGGAAGAAGCGACAGCAACCGACACCGGACCAAGACTTTGGAACTCGGGCCGACTGCAGGACCGACTGACGGCAGGATAACCCAACAGTGATGACTGCAGCAGTGTGAACATTCGAACATCTACATTTATGGTAGGTACAAAACTGTACTTTTTTGGAAGTTCCAAAATTCAAGATGTTGACTCTACAGCAGCTACTGCCCATGCTGGGCAAGAAGGCTTGGCTCGTAACTTTGGATCTAAAAGAGGCATACCTGCATGTCCCAATCAGACAATCTTGCAGAACATACCTCAGATTCATAGCTGGCTCAATGCACTACCAATTCTCTACACTGCCCTTTGGCTTATCTACTGCACCCAGGGTCTTCACAAGATGCCTGGCACCAGTAATTGCGTTTTGCAAAGAGGAATACAAATATACCCCTACTTGGACGATTGCCTAATTCAAGAAGAGAACAAAGACATTCTTCTACAGCATCTGGCATTTGTAAAAAGATTACTAATTGGCCTAGGGTACACAGTAAACGGAAAGAAATCAAAACTAGTGCCCTCTCAAGAGATAATATTCCTGGGTGCAAGCTTAAATACAACGGCCCAGATGGTTTATCTCACGCCAGGCAAACAAAAGCAACTGACTTCTTACTTCAAGAAATTGGCAACAAAAACCCACTTATCTGCAAGGAAAATCCTGCAGGCCTTGGGTTTCATGGCATCCTGCATTCTACTAATTCCATATGCCAGACTGCATATGAGGAAACTACAATGGTATCTAAAAAGTGTTTGGACTCAGCATTGCCACAGCCTGGAGACAGTAATTGCATTCATTCCCTGCCTGCAACAGGAGTTTCGATGGTGGACAGAGGCCTGTCACCACAACAAGGGTCTGCCATTCAGTTTACCCACAGCCAGACAGACACTGACAACGGATGTCTCAGATTATGCCTGGGGGGCCCATATGGCAGGAAAATGTATTCAGGGCATATGGCCTGCAAACCAGATGCATCTTCACATCAATCAAAAAGAGATGCTAGCTGTTCAAAATGCCCTGACAGCTTTCAAGGACCTGCTTCATCCAAGACAGCTACTGATAAAGACAGACAATACTACATCATGTGGTACATAAACAAGCAGGGAGGTACACATTCCTTCCCCTTTTGCAGTCAAGTAATGACCTTATGGGACACAGCATTGACCTTTCAAGTTCACCTGCAAGCACAATTCCTGCCAGGAAAAACAAACACTCTGGCAGACGAATTAAGCAGAAACCTCATGGATCCCCATAAATGGAAACTGGATCCAAAGTCTTCAGCATGATAAGGAAATGGGGATGCCCAGACATAGATCTATTTGCCTCCCCTCAAAACTGCCAATTGCAGAGATTTTGCACAAGGATTTATCACAAGCAAGCATGGAAAGTGGACGCCCTATCCTTCAGCTGGAAAAATCTAACAGTATATGCCCTTCCTCCACTGCCTCTCCTTCCCAGGGTACTCCTAAAGGTCAGACAAGAGAAGGCAAAAATGATACTGATTGCACCAGACTGGCCACACCAGCACTGGTACCCAATCCTAAAGAGCTTGTCTGAAGGTCCAGTGTGGATATTCCCTCAAACTTCTCACTTGCTGACCCAACAAAACAATCGGGTTCTGCACAGCCAACTCAGGACCTTAAATCTGGCAGCATGGCACATAATGTAGCCATTCAGAACACTCCTCTTTCAAAAGCTGTCATGGATGTTATCTTGGAGGCCAGGAGGCCCAGTACCAGAAAATTTTATGCAGAAAAATGGAAGAGATTCTGTGCTTGAACCAGGAACAAGGCATTGACACGTGTGTACCAAATATCCCTCAGATTTTACAATACCTAACTGAGATGCTGAACCAAAGGCCTTTCTTTCTCATCAATTAATATTCATGCCTCTGCCATTTCAGCCCATTACAATATGGAACCACCTATCTTTCCTCATCCTTTAATAAGGCAGTACCTCAGAGGGCCAAAAACATTAGGCCTCCAAGGAGAGCAACATTTACGGCCTGGGACCTCAATTTTGTTTTGGAAAAACTCACACTGCCTCCTTTCGAGCCAGCATCAACAGCAGATATAACATTATTATCCTGGAAAACAACTCTGCTCCTAGCAATAACCTCTGCAAGGCGAGTCTCGGAGTTACAAGCACTCATGGCTGTGGAATCTTTTATCATTTTTCATCCAGACAGTGTTTCTCTGAGGACAAACCCAACATTTATGCCTAAGGAAGTGTCCAGTGTGGCTCTCAACCAAGCCATTCACTTGCCTACCTTTTATCCAAATCCACAGAACAAGGGTGAGAAAATTCTGCATTCTTTGGACATTCACAGGCAGTTATGCTTCTACTTGGATAGAACTAAGGCTTTCAGAAAGACTGAGCAACTTTTAGTGTCATATGCTGCAGGATCACAAGGAAAGGCTATCTCAAAACAGACTATTTCTAAATGGATAGGCCACTGCATCCATTTCTGCTACTTTCAGCATTACAAATCAGTGCCTAAGGGCATTAGGCCTCATTCCACCAGAGCAGCAGCCACTTCAGCAGCCTTCCTCAAAGGAATCCTCAAAGGAATACCAACCAAAGATATCTTAGAGGCTGCAACTTGGAGTTCAGTGCACACTTTCACAAAGCACTACCACTTACCTCCTTACTCTAAGTCCAGAGCAGGCTTTGCCACTGCAGTGCTGCAGGGCCTCATAGCCTCTCCTAATCCTATTTAGCTCAGCCACCCATCCTCAGCTTTGGGATTCAACCCAAGAGTAATGACTGCAACAGTGAAACACGATGAACATAGTACAGTTGTGTACCTACCATAAATATAGACGTTCGAGTGTATTCACTGTTGCAGTCCAGGTTACCCACCCACCATCCCCCTTTTCTTTGCTGGGACTTATCTGCACTTCTCTGTCCTATACAACCTATGTGGTGTATTTGCTTGTAGATGAAGGAAATGTTATTTTTGTGCATGCATTTTTATTGGTATATATTTTTTCAGCCTACCAATTTGGGGGCACCTGACATCTGGGGCAAGAAAAACTGAGGAAAATGGTGTCGGCTGCATCTTTTATACCCCTGGCACACTGACGTCAGGGAAGAGGCGACAGCAACCGACGCCAGACCTAGACTTTGGAATTCTGGCAGAATGAGGGTAGCCTGCCAGCAGGATAACCCAAGAGTAATGACTGCAACAGTGAATACACTTGAACATCTACATTTATGGTAGGTACACAACTGTACTTTCCTTAATGTGCTTAATATTAATTCTGATCATCTGTGAACCTGCAAGAAATAATTATAAAAGACAATGTCTGTTTTCTCAACACCTGGACCCACAGGTCAAACAAAATTATGCATATTTTTTCTTACTGCAGCCCCCTAAGAGAAGAGCAGTGTACTAATTTATCAACAACAACTGAAGTTAGGTTACATATGTGAAAGTAAGCAGACTATATTAGTAAAGTTATGCGAGCCAGCAACAGATTTACATATCTGTTTGTAAATAAATTTAAACAGATATATGTAGTAGAAGTATGACCATAATCTAATTGTGTTTTAAGTTGAATACTGAGAGTTTATTTACACACACACACACACACACACACACACACACACACACACACACACAAAAAAAAACAGTTTGTATCATTTAGTGTTTAGGCAGATGGTGTGCCTATCACAGAGCAGCACACATTTAGGGTGTGTGCAGTTGTTTTAGTTACAGGAGTTGCAATATTGTTTACATATGGGATGTCTTCCAAAGGATACCATATGTCCATCCAGCATATCAAAGTTTGGGCAACTTCCTCTTGCACATTATGTTCAATGTATGGCCCAAGTGCGAGAGCACTAAGCAGTATGTATGGGAGTATCGGTCATACTTTCTTTCCTTGCTTTCAACTACTAAACTCGTATGATAGTTATCTTTTGTCTTTTTGGAGTGATATGAACAAGTTAAGTGTCAGACATTCTAAGCCAGATAAATCTTCCATTCTATTTCTCCTCAACGCAGCTGCTCGAGTAGACTAGCACTCTATTAAATGCTGCAGCTACAGGTGTGTTCTTAGAAGATACTTTTTGTTGAGTTACAGCTTTCCCAAATCTCCAGTCTAGGCTCTTAGAGTCCATCTAGACAGGGAAAATTTCCTTGGTGCTGCAGCTGCTGAAGTCTTTAAAAACCTGCAGAAAAGAGAAAAAATTGTGCAAGAGTTTGACTGTTTTTCTTTCCTGTCCCTAAATTCCAACATAACAATCCTTCCAAACTAGGTCCATTTTTTGAAAGGACCAAAAACCTGAGCAAAAGGACTTCCAAGATTGCTGCATACTGATCAAAAGCTTAATTTCAGCTCTCACAGTGTGAAAAAGAAATTGAGAAATAAGGGCTCTATCAGCTTTTGGAGCCAGAAAGAAAATCAACTAGAAAAGGTGAAGAGACAACACTGACTGGGAAGAATCCTGCAACTGTTTGGCAAAAAGTATTTTAAGCTCCAGCTTTGGTACAAAAGATGGCTTCCAGTAATTTAGAGGAAAAATAAATAAAATGTACTCAAAACTGCTTAAAATAATGAAACATTGAAGGAGTATATCAACTCAAATAAAAGGCTGGAAAAAATGGAAGATACTATTCAGATGATCAGCTACTACTGTAAAAATCAGAGGTCAAAATGAAGAAAAAGCTGGCTGAGTATGAGACTTCTGAAGAGGAGCTGTTTCAAAAAAATGGTAGAGTTAGAGCACAAAGCAGGGAGAGAAAACCTGAGATAGAGGAAGAATACACAGAGAGTTCCAGTGAATCTGCTTACATCCAAGATGATCCTCTTCTAAAAAAGATGAAAATAAGTATCATTTTGCACTTCTATTGATAATTGTGACTATATTTTATTAGGTTTCAGTAATTCTTGCTGAATTAAAAAAAAAAAAAAAAAAGAAAGAAAAATTGCACGATTTTACTGCCACTTTAAGTACTTATTACATTATATGAGATAGTGTTAGGGCAGTTGTATCTAAATTGTGTGGTCTTACATTTGGGCTCCAAAGCAACCATTTTACATTAAGAAGTTTTTTTCTGCACTCTTGTGGCAGAAGTGTGCTAATCTACACCTGTCTGAGTTAGGGATTGCTGGTGGAAGGCTTATTGTGTGCTTTCCTGATTGTTAGTTAAAAACCTGTTCCTTTTTGCCTGTATATAATCCTCATATTTGAACAAAGCTGCTGTATAGAGGCAAACGCCTTGAAGACAACATTTCCCTAGAATAACTGAAATAATAAATCACTGAAACCATGCCCAACTCCCTGCTGGTCTAGGAGCAACTAAGTTGTGTGCTGAGCAGCATTGCTTTGTTGGTTAACCTTAGACTACATGAAGTATAATTCCCACTCAGTCACTGTGCTACCAGCACAGTCCAGTCTAATTAACCCATTCCTTTCCCTGGTAAAACCCACAGTAAGAACCTGATATCATGGATGGGCAGTTTCTTACCATCTCTGTGACTATCCTGAGGCAATGTAGCAATCATCTCATATGTACTGACAACCAATTAATCCTGAAACAAATGAATACTATATGTGAGAAATGTAGTTATACTATGAAAATGGAGACAAGGCTCTCACATACAGACAAATCAAATGCAAAACAGTTTGTCAGCACACACGCACCCACCACTTCCCACACTTAATAAAGATTTGACACATAAACCCACATATGCAGAGGTATTCACTAGTAAAGTACCAAAAACTCTGAGACCTCCCAAATGCTGGCTTCAGAAACAACTTATACACATAATAAAGCAAACAGCAACCACAACACATAATACACACACCAGTGTCTCAACAAACAAGCTTATAAGGAGACACTACACAAAACCTAACAAACTAGTCATAGGAGACTCTATAGAGAGACACATGGCTATACCCTTCACAAGGAGAAGGTTATGGTTAGATCCCTGTCAGTTGCCAGGATTTGTTGGATCACACAAGCACTCAAATCACTTAGTCACAAGTACCAGTATGACTCTGTCATAGTCCATGTCTGTGTGAATGATTTTAAGCATACCTCCCTGGACTATATGAACAGAGACATGCCCGTGCTCTCAGATTATGTGTCACAGGTAGGTATGAGCCTAGCCTTGAGCAGCATTCTACCTTCACCAAGGATGATGACATAATACAAACAAAAAATGATTGACTTTAACAATTGGCTTAACTTTTGGTGTCAGTCCAAGGGGATCCAATATTTGTCAGCCTGAGAGGACATGATTTATACACCACATAGCTTTGCCAGAGATGGTTTGCACCTGTCTACTCTAGACTTTTGGATACTAGCAAAGGCTTTAGCCACCTCTATAGTGCCTTTTTTAGGCAGTGTCAAAGTAACCTCCCAACATAATAAAATCTTCTCTTGATAAGTTCAAGGTACTGCTGCTCATTGCTAGGAGTCTAAACAAGAAACTGTGCTCCCTAGAAGCACTCCTCACCTTGGAATATGTTGATGTCTGTGCAGTCACAGAAACATGGTTCAAAGCCACTAAAGGCACCTCAGCCATGCAAGGTTACAACACCATCCAAACATTCAGATCACCAACTGAGCAAGAAAGAACCAAAGGAGGAGGTTTATCCATCTTCATAAAAGATAAGTACACTTCAAGACTGGTCAAACAGTATGATTCTCTCGAGCTACTCTATGTCTAACTAACCATTGGCAAATCCCCTACTGCATCATTGCTACCTATAGGTCCCCCACCATAAACCAGGAAAAACTTACTGCATACCTGTAATTACTGCAGTACCTTACTCATGGGTGATTTCAACTATCCTACTGTTGATTGGGGAACATACATGGCCACCAACATGCAGGCACAGAGTTCTTGGACTTTGTCATTGCAAATGCTCTGGAACAGCTGGTTGGCACACACACAAAGGGCTCAAATATCCTGGACACAATACTCACTAAGATGGCTTAATGTTGCACCCCCCCCAACCATGTAACATCCTCTTTGGTAAGATCTGACCACAAAATGGTCTCCTTTGAAATAAATATAAGGCTGGATATTCCATCAAACTGAAAAATGCTAAAGAATTTCACCAAGACAAATTATTAATACTAAGAGATGGCATATGACAGTTCAAAACTCCCCCAAACCTAGAAAAGGCAGAATCCTATGCAGAGTTGTACACCAATGCCCTGTATAGCCACTATAGAAGTTGTATAGAATCACCAGTACTGGACTGGATTAAACCCAGGTCTTGCCAGGAAAACAAGTCACACTGGTGGACCCCTGGAATAAACAGTCTGTACAACAAAAGAAAGAAGCTTATGTCCAAAAAATAACCAAGAACAAGCTCAGCAGAAGAAATCATTCACTACTCTAAACAAACCAATTAGATATCTAGTCATGTCCTCAGCAAATTCTGAAGCAAAAATATCCACCCTAGCCAAGGAAAAATCACTAAGCATTTAACTACATTTGAAATCTAAAGGGGCACACCCATTTATGTGCAGAGTTGGTTGTGTATGGCACTACCCATACTGAAATGAAGGAAATAGCCAATCTACTAGTTGATAGATTTGGATCAAACTTTACCCGCCCTTCCCAACTGGTCATCCCCCAAAGTACTCCTGCCATCATTCCTCAGCCTATTTTCATAAGAGACAGGGTCAGCTCTGTGCTCTCTAAGGCTAAAAACATGCCATCAGTGGGCTCTGGCAAGATCCCAGGTTGATTTTTAAATGACTTAAGATATGACCTAGCAGACCCAAGTGGATCCCTATTTAGCCACAGCCTTCAGACAGGCTGTTTTCCAGCAGAATGGAAGACAGCAGCAGTCATCCCTCTGCACAAAGGGGGACCATCAATCAACCCAGGGAATTATAGACCCATAAGCCTGACTAGCCTCATCTGTAAGGCCATGGAAAGACTCATGGACCTTATCAAGGACATAAGTAATCTCCAGATTCTGGACCCAACCCAGCTTGAATTTGTTAAAAATAGATTGTGTCTGTTAAATCTGGTTGACTCCTTTTGAGTAGGTGCACACCACCTACCTTGACATGGCCAAGGTATTTAATACAATTCCCCACTCAGGTATTATAGAAGAACTATTTCAACTGCGCATAAACCCCTACATCACCAGGTGGGTAGCCAAATGGCTCACCAACAGAACATATACTGTCAAAGTGGGTTAACTCACCTCTAGCAAGAGGCCAGTCACAGTGGCATACCCGTTCTGTGCTAGGCCCTCTCCTGTTCAGAATTTATTTCTTGGACATCAAGGCAAATATAGATGGTCAAGTGACTGCAAATTGGGGGCAATCATCAAATCGCTGAATGATACTGATATACTGCAGAAAGGATTAACACAGACAAATGACTGGTGCCAGAGCCGTAGATTAAAACTAAATGCAAAAAATGCATAATTATTCCCTTTGGGAAAGTAAATACCCCAACTAATTACAACATGGACTGCACCCCTCAATAAGCAGTTCCAGTGGTATGTAATCTGGGTACACAGGTTGATAGTAATCTGAACTTCGACCACCATGTGTCCACAGTGGTGAGAAAGTCCTTCTATGTGGCAAAACTCATAAGTAAGGGCATGGCATTCAGGTAAAAGAACATTATAATTCCGTTGTACTCGGCCCTCATCAGACCAATAATTAAGTACAATGCACCCTTTTGCATGCACCTCACTGACATCTGCAAGAGCTGGAATGATCCCAGAGATTTCTACCTGGAAGAGACACGGTATAAAAAAACAAGTCTTATGTAGGAAGAATGAAAGCCTCATCACTGTATTCTGTCTCCTACAGACTACTAAGAAGTGAGCTGTGTCTGTCCTACAGAGCAGTTTTTGATCCAGCCCTGATGATAATGTTACACATTCATAAATCAAATTACATGAAGGTCACTTGTTCCAAGAATTTTAACCTAGCCTCTGACATGAATAAATCATGGTGCAGAGATAGATACATCTCCCAGAGACTACTCTTTCTCTGGAAGAAGCTTCCTATTCACATGAAGCAAAGCCCTTCCCTAACCCCTTCAAGCGCAAACTAAATCAGTGTATGGGTAATCATAAATTTACTCCTGGGACAGTGCCCATGTCCCTCATGGATAGAGGCAGTCAGTATTAGTTGCCATACCATAGGCTCATACCGCTGTGAATTTCATTCACCTAGCTATTAAAACTTGAGAAACTCGGGTTACATATGGCTAGGCCTGTAAGGGCTCTTTGGCCAATAGCCTAGTAATCTCCTATAAACTACTAACCTATTAATTTTATTAAAATGCAAATGAACAACTGGACTGGTATTTTACAGCAGAATTTGTTAACTGAAAGGGCGCATAAGGTGTATGATCCAAACCTGGCCATGAGAAAGCAGCCAAGACCTGTATTAATAAAGATGCAATCATACCAGCAGAAAGAGTTGATCCTGACAAAACTGTGGTAGAAGGACAAAGTATTAAAAATTGGAGACAGTAGAGTGTTTGTGGGAAATGATTATTTACTGTACACCAGGCACAAGAGAGGTAAATGTATCCTAGCAATTAGGGAATGTCGAGAGGCAGGTGTGAGATTCAAGTCGCTGTATCCTTCTGTCTTCAGAATATTCTCTCACTCTTTTGACAATAGAGTTTGTAGAGAGACTTTGCCAGTGAAACTTTTTCTAATTTTCCAAAGGAAGATGCTTGAGACACAGCAAAAAACATGAGTTGACTAGAAGTACCAGGAGTACTTTTGACTTGAACCCAAGTAAGTCTGTTGTTGAGAGATGGAGATGAACAAGAAGAAGACAAGCAACACTGAAATTAGTGAATAATTGTGAGACTATAAGGCATCAATTATATTTGTGAAATATGGCATTACAAGAAAAAAGAAAGACTGGACTTTTGTTGACTTTGTTAAACTTGTGGGAAGATTGAAAAGCATGTACCCCACTTCATGTCATTATATTTAGAAGGACACTAAAAGGGAAAAAAAGTAACTGGAAGTAAAACAATTTTCATTCTTAACAGTATTTATATAAACATTTCATTATGTAAACTGAGTTTTCTTACCAACCTAAATACTTCAGTGCAGTTACTAGAACAGTGTATAATTTAGTTTTTATTTCAAGATATTATGTGCTCTTTTTTAAGGATAAATGTTAATGTTTACTGCAAGTATAGAAGATGTTCTTCACATCTGGGAGAGGAATACAGATAAGAAAAGAACAGACGGCAATTAGTGTGAGAGCACAGACTGTAACATACACTTTAGCATGGATAACCTTAATTTTAGTTTAGGTCAGGGGTCTGCAACCTTCACTATCAAAAGAGCCATTCTAGCCCCTCTCCCACCAAATAAAATTCACCAGGAGCCACAAAACCTATTTGACCCCTAAAATGAAGATAACACAGCGTATGAAATTTAATATACACTTATTATACTAGCGTTGTCACCTCACAGTAATACGCTGTCCAGTTCGATTCTCAGCTAGAGCGTCTTCTGCGTGGAGACATGCGTGAATGGGCGTTCCTTCGTTGAAGGTTGTGCGTCAGGGCTGGTAACTCTGCACGTAAAAATCAACTACCAATCATTAGAGGACCGGAGTTCCGCTGTGGCGACCCCTAACCGGGAAAAGCTGAAAGACACAACAACATACTAAATATAAAAGAACTAAGTTTATAAGAGCAATATTTAAAATACGTCCCTATTTTTGTTCCTTTGTTGAGATTGCTTGATCGCTCTCAGTGTGTGTTTGTGTGTATCATATCTCTTGACCTCTTACAACAAAAAAGCTGGACAAAGCCATAAACAATGGGGCACAAAGGCCCAAAAATATGGATGCCTTTTAAATATTGCTCTTACAAACTTAAAAAGTTGATAGCATAACAGATTTTGCATTAACATGAATTTTCTGAAGGGTATGAAGTCTGAAGCTCAAACATCTGTCTATTTTTTCTGACTTCAGCCCTCAATGATTTGCCAGAAAACCACAATTTTATGAGAAACAGACCAGAAATATGAGGCAAAAGTCAGGGCATTCTGCAAAAATCTGCACAGTTGAGAGGTGACTTTGTGAGTGCGTGTGTGTAAAATGCGTGCTAACAAAAACCATGTTATTCTAGCAAGTTTCTAAGAGCAATATTTAAAGTTCATCCCTGTTTTTGTTCCCCTTTATTTGTGGCTCTGTCCAGATTTCTTGTGGTAAGACTTTGAGAGGTATGGAAACCTTTCATGAGAAGCTGCTGCTGGCAGGAGATAGCTCGGTCGCGCTCATTGTGTGTGGAATGCATGGCAACAGAAACTGTGTTATTCTAGCAAGTTTCTAAGTTTATAAGAGCAATATTTAAAGTCCATCGCTTGATCACTCTGTGTGTGTGTGTGTGTGTGTGTGTGTGTGTGTGCACGCGCACCAGCTGTGCAGTAGAGTGGCCATTATTTTTTGAATCTACAGGGAGCCACTGCAGAGGGGTGGAAGAGCCACAGGTTGCAGACCCCTGGTTTAGGTAATGCCTGTGAGTGCAACTGTCGATTTGGGAGAATTGTTTCTATCAGGAGGCTTAGGTTTGTGTGTTTGCTTTAAGTGAATAGGTTATGGGTTGTTCTGGTGTGTGTTTGCTTTTTGTTTGAGGGTTTTCATTAAAACAAAAAGTCTTGAAAAATGTGACATAGGTTCAAATAGAGATAACAAGTAGCAACTATATGAAAGATCAACCTGCTAAACAGTGCATGCACATAACATAAAAGTTGGAAACACATTTTAAAAATCTATCATGGGAATAATAACTTCTTATTATAGTGGTTACATTATCCATATTATTTTTGAATATAAATGGCCTCACAGTTGTAGAAAAAAGGTAAGAGTATTGAATTACATTAAGAAGTGCAGAGTATAAATAGCAATGCTGCAGGAGACACATCTGGAAATAAATGAGCATGTGAATTTGATAAATAAAGGATTTAAGGATGGATGTTCAGCAGAATATCAGAGACAAATGAAAAGGGGAGTAACTATACTAATTGCTAAAGGAGCTCCAATAGTGATAGAAGAGGGAAAAAAGATAATAATGGTAGATTAGTGGCAGAAAGGGCTACTGGCAAGTGTGGAGGATTACACTAGTATGTATTAATATTCCACCAAAAACTGCTATTATGGAGCTTGAACATTTTAAGAGAAATAATCAGCTTTCAGCAGGGAATATTACTTATAGGTGGGACTGGAACTTGATGTGCAACAATGAGGATATATCTGGGGGACCTAGAAGGGAAAATGTAACAAATGAGAATAGATTTCTGAATAAATTTATGAAAATATTTGGTATGGAAGACATGAATTCAGTAGTAGGAACTTTACATATTGTTATCCAAGTTACAATAACTGGGCTAGACTAGACCGAAATTATATTTCACAGGAAATGTGAATTTAATTGAAAGCTTCAACATGCATCCAATAATTGTTTTAGATCCTGTGCCAATAAAAAATAAGATAAAAATACAGGGTAATAAAGTAAAAATGAGGCACTCATGCTTTTTCTCCTACCTGTTAAAAGAAAGGAATTTAAGGAATGGGTAATGGAAATTATTCAAAAATTATTAAGGAAGACAGAAAATTCTTCAGAGGTTATAGCTAAGTGGGATAAAATGAAAGTAGAGTTTAAAAATAAGGCAGAAATAAAATAAAAATAGAAATGGTTAAGAAGTAACAAATTGTTTAGAGGGGCTGACAAGAATTAAAGTATTGCCGAATAAGGGTAATCTCAGAACAAAAAGAAGTGCAAAGAGAAAAAAGGGAGTATCTGGAAAATATGCATGAGTTTAAAAATATTGCTGTTAAGCAACTGTTTTAATAATAACTCCAGAGCACAAAAACTTTTAGCACAACAGCTTAGGCAAAAGAAAGTAGAGAGGGTTGTTGCCAAACTTAGACTATAACAAGAAAAATAACCAAAGATATTTCAGAAATGTATTAACATTTGTATAAAGCAGAGAAATGTGGAAAGCAAGAAAGAGCACAAATTGAGATATTTATGGAAGACTTAAGTATGCCAAGGTAGATGTAGATGAGGCTCAACAATTAACAGTTAAGATAGGAGGAGATGAGATAAAAGCAGTGATGTGCAGTCAATCTGCAGGAAATTCTCTAGAGACAGATGGTATTCCTGTGGAAGTTTGGAAGCTAGAAGGGAAGAAACTATTAAAGACCTGAAAAGCTTTATTTAATAGTATTTTAAAATGAGGGGAAGCACTATCATCCTGGAAAAAAAGCTGTGTTGACTGTAATACTTAGAGAGTAAAGGCCCATCAGACCCAGCTTCTTACAGACCCATTTCAATTTTACATACGATTATAAAGGATTTATTCTTTAACAGCTAAAAGAATGGCGAAGGTGTAGCCAAAATTGATAGATATGGATCAATGTAGTTTTGTGGAGGGGAGAAAAACATTTAATAGCATTAATAGAACAGTGATGATCCAGAGAGAAGCAGAATGTAAGAAAATACCACTGCTGTTGGTGGGTCTTGATACAGAGAACACATGACACTGATAAAATAATGTCAATAAGGAGGATATATGGATATCGGAGACAAAAATTAAAGTTGGAGGGTTTCTCTCTGATAAGTTGTGTTTGAACAGAGGAATCAGGCCTCTTTTCACTTTATTTGCTTTATATTTAGAGCTTTTGGCAAAGAAAATAAGAGACTCTGAAATTCAAGGATAGAAAGGGAATGGTAATGAAGAAAAGTTGGCTTTATTTGCAGACAATATTATTTTGTGCCTGATAAAACCAGAAAAAGATTTATCTTTGTTGTGGAACATTTTGAGACACTTTCATGTTTTTTCAGGATATGAAATTAATTAAGGTAAAACAATGGCTATAGCTGTAAATTATGTACCCATACATGAAATGGTTCAGCAATACCAATATTTATGAGGACATGATAAAATGAAGCATTTAGGAGTATGGATTAAAAAAGCTTCTGGTATGGCAGCTAAGGTTCTGTGGGAAGATACTAAACAAAAGATAATACAAAAAATGAGAAATTGGAGGCTTCTTTGTGACTATGGCTAGCAAGACACAGGCAGAGAAAATGTTTTAGTACATTTCGTTTTATATACAGATCAGGCATTTTTTATCAACCAGAGGAGAAGTTGTGGGCATTAATAAAGAGTCGAAGAAATTTATCTGGGAGGGGAAAAGGCAAGGGTCAGGTAGGATAAGTCGATACTTCCAACAGAACAAGGTGGTTTAGGATTACTTGATTTGAAGGAATATTATAGAGGTACGCATTAACGGTCTGTACATATAATAACACAAGCAGAAAGCTATAATTCAAAGTAGAAAGGGATGATGATGAAATGGGGGGGAAGCTCCAAGGAGAGACTGGGATTTTGAATGCAGATCCTTAAGGAGAATAACAGCAGCCATATGGAATGTTATATTCATAAAGAAGCAGAAAGTATTCTAAGAACTAAGCCAACATGAGAATGTATATGGGAGATTTTGCCACTAGGATAACTACAATAAGAGGTATGTAGAAAAAACAAGCGAGAACTGGGATCTACTAGAGGAAACTGACAAAGGAACCAAAGTACTGAGTGCAAATAACTAGACAGGAAAAGGTCATATAATGGAAAGATGCCAAGAAGACATTTGGACTACAGGCTTAAAGACTGCCTTCCATATCAGGGATTGATATCAGAGTATGGGAAAAGAGAAAGGGATAGGGAAGTCCTAAGTAAATAATACCTGCTCTGGTAGAATTTGTAGTTGAATCTAGAACAGAAGCTGCTGTTAAAAATGGATAATTAATAGGGCATATAAAATACTGCACAATAGCCATGAGAATCAATCAGAGGAGGTGAGAAAACAATGGGAAGCTTGTGCATTGAATAGCACTACCATTTCCTAGCATTATATAACATCCTGCCCATAACCCCAGAAACTACCCTAGGAACACTACCATTTCCTAGCATTATATAACATCCTGCCCATAACCCCAGAAACTACCCTAGGAACACTACCATTTCCTAGCATTATATAACATCCTGCCCATAACCCCAGAAACTACCCTAGGAGACTCTTGTTAAAACCCAAGCCTTAATCCTAAACAGCCAACCATATTACAGGACCAGACAACATGAATATGACATTTCCAAATGTCTCTGTGGCCAACTTGGTTGGGCATCCTAAGGTAAATGTAGCAATTGTCTCTTGTTCTCAGACAACCAGTTAATCATTAAAGAAAATAATATGGTGTGTGAGAGATGAAAATGCACAACTTCCTTGGAGACAAAAATCTCACATACAAATGAGGTTGGCAGGAGTAACCACACTGCATTCCTCACACATACCATTCACCACACACACAGACTGTCTTCTACTGAGGCATTTAATAGAAACCTCCTCGAGTCTTAAAGGCCTTCAAAGCCACCTATTGGGCAATAGTGCTCCTCAGCAATCACTAAAGCACACCAAAAGCAACTCCAAGCAGCTTACATAAGCCTACACCTAATGCTCCTCCAAGTCTAAAGCCCATAAGACAAGCATACAGTTTGCCTAATACTCTTGTCATTGGGGACTCCATGGTGTGACACACAGATGCCCCACTCACCAGTTTGGACATGGAGAATATAACAGTTAGTTGCTTATCTGGAGCCAGGATCCACAATATCATGCATGCACTCAAATCACTGCACCAAAGGTACCACTATGATTCTATCATAGTCCATATGGGTGTAAATGACCTGAGATGTAACTCACTGGACTATATGAAAAGAGACATAATTGATCTCTCGGAATATGTGTCACAGATAGGCATAAGACTTGCACTGAGCAGCATTCTACCTGCACCAAGGGTGATGCCCACTATAAACATAAAATGAACTATTTTAATTGGCTTAGTTTCTGGTGTCAGTCCAGGAGGATCCAGTATATGTCAGTATTGGAGAACATGGTCAAAAGACCATGTTGCTTTGCCAAGGAAGGGTTGCAACTGCCCCCCCCCCCCAACAGCTTTCATATATTGGCTAAAATGTTATCCACCCCTTTAAAGCCTTTTCTAGGCAATGTCAAAAAGACAAAACTACCAACATAATGAAAAAGTACACCAGCAACCTTAAGGTGCTACTGCTCAATGCTCGTTGCCTAAACAAAAAACTCCGCACCCTTCAAGAATTCCTCACTCTGGAGAATGTAGACATCTGTGCTGTGAATAAAATTTGGTTTCAAGATGTAAAAAGCACTCTAGAAGTACAAGACTACTGTGTCTTCCACACATTTAGACCAACAACATCACAGACGGGCCAAAGCTGGAGGTGTTTTGATCTGTGTTAGCAACAAACATTCCTCCAGCTTTAAAAAACAAAAAAACTGGAATAATCCTGAGGAATAGTGTATGAAAAAACTAAAACACACAACTATTGTAGCTTAGTGAGGACACCTTCTATACTGAGCGGCTATTAACATTTTTTTACGCTCAGTGCAGAAGGATTCCTCGCTAAGCTACAATAGTTGTGTTTTATACCTCCAGCTCTGTTAAATAGGATGATGCCATGAAGCTCATCCATGTGCAAGTCACCATAGGTAAGGTCCCTCACCATATATGGCTAGTTATAGGTCACTATCTATGCCCCATAATCTCACAACTCTTACCTAAACCTAGAGAGGTGCTCACCATCCAACCATACATCCTATTTTGGGTGACTTTAACTACCCCTTTATAGACTGGGAAATGTACACTGGCTCAAACATACAAGCACAATGCTTCCTAGACTTTATCAATGCAAACACACTGGAGCAGATAGTGGCATGCTCCAGCCAGAGGACCAGACATACTGGATCTGGTACTCACCAACATGGGAGAGTTTTGCACCCCCCCCCCCCATGTGATGTTCTGCCTAGTGAGGTTGGACCACAAAGCTCTCTCATTTAAAGTAAAAATCAACCCAGAAAATCGAATTAAACCAGTACAGTTAGGAACTATTCAAAGGCAAACTACATCCTATTAAGTGACAGTTTGTCAAAATTCAAGGCTCCACCCAACCCCAAGACCACAGCTATCTATGCAAAATTATTCACAGAGTCATTATACAAACATGTGAATGGCTGCACAGAGGCTGCCTTACCTACCAGAAATAAACCCAAAACTAACACTAAAAACAAACCTCACTGTCAGAATTGTCACCTAAACAGGGTATATAATAAAAAAAACCTCATAGCCAAAATCAGGAAAAGCAACTCCCTTAAAGACAAGTGCCCTCTTACACAATTAAACAAGAAACTAAGAGGACTAATTAAGTCAAACAAGGCCAAGTATGAGGTCAGGATAGCCTTGCTGGCTAAGGACAATCAGAAGGCCTTCTTCTGCTACATCTAGAAGCTTAGAGGTAACACACAGCAGTGTGCTGAACTGGTGATGAATGGTACCACCTACACCAATCAGGGTGACATAAAAAATCTACTGGCTGATAAATTCAGCTCAAACTTTACCCGAACTCCCCCCAGCTCCAGAAGGTGAAATCCCCTCCTACATACTTCACCCAGTTAGTAGCAGGAACCAAGTATTGGCGGCACTCGCTAAGGCCAAGAACACCACCTCCACGGGTTCTGGCAACATCCCTGTTTGCCTTCTGAACAGTCAAAACATAACCTTTCAGGACCACTTGAGGCACTCCTCAAATACAGCCTTGAAACAGGCTACATTCCAATTGAATTGAGGACAACAACAGTCATTCCCCTCCACAAGGGTGGACCATAAACTGACCCAGGGAACTACAGACCCATCAGTCTAACAAGCCTAATTTGCAAAGCCATGAAACAAATTATGCAACGTACAGACACTGGAACTATCCCAGTTTGGCTTTGTTAAGGGAAAGTCATGCCTAATTAACCTGGTAGAATTCCTTTAGAGGGTCACCAAGGCAGTGGATGAGGGCAAAATAGTGCACACCGCATATATTTTCCTGGGTAAGGCATTTGATACAATACCCCATTCAGGCATTGTTGACAAGCTCCCTGAGCTAGGTGTAAAACCTTATATAACATGCTGGATTGCCAGCTGGCTCACAGACAAGACCCAAGAAGTCAGAATCAGTGAGACTATCTCCACTAAGAGAACAGTTACCAGTGGAGTACTTCAGTACTCCCTGCTAGACCCACTCCTGTTTGGCATCTACTTCTCGGAAGTCAAAGCTAACATTGGATGACTGTAAATTATAGATTCCTCTAAAACACAAATATCCTGCAAGTGGGTTTAACACAGATAAATGGCTTGTGCCTAAGCCATAGCCCAAACCTCAGTGCCAAAAAATGCATTGTAATGCCCTTTGGGAAACTGTCAATGCAAGTTTATTACTGCATCAATAAAACACCCTTAAGAGTCAACCCAGTAGTAAGGGATCTGGGAACATATGTAGACAGCAGTCTGGGCTTTGACCAACATGTAGCTAGGATAATAAGAAAATCATTCGATATCACACAACTTATAGGTAAGGGTTTGGCATCCAGGTTCAAGGAAGTTATTGTACCACTCTGCTTGGCCCTTATCAGACCAGTCATTGAATACAATGCCCCCCTTGGCATGTTTCTAACCAGACATTTGCAACAGCTGAAACACCCACAAAGGTTTCTCACCAGAAAAATTCAGAACATGAATACCGTGTCCTACACTGATCACCTAAAGGCTCTGTCTCTGTATTTAGTCTCCTACAAGCTGAGGCTGCTGATAGGGGATTTTTGCTTAGCATACTGGGCTTCCTCAGACCCAACCATGATGGATCTGTTGGACATGCCCAAAAGAAACAGCACCAAAAACACTAGATTCAGGGATCTGAACTTCACTTGTGTGACTTAAACAGAATGTGCTGGAGAGACAGATATGTGTCTCAAAGGATCCCTGCACTATGGAATAAGCTCCACATCCAAGTGAAGCAGAGTCCATCCCTAACCCTAATCAAACAAGACATTGACAATCAGAAGGAAAATCATACATTTGTCCCCGGTCTGGCCCCCATGTCCCTTATGGACAAAGGCTGTCAATAAGAAACATTTTATCCTAACAGCCCCCTCCACTAATCCTTAGTTACCTGCCTACTAACATGCCCCTGTATGATACTTGGGACCCAAATGGTTTAGGTTATGTGGCTAGGCTTGTAAGGGCCCTAGTGGTCATTAGCCTAGTAACAACCTATAAGACTGAATAAGGAATTTACCAGGGAACAATGTGGGGATATATGTATGGCTGTCAAGTATGCAACAAAGGCAAAAAGATTAAGGAGTTACTGCTTGGTAATGTTTGCATATGTATTTTTATACCCCAAGCAGATTCCAAAGAATTTTTTTCCTCAAGTAGATGGCAAATGTTGGAGTGTGATGGGAAACAAAAAGGTAATTAGGAACATATGTTTTGGGACTGTAATGAGTTAGCAGACTTTAAAAATTCCCGACAGAGTACTCTGTCAGAAATATAGGGTGAGCAAATGGGCGCAAATAAGGAAACAGTTCTTTTGAGCTGGGACACAGGATCTGAATTGTCTAGATATAGTAAGGCCTTGTTAAGTTTAATTCTGATGGCTGTCAAAAAAGCAAATACTAGAAAATGGAAATCAAAGTCTAAACCAATTGTCTTTCATGCACTGAATATTGTAACAGAAATAAAAAAACTGAAAGTGGGACATTAGAAATGAATAGGAGCAAATTACACAGAAATAAATGAAAATTATATGCAGAATAATGTTCTAGTTGAGGAGTAAGGTTTAAGGAAGGCATGAATTGAGCAGTTTATGTAATGCTGGACTGATGATAGTTATACAAAAGAACATATGTGATGTTTAATATATATAACTGGGAACACATTAATACATTTTTTCTTTTACATAAATGTATGTTTACCTATGTCTTAAGTAATAATTTAATAAAAGTGGTAAAAAAAGAGCAAAAGAATAAAAAGGTCACTAAAAATAAGTTGCAAGAGAAACCAAATCAGACTTTATAGGTTCTAAAGGTCCTTTCCCTGACAAGTCAACCAGTCTGTAACTATTTGCCTCTTCCCCTTCCAACTCAGCCTATCTCCACTTTCTTTCACAAGGCAACTCCTATTCCTTTCCACTGTGGAGATGTAAAGCTTCAGATCAATGGGTCCACAGCATTACTGAGAAAAGTTACAGCCTAGTATGGCTCTTCCATCCAAACCACTCAGATATTCCTCTATTGCCCACAAACCAAGACCACCTGGTTTTACTTAATTGGCAGGATTTGTACCATCAGTTCATCTGCACCAACAGAGAAAGGGATTTTATTTAATGGCTCATCCTAGTCTTAAGAAAGGAGGGATTCTCAAGACCCATTCTGGATTAAAGAAAGGAGGGATTCTCAAGACCCATTCTGGATTAATCAGTCCTCAGCACCTTATTAGTGCCAAACTCAAAATGCTGTCTTTGCAAACTCTTCTTCCTGAGATTCTTTTTTGGGCATTACTGGTTACCCCAGACCTCAAGAATGATTGCTTACATATTCCTATTCATCCAGATCACAAAAACATTTTAAGGTTTTGTGCCTTACAGTTTCACTTTCAGTACTCTGCTTTGCCTTTTGGTCTTTCTACATCTCCAAAGGTGTTTACAAAATGCTTAGCTCCTATCATAGTGTTCTGTAGACGCCAGAGTATACATAGTTACAGTTACCCCAATTTGGGCAATCATGTCCAGGTCACTTCAAGAGACAAGCTTCTTCAAGATCTCAACTTAATCTGCTTGAAATCATGCATGCCTTTGCCTTTTTTCCTGCAAGGTTTTAAATAGTTCAACAGTGGAAGGGCCAAAGAGGAGGTGCCTGGGTACAAGGAAGCCAAAAATTTGACCCTGCACTGTCAGGGAGGGATTAAAGGTATAGCCAATAAAACCTATAGGTGCCACAGCCCTAGAGAAAGCCTCTGTAGCATCATAGCTGCGTTTAATGGATGTTTGTTTACTTAGGTGACATTATTCAAACCAAACAGAACTGTGGATACTCCACCAAAGGCTGCCTGCCCACAAAGATTCCAAAGGAAAGGAGAAAAAAGCAGGTACTGGCCACCACGCTGAACCGCTTCAAAACTTTTATTTAAAACACAATTAAAAACACAGGAATGAGCATTTCGGGACCAAGCCCTTCTTCAGATACAAAACTCAAATGAAACTGCAGATTTTATACAGCTCTTCAGTTAACATTCAGTACCGCACCCTCCTTTTCTTTAGTGCAGGTCTTAAAGGTGTGACCCCATTTAAACCTGCGGTTTTGTGTGCTGCTAGCTCAATGATCCATTTAGTTTTATTCAGCTCTGTCTCATTAATCATATCACCTCCCCGTTTGTTTTTATTTACACATTGTATAACCATAAACTTAAACTTATGATTTTCATACTTAGAAATGTGCTGGAAAAGTGCATTATGTTCATGTTTTAATGTTACAGAGGACAAATGGTTCAAAATTCTGTTTTTCAGCATGCAATTAATTTTTCCTACATAAAATGAGCTGCAGTCCTGACAGACAGCCAGGTAAACAACATTCTTTGTTCTACAATCTGCATACAAATCAAAATAATATTGTTTTCCTGATACAGGGTGTACATAGGATTCTGCCTCCACAATGTACTCACATGCTTTGCAATTTCTGCACTTTCGTGTACCTGCATGTTGTATAAAATTGTTCCTACTTTTTTCTGTTTTCCCTTCATGACATAATAAATCCTTCAGAGTTTTATTTCTTTTAAAGCCCCAAACTGTTTTTTCTCCCACTACCTTGGCTATTTTTTCGTCTGCCAGCAAAACATTCCAATTATGTTTTATTATATCACATACTCCCCCTATGTTATTACTATATGTTAACATTAGTCTCATATTATCCATCTGTGATGCTCTAGACTGGACAGGTGTTCCATCCTGTTGTCTATGGGAGAATCAAGGCCTAGACCTATTACTTCTGTATTGCTTACTCTTAGTAATAGCATCTTAAACTCTATTCTCCTTGTATCCCCTTCTACAGGGGTTACTCTCTAACTTGTCTATTTCTTGTTCAAAGTGTGTATCCTGCGTACATATACGTGAAATTCTATCAACCTGCCCTCATATTATACCATTGAACGTATACCTTGGATGCATGCTGTCATAAGATAGCATGCTATTCTTCCAACTGTTCTTTCTGAATAAGCTCATGTTCAAAACTCCATTCTCATCCCTCAGCAATTTTACATCCAAAAAGTCCAAAGCTCTACTGGAATACTGCATGGTGAATCTAAGGAAGGTGGTCGTAGATTCCAAATATTCAACAAATTTTTGTAAATCCATGACCCCCCCATAACAAAAAAAGTCATCCACAAAATACACATAGAAAATTAACTTGTCTTTCCATGGATGTTGTCCTCCATATATAACTTCATTGTCCCAGTAAGCCAACATAAATTTGCGTAAGTGTTAGCACAGGAGGTGCCCATAGCTACCCACTGCTTCTGGTGATAATATGCATCTTGACACATAAATATGTTATTTTCTAACACTATTTTAAGCAACTCACTTATCAGCCTAATATTACCAAGCTCAAAGTTATCTACCTGTGATAGTATGTGTTCTATGGCTGATATGCCATAGGTATTGCTAATGACAGTAAATAAATTCTTTACATTTAGTGTAACCATAATATAGTTATGTCCTTCATTCCATATAATACACTCATGCAACAATGTTATGAAGTGTCCTGTGTCCCTTAGTATATTGGGAAATTTATTTAAAACTTTTTTCAATGTACATTCTATCCAAATGGATACATTCTCTGTGACCTAACCTCTGCCTGAGATGAATTTATTTACTGTCATTAGCAATACCTACAATATGAATAATATTTGCTTCAATGGATACCATATCAAGTACTATAAATTTTAAAGTCTACCTTACATTTGTTTGTTTTATAGTGTTTACATAATGCATTCCTCTCATCACCGGACTGGATGGCATATTTATGCTCATATATCCTTCTATTCAGTCCAGTGATGAGAGGAATGCATTATGTAAACACTATAAAACAAACAAATGTAAGGTAGACTTTAATTTATAGTACTTAATACAGTATCCATTGAAGCAAATATTATTAATATTGAAAAAGAACTAGGGTGGTTAGAATACTGCTAGCAAGTAAGGCTAAATGCCTGCTTTCCACCAGGACTAAACAATAGAGAAGAATTTGCCAACTGTCTGAAAAGGAAAGGGTTAAAGCACTAGGAATGTGTTTTTAGTAAGACCATGTGATATTATGTCTGGTTATGGTTTTTAAGATATTTAAACATGAATTTTGCTGTTTACTTCAGTCTGAAGAAGTCTTTGTAAAGGAGTTAGAAGATGAAAGTGCTTACTAAAGCTTTTATTTTGTTCTTGTTGCATTAAACCATTTATTCATCTGGGAGCCTGTGGATATATGTTTGCTGATTCTGACTGTTTGTGCTACTTGGCTGCTGTTTGTGAAGATTTATCTAGTTGTTGCAGCTGGTTCCCTATGAATAACTTTGGTAATTTTGGTTTAAATCAAATTTGACAAAAGAGGAAAAACAGATTCTGGAGGAGTTAATGTTGGATAGAGAAGTACATATTATGAAACCAGTTAAGGGGGGTGGTATGGTTTTGGTCAATGTTATGGACTATTGTAGTAAAATTATGGACATTCAAAGGGATATTAATGTGTACATACTGAGCTCAATGAACAAAATTAATATTGCATATAGGAAAATTGATTTAGCAATAGAGGAGTTTGTTTTGGAAAATAGGTTGGACCATGTACTTGGGAATGTATTGATCAACAAGAAGCCTAGGTTGGCTTCTTTTTTTGGCATTCCCAAGATACACAAAAGTACAACAAATCCACCATATAGGCCCATAGTGGCAGGTGAAGGTTCCAAGACCTATCCCATAGCAACTTTTTCGGACCACACACTTAAACACATTGCCAGTGGTTTTACACACATTCTTAAAGACTCCTGGGACTTTTTGTAGGGGTTGACTATGGAAATACACCAGGGAGATGTGTAATTCCTTACCATTGATGTAGTTGATTTATTTTCATGTATCCCTGTGGAAGAAGGTTTGGAGTTTTTTGAATCACTTTTAGACAGTAAGCGCTCAGTACTTAACTTAGAAATTGATTTGTTGGTGGAACTTATGAGAATTGTATTAGAAAACAATTTTATATACTTGGAGGGGGAGACATTCAAGCAGATAAGGGGAGTTGCCATGGGGGCTGCATGTACCCCCATATACGCTAATTTGGTGCTTTTGCAATGGGAACTAAATTTTTGTTTAAGTCAGTCTATTGGAAGACTATTAGATTTTATAGGCATTTTTTGGACAACATTTTTATTGTTTGGGAAGGCTCAGCGGACGCCATTATGAATTTTGTTGAGTTCCTTGGTCAAACTACAAACTTTTTAAAGTTTACCTTTAAATTTGACCAGCAAGGGATTGATTATTTAGATGTGAGGCTAGACAAAATTAATAGAAATTTGAAATCTAGGATCCATAGGAAGAGCACCTTTAGCAACTCCTATCTACCATATAATAGTGACCACCCATGGAAACAGAAAAAAAGTATTGTTAAGGGTCAGATGGCCAGAGCAGCCAGAATGACATCTGAGAGGAGTGACTTAATTTTTGAGATGAAGTATATCTTGGAATTATTTACCTCCAGGGGATACCCGGATAATTTAATCAAGGAGGTTGCAATTGAGATTTTGGAAGGATGGGGTGAAAAATTTTTGCCCTTGCTAGGTGACAACTCGAGGACAGTAACAGTTGATGGGACTAGTAGAGAAGAAAATTTTAAGAGGGCATTGGTTTTGCAACACAGTGGAGTAACTAGGGACATTAAACATGTTATTGAGAACAACTGGAAAATGTTAAGATTTAATCACAACATTGTGTGTAAGGTAGGGGAGAACCCTAATTTTGTTTATAAGACAGGGGTTAACTTAAAAAAAACTTTTTGAAAGGAGTGGTGACTGGAGTGTGGACCAAGGTACCAGAAGATGTCATAGATGTAGTTATTGTAAGTATATCATAGGGGTGGCAAATGTCACTTTGGATAATTACGCAAAGAGTAGAATACAATTCAGAAAAGGTAACTGTATGACTAAGGGTATAGTATATTTAGCCTTATGTAAGGACTGCCCAGCATTTTATGTTGGAAAGTTTGAAAGGGCACTAAAAAAGCAGATTTATGAACACACAACATTAAAAAGAAAAATGTGAACAGTGCACTGTATGGGCATCTGCATACGGAACCCAGTCATGTAGGGTTTCTTTTTGGGATTTTGGAACAGGTATGTATGGACCCCAGAGGGGGAGATTGGGAGAATTGTTTAGGCTGCAGGGAAACCTTTTGGCAGTTGAAACTTAATGCATCTCAACCCCCAGGGCTAAACGATTATACTTCCATCAAGCCCTTTTTAAAGAAGAAAAGTGAAAAATTTGTGGTTTATGTTGTGAAAAGTTTTTTATGCTTAATAATGTATGATTAAATATTTGTAATAAATTTATAACATGTTACTTAATGTTTAGGGACGATTGTAAAATGTGCTTTTGATTACATCTACCTGGGGGTTGTTGTGTAACATTTGTTATGTTTTTAGAGTGTCTCTTTAAACTTTTTGGCGCCTTTTTTTATGAATGGGGGTATTTATAGACCTGATTTTATGCTTGCATTTACACTTGAAAAAGCCCTGTATTGTCAGGGTGAAAGCGCTTGTGGTGAATTTTTAAAAAAATAAACCTTTCTACTGGCTGACACCTGCTGCTGCCTGAATCGTTTGTTTGATTATCAATTTTGGCTTTAATTTTACTGCAGTAACAACAGGATGTGTATTGAATGACACACAGATGGGCTCATTTATAACCAGCAATGAAGGAACTTCCAATAAGTTAAGTACCAGCTTATTGTCAAGTGATGAAGTGTTAAAGAACTGTTTGGCATTTCCTGATAATCCTTTTAACAACAAAAATATGAATGAACAAGAAGTATATAATGAACACTGTGTGAATCATAATGAGATGTTTTCAAAGTTAGAGAAAAACCTAATACAGTTAAAGTGCCTGCAGTGGGACAATATTTACTTTGAAAACAATTTAAAAGTTCAGAGAATCCCGAAGGGACTTAGAATTTTAAAATTGCCAGCAGGTGAAAATCTACCAAAAGAGTTGGTAGATAAATGGTTACAAATAAACCAGACAGCGGGTATTCAATATATGGAATTGCTACACAGTTATAATAGCACTAATGAAAGAACTAACTGAAAATATGTGGGCAATTTTTAATATGTTAAAAAAAATACCTCTGATGTGAACTTTAAAACAAAATGCACATTATCCATGAAAATCTAGATAAATTGAACAAAATACTTAGTAGCAGAAAAATAAAAAAGTATGAGAGGGATCATGTTGAATATGCAGGGGGAGTGGCATCTGCATATGGTTTACAGCTACAAGGAAATGTGCGAGCAGAGGAAATGACACAAGACGCCAATGTTGGTGCTGAAGAGTCAAGCATGGTGAGGCACTCTGAACGACTGCAAACTAAAAAATCTAATAAACCAGGAGAAAACGAAAATAATGCTGGAACTACAAATATGAGTGGCTCGCAAACACAGTCGAGTTTACAAGGAGGAAATACAGTAATTATTAATGAAAACGGAGGACAGGAGAAAGCGGTGGTGAGTACATCTAAACAACTGACTTACTCTAACAAAAATCAAGTTGTGGAAGTTTACCAAAGGGTGAATGGTGAAAATAGATCATGGGCCCAAGTGACTGCAAGTAATGTAAATGGAAATACAAATGCCAATAATTATAAGAAGCCAACAAAAAACAACTTTGTGAAGAAAGGGCGAAATGGAAGAACTGGAACCAAAGGCATGCATACCGGAAAACATAGGTACGGAAAACTTTATTATTATTAATTTGTCTAGCTTTACATTAAATAATGAATAATGTAAGGTGCTGAGTAGAGGCTGGAATTTTGCACCAGCCCAAACAGCTGACAAATTATGAACTATCAATGATCTCAGAGACTATGTGAGACTTTTACATTTTGATATATTATTTAATAGAAATGACAATGCTGAAAGTAATGCTGTCTGTTATAGACCTAGTAGTTTTAATCCACCCTTGCATAAGGATTTATAAATGTTCTTAAATATTTGTGAAATGCAAATTATTGAAATCTTAGATATAAAAGCTAAATTTAAATTTTGTAATTTAACTAGACATGAAAAGGTAGTGTTTGATAATATGATGAACAACAATGACATTTTATTTTTTAAAGCTGACAAAGGAGAATCACTTGTTATATTAGACAGAAATGTATACGAAGCTAAGATGAAATTGCTGTTAACAGATGATAAGTATTACAAAAAGATAACCATGCAAGATGTGAAAAGAGGGTATAGATTTATTGACTCATGTATAGAAGAATGGTATAATGCTGGTAGAATAGATGAAAAAATAAGGAAGAGTCTAGCAAATATCTACCCTAAAATAACTAAAATATATGGAATACCCAAAGTTCATAAGGACCTGGAAGAACCTCCACATAGGCCAATAGTGACTAGTAAGAACAGTAAAACAGAAGGTATGTCTATATTTGTAGTTAAGTTCTTACAAATAATTATCCCACATACCTCTACGTATATTAGGGACAGTTTCAATTTGCTAGAAAAAAATTGAGAAAATAGCAGTAAATGAAAATGATTTGCTTGTAACACTTGATATTAAATCCTTGTACACTATGATACCGAATGATGACAGAATGGAAACAGTAAGAATGGAATGATTGCATTCACAAGTGTATTCAACAAACATGGTTGGATTGTTAATGGAAATGATAGATATTGTATTAAACTATAACTATATCTCATTTATCATGAGGTTTATGTACAAGTTAATGGTGTAGCTATGGGGGCAGCTTTGGCCCCCAGTTATGCAAATTTATTTATGCATGGATGGGAAACCATTCATGTGTTACAAAGCAAATATAAAAATAGTATAAACATGTTTTTTAGATTTTTTGATGATGTACTATTAATATGAAGAGGTACGTATGAGGAACTAGAATTCTTGGTATATATAAACAATATGTGCACATACTTAAAATTTACTCATCATTTTAGTGATAAAGAAATCACTTTTTTGGATTTGTTTTTGTATAAAAAGAATAACAAATTAGTATCTAGAATTTATAAAAAGGAGGTGCAGAACAATATGTATCTGTACTTCTCTAGTATGCATCCTAAAAACACTAAGCTAAATATAATAAAGGGGCAACTGTCTAGAATAAGTGGGCTTACAGTGAAGATGAGTTTTTAGAAGAAGCTAGTTCCTTTTGTAATAGAGTTAGAAAATGAGGATACCCAGAATATGAAGTAATTATTAGAAGAAAGAATAGAGATGAGGGGAAAATACTGGATAGAAAAGAAAAAATCCCTTATAAAAGAAAAACTTCTATGGCCATTCAAAACAGCGTAAATTCATTAGCTATAACAATGTGATAAGAAAAAACTGGGGGCTACTAAGAATAAATAATGATGTATTTAGAAAAGTAGGTGATAATCCTTTATTTGTACAAAGAAAAGGAAAAACTTTAAAAATTATTTTCAGAGAAAACTGAATAAGCCAAATGAAAGTGGTAACCTTTGTTGTGTGTCTGAAATTTGTTTAGTGTCCCACTCAAAATATTGCACCATCCTGGAGATTGTTTCTCCAAAAGAAATCTCTTCCAGTGAGGAATCTGGTGACAATGTACCCTCATAATCTGAGATCAATTGTCCTAGAGAATGTATTTAGGAGGAATAAACCAGTGATTCCTCATCTGAATCTGATTCTTTCTCCTCTGAAGATGATTCATGCTAGCTATTCAAAAGACGAGGGGCAGGCAAAGGAAAAGACAGGAAGGAAGCAGGCTTTAAGCATAACATGTCTTTCTATAGTCCTTGAGGAAAATACAGCTATTCCTTCTCATGGGATGCCCTCTGAGGAGAAACATGTTTGTTTTTTTGCTTATTCTTCACTGGGATGTCTACTTTAGCAAGGCATGATCCTCAATAAGGAAGCCATACACCTTTTCTCTAACTAGGATATGAGGTATGTCCTTCAGTCCTTTTGAAATAATCACCATGAGTTACCCCCTTCTCTTCCATAGCAGTAGGAGGTTTAGTCTTGTAGAACATGCTAGCAAGAGACATCATACTGGTCTCAAGTGTGGTCATGGTAGTGGGAGCCTTAGAAGGGTTTGGGCATACTGCAGATTCTTGTTGCATCTTAGGAGGTACGTCCAAGTTGGACTGGGCAGCAGAAATATCTGGTTATAATTTTTGTACTTCATGGGGGCAAGCAGGATGTCTGAGGCAGAGGATTCCACCATTTTGCTAAGCTCAAGGCTCTTGAGATGTTGAGTCTCCAAATAGGTATTTAGGGAAGCTAACCTGATTCTGAGGGTTTTAGGGATGAACGACTGAAATTTTATAGCTATGATAATTGTGCTTGCCCGTGAACAAAACAAACACTGAGAGTGGTGGTGTTTATATGGAATCTGCCTTTCACATTCATACTTCCGGCATGAACAAATCTTTATGAAAGACGGAAAAAAACAGAAGGCTGCCCAATGGGGCACTTTTCAAGCATTTACTGTTATGGTAAGTTCTTACACAGGGGGGAGGAAGCACAAGAAACGCCAAACTGGTGGAGGGTTTGGAGGGTCTGCTACAACTGATGATAGAACATTAGCTGACTGTATGAACGTACACAACATTTCCTCTGTACACCTCTCCGATTTACAAATTAAAGTTTTAAACAAAGGCTTTAATTTTGTCCCTGGCTTTTTTGTTCCAGAATATACTCTAGCACAGGATGTGGTCAATTTCTGTCATTTACTTAATCTCAGATTGTTTTTTGAAAATGATACCATCCAGGAAGTTCCAGAGTTTAGATTTAAAAAAAATCTACTTTTACTCCACCTATGTCACATATAGTATCCATTTTTCAGGCCAATGTCTTAAAGGATTTACATTGTAACCTCAGGGATTTTCAGGAATCCTATAACAATCTTTCCAAGGAGGAAGCACAATGCATAGAGGATCTTAAAAATAACAAGGAAATTGTCATTGTACAAGCAGTCAAGTGTGGTGCGATAGTGATTCAAGACTGGGTCAATTACAATGAGGAAGCATTAAGACAACTGGGTGATAACAAGTATTATATGGCTATGCCATTGGATCAACCAGTCATTTTAAGACCAAAATTGACTCTTTTGATACTAGCCAAGGAAGAGAGTATCATTACTGAGTCTGTTAGACACCAGTTGCTGGTTTTATCTCCGAGTAAACAGTACTTTTACTTACTACCTAAAATACATAATGATACTAGATACCCCTTGGAAGACCAATAGTATCAGGGTGGGGATCCATCACTGAACCACTTTCTGAATATTTAACACATTATCTTAAACCACTACTATCTATGGTATGGGCCAGAATTCAGGATACAACTCAGTTTTTGGATATCATATCTGACATGCAATTGGAGCCTCATTGGCTGATGTGTACCTTGGATGTGACCTCTCTCTATACAAACATTCCCCACTGGGCAGGTTTGCAGGCTTTGGATTTTTGGTTGGGAAGATCTGGTTTATACCAACCAGGCTGTAATACTTTTTTAGTATGCCTGGCTGAATATGTTCTTATGAGTAATGTATTCTACTTCCAGGACCAATGTTTTTGGCAGGTCAAAGGTACAGCAATGGGTGCCTCTGTTGCACCCATTTATGCTGACCTATTTATGGCCTACATTGAGGAGGTTATCATTTATGACTGTAGTCACAATTTATATATTGATGAATTAGATATTTGAAGGCGATATCTGGATGATTGTTGGGTGGTGTGGAAGTCGGATGAAACATACTTACATGAGTTTATTGGCTATCTCAATGATAACATATGGGGAATTGAGTTCAAACTGAATTTTCATAAATCAAAAATTGTTTTCCTTGACGTTGAGGTTAGCAGGAATCCTGATGATACCTTAGCCACATGGGTTTTCAGGAAATTCCCGGAGCATAATTCACTTTTGCATGCAACTAGCTTCCACCCCCGACATATCATCCGGAATATCCCCAAATCACAATTCCTGAGAATTAAAAGGATTTGTTCAAGCCAGCAAACATTTGAAGGTATTAGGGATGATTTGATACATTGTTTTCATGAGAGAGGTTACCCTTCTGGTACAATCAGTACTGCTTGTCATTGGGCTTCCACTCAAGACAGAACTAAATTGTTACAATACAAGGACAAACCAAGAGATTTTTCCAATCCTTTGGTTCATCTGGCGACCACATATGGACATAACACACGGGGGTTTATGAATATAATCAACAGACATTGGAACATTATTATGGGTGAGGAGAGATTATACCCTTTTCTGGGTGATAGATGCTCCTTTTCATTTAGGAGAGGGCGTACATTGGGTTCCCTCTTTAGCCACTATAAGAGGGTGGGACCTAGTTCTATTGTTCCCACTCAATGCGCACTCACAGGTGGCCCATTGTTGGGCTGCATGCCATGTGGTCATTGCACTCATTGTAATAGGGTTCAGAAAACGAGGGAATTCAGTAGTCGCAATACTTCAGTAGTTTTCAATATTAACATTTGGGCTAACTGCAGCACAGAGTGGGTTATCTATTTAGTCACTTGCTCATGCTCCTCATTCTATGTGGGACAAATGTCTAGACCTTTTCGTCTCAGGATTGGGGAGCATCTCAGTGATATTAGGAACAAACGTCCTAATAATGCTTTGTACAAACATGTATATAAACGCAACTCTGCATCTTTTTATTTTACTGTTATAGATTGTATTGTATGTAAATGTAGGGACAAATCAGAATGGCATGATATACTCAATTTTAAGGAACGCAAATGGATTATTAAGTTAGGGACTTTGTTCCCACTTAGGCTTAATGATCAATTATAAATGCACCAATGAATTGTTGTATGTAACACAATATATACATTAGTGGTTTTTGTTGGCTCATGTTTACTCACTGAAGAAGGCTATTACAGCCGAAACTGGTTTGGGGCAGGTAGTTGGGCTTATTACCGTCTACCTAGTTATGTGAATTCTTATTTTTATTTTATGTATTAAATTGTGGGTTTCCACCTTTACTGCTGGCTATTCTTTGTTTAAGATGTTCTTACACAACCAAGGGAATCCCCAGTAAAGTGCACGCACCGAAAAACTAAATAACCAAAACTCCATGCACAGACAGTGAAGAAACTGAAGATGGACTTCAAAAAATAAGCAGCATCCAAGAAGTCACCAAAGGAAAGTTTACTACCAAGTCACTTTAATTGAGCAATCGCTTCCACCCATACAATGCAAGTGGACTTAATCAGAACAAAAAACCAGCAAGTATCAGCAAATTTAAAAACTTTTACATGGATCATATGATCAGTAAGACCGATCCAAAACTAAAATCAATAGAAATAGCACACTGTTAATTAAACTGAATTAATTAAACTTAGCTGTCAACTAGAAATAGCTAGCAGTTATTAAAGACTACCATATATTATTTCTTGAAAACTAAAGTGCTAAAATGACATCAAAAGACATTTAACATAGTCATTACTTGATAAACTTAAATACCATTATTTAAAACTTGAGAGTTAAAAAATTACAAAGGCAAAAACAACACTACAAATTGTTTGTTGTAACAAACAATGACAAATTGTCACATACTATAACAGCATAACCATGGAAGGGAAATACAGAAATCATAACATTTCCACCCTCTGTTTTATACAGGCGATACAGAAATATAATCATTCAAACCTGGCAGTTCAATGGTGTTCAGCTTGAGTTGCCACACCAATTCTTTATATTCTATTTTTCCATGAACTGCCCTGACAGCTGGGTTCTACCCTATCCAAAATAACAAAAGAAAATTACTTGAAGGCAGCACAAACAACTGAATGCCTGTATACCACATTGTTGGTATTACTTTTCAAAATATCAAAATTAGGCTCATATATGTGCCTTTTCAGGGGCCCTTCTGTCTTGCCAACATAAAAGACAGGACATACAGAGCAAAGGGCTAAATAAACAAGCCCTTTGCTATTGCAATTTGCTTTAACTGAATGTACTATAGATTTTAAACTGTTATTAAGATATAAAGTCACAGCCTCACAAATGTATCTACACTGGTCCCATGTACCACACTTGGCAGTACCTTTTTTAATGGTGACAACATCATTGTAAGTTAAATAAGTTTCAACTAAATTCTTAATATTTCTTGCTCTTTTGTAAAAAAAAAATGTAAGGCACATTCCCAACATTGCTAGAAATAGTGCTATTAGATCTAAGACTGTTCCAATTCCTGCTTAGTAATTCCTTTACTATATGAGATCCGATATTATACTGTAAAACTAATACCTGCTGAAATGAATCTACACTATCTTTTAAGGTCTGACCACCATTGGATAGGGAAGTATTGAGTAGCAATGAATCAAACTGATCAATAATGTCCGATATACTTAGTTCTAAGGGGACATTTCCATCCTCCGAAACCTGTTTATTGAACCAATGCCGAGGAGGGGGACATAGTTGTTACCCCAACCCCCTGAAATATCATAACTTATTTCCTTAATAAGGGACCTCCAAAATACTCCTCTCCCTATCAAAGCTATCCTTGCCAGAGACCATTTTGGCTAGACTAACGAACTGCCCCTTAACAAGGCTTCTTTTCTGGAAAAAAAGGATGGCAACTATTAAAGTGTAAATAAGCATTTGAGAAAGTTGACGTTATACAAGTTGTAGATGAAAAGCCCACATCATTTTTATGAACTGTAGTATCCAAAAAAATTAACACTACCCAAACCAACTTGGTGTGTAAACCTCAAAAATTCAATAATTTTCAGTCATGTTGTTTAAGTACTGTAACAAATCATTAATCATAGAGTCTGTCCCACTAATAAAATTCAGAGTGGAAGAGGAACTTTCTTTTCCATAATAACATGACCAAGTTTGTGAAAATCAGGGCACATGCAGTCCCCATTGCAATGCCTTTAGTTTGCTTAAAAATTTCTCCTTCAAAATAAATATAATTTTTATAAAGCACAATTTCCATAAAATCCTTGACAGTTCTAATATCAGTAGCTGATAAAAAATTGAATGAAATCAAGGCTTCATGAAACAGTTCTAAGCTCATCCCCTGTAGGATGCTAGAATAAAGATCAATGACATCGCTGGTCAAAAAATATAAGTACTTGTCCCATAAATCTGCCTTTAATCTTCCTAAAAATCCCAGTAATCTCTAAGCCTATGCATGCTCTGGTTTCAAATATCTATCTATCGCAACTGCAAAGGGATAGGTCTTAGACACCTGTGCTGCATCGATAGGTGTAAACAGAGGTTTAAGAACACATTTGTGCACCTTAGGGATTACAAAGATAGTTGGGATAATAGGGGAAGTATTCAGCAAGAACTGAAACATAGTGGGTGTAATCTGCCTCTGTAACAGTCATCAAGGGATTGATTTTTTTATAAACTAGATTAACTTCATTCCTCGAAGATTCCAAATAAGTATCCAAATTATGTAAGATAGAAAACATTTCAACGACATAATCGATAGCATCAAACAAGACAATCCCACCACCCTTGTCAGGTTTCATAGTTCTTAAAGATCTGTCCTTCCTAAGTTGCATTTACAGGTAATAGTCAGTCTTTAACAGGTTGTGATGTTTAATTATCATACCCTTAAAAGAAAAGATTTTATATAAATCCTTTTCGCAGGCTGAAATGAACACCTTCACCAAGAGGTTCATGGTGGAAATAAAAGTATTTCTCTTCTTAAAATCATAACATGTATTTATAGAATGTATGGTAGAACCCTGAAACTGTATGGCAAGACTGAGCTTCCTAACATAAAGGTCTATAAGACATTTAAGTCTCTGAGATATTGTTAAAACACAAAAAGATGTAATGTATGCAATGAAAGAATATATAAGTAAACATTTTCAAAGTACAAAACAGAAAGAGGAAATAAGTGGTGAGTGAAAAAAATTAAATAAAGAAGAGAGTACTTGCATAGAAAATAACATAACCATGAAATAAATGGAAAATGTATTAAAGATGGTGAATATGGAATCAGTCAAAGAGCTGGATGGGATTGAATTTTCCATGTATAAAGATATGCAAGATTGGGAGAAGTACTTTGTAGAGGTACTAAATGAATGGTTAGAGAAAGAGGCGGAAGACAAAGAAATATGTATTGGAGCTATGATATTTATATGGAAAAAAAGGAGAAAAAGAAGATATAAAGAACTGGAGACCAAGAATATTATAGCAATAACCCACGCCTGGGTGTGGGTAATGCGGGATTTACCCACGGTTGGCGTGGTTTGGTCCCGAGGGCGAAGCCCGAGGGACCAAACAAAGACAACCGTGGATAATCCAGATTACCCACACCCAGGTGTGGGTTATTGCTATTATATATGACATTATTTAAGAAAAGAAACAATTACTTTTCTTAAATAATGGCATTGTAAAATGCCTCTTTGCTGCCCTTCCGCAGCTGTCTGGCATCCGCAGTTATGATGTACTGCGATGCTACGCAGTACATCAGAGTTGTGGCCAAAAGCAACGGAGAAAGCAAGATCTCCGTTGCTTTTTGTTCGCTATGTTAAATGGGTTTAACATAGCGAGGCAGCTTTAAAATAAGCACGGAGATGTCCGTTGTTATTTTAAAGCTGTCTCGCTATGTTAAACCCATTTAACATAGCTTAAATAGTAACAGAGATCTTGCTTTCTCCGTTGCTTTTTAAACCTGTCTCGCTATGTTAAATGGGTTTAACATAGTGAGACAGCTTTAAAATAAGCAACGGAGATCTCTGTTGCTTATTTTAAAGCTGTCTCGCTACGTTAAACCCATTTAACATAGTGAGACAGGTTTAAAAAAAAAGCAACGGAGAAAGCAAGATCTCCGTTGCTTTTTACACACTGTCGCTATGTTAAAGGAGTTTAACATAGTGAGACAGCTTTAAAAAAAGAAACGGAGATCTCCATTGCTTTTTTTAAACCTGTCTCGCTATGTTAAACTCCTTTAACATAGCGAGACAGTGTTTTTAAAAAGACTTATACTAATGGAAAAAGTCCGGGCGACCGGACCTTTTTCCATTAGTATAAGTCGATTTACAACGTGCACGCTGGCCAATCAGCGTGCACATTTTGGAATATTAATGGGGGGTCATGGTATATTAAACAATGTGGACTATAAGATATTTATGAAAATAACAGAGAAGAGGTTAGAAAATAAGATGAATAAATTACTGAATAAAACAGTATTTGGAAAAAAGTAAAAGGGAGCCAAGTACTTTTGATGATAATAAGGGAAATGGTAGACAATATAATAAATAGAAACTCAGAGCTTAACATTTTGAAAGGTGATTTGAGTAAAGCATTTGATAAGATGCAACATGAAATTTTTTTGGAGATTTTAAAAGAGTACAATCTAAGTAAAAGAGTAATAAAAATATTTGTTTCAATATATGAAAATAATAACGTTAGTAATAAATAGCTGGTTAAGCTTTTCTCCTCGGGTCTCCACTGAAAATGGGCTCATGCCCAGCTGGACCAACCCGGTTAACAAATGTCAAATAAATAAATAAATAAATAAGTGAATAAATAGATATAAGAAATGGTATAAGACAGGGATGTCCAACAAGTAGTATATTATTTGCATTAATTATGAATGCAGTTGTTAATGAAATAAATTTAACATTAAGAGTAGCACAATATAGGACAAGAGAAGGAATTCAAGTACCATTGATGTTTTCTTATGCAGATCATCATCATCCTCATCAACTGCCCCCTTTTTCCCATTTTTTTCTACATGGGGTCAGGTTATCGTGTTAACTGTCACCGACTCTCTTGATTCAGTGCCACACTCCTGCCTTCTTCAACACTAATGCCTGACTGTCGCAGATCTTCTTTCACACAATCCATCCACCTCTTTGCTGGATGTCCTCACTTCCTCTTAACTTCTTCCTGTCTGTCCCAAATCTTCCTCACCAGATTGTCTTCTGCTTTTCTACACATGTGCCCAAACCACCATAATCTGTTCTCTTTGATCTTTTCTGCAATTGGAGCTACTTTGGCTTCTGTCCTCATTTATTCATCTGTCCCACAGTGTGCATCCTACCACCTTTCTCGGGCACTTCAGTTCCATCACCTCTAGCTCCTTCAACTGTTCTGCCTTTACTGCCCAGGTTTCTGTACCATACAGTAGTACTGGTCGCACCACTGTCTTCTACACCTTACTTTTCAGATTCTTTGGCATTCTTCTGTCATAGACTACACCTGATGCTCTATGCCAGTTGGCTGCAGCCCCTCTGATTCTAGCTTTGACCTCTTCATTCAGACTACACTTCTCCTCAACCACCCCTCCCAGATACTTGAAGCTGTTTACCTGTTCCACTATCTTCCCTTCTATCTCTATTCTCAGCTTCTTTTGACTTCCCCAATTTGCTGCCATTACCACTGTCTTTTTTGTGCTTAGTTTCATCCCATGTGCCTTCAGATTTGCATTCCGTTCTCCTATCCTTTGCTGAAGTTCTAGCTCAGAGTCTGCCTGTACTGCCACATCATCCGCATACAGCAGCTTTGTTGATCCGTCCCCTTCAACCTGTTTGCTAATGTAGTCCATCACCAGTATGAACAGCAGTGGGCTCAGAGCTGAACCCTGGTGTACATCCACTCTCACTGGGAACCTCTCTGCGAGGCCGAACACTGTTCGTACTTGAGTCACTGGGTCCTTGTACATAGCCTGCACTAATTCTACCAATGTTTCTGGGACTTCAAACCACAGCAGTACTGCCCAGATCAGCTTTCTTGGGAACTCAACATATGCTTTCTCCAAGTCTAGGAATGCCTAGCTGGACTCTTCCTCAGCTCTAGCTTCTTCTCAAGTATCTGTCTCAATGCAAACATCGGGCCAGTTGTGCTGCATCCTGATCTGAATCCGAACTGCTCATCTCCCATCTTACATTCTACTACTATATATATCCGTTTATCAGTCACCCTCTCCAGAACTTTCATGCACTGTGTTAGGAGTTTGATGCCTCTGTACTGCCCACAGTTGTGGATGTCCCCTTTGTTCTTGTACACTGGCATGAGTATGCTTATTCTCCAGTCATCTGGGATATGCTTTTCTCTCCACACTGCTATTAGTACCCTCAGGAGCCATTTCTCCCCTATCTCACCCAGCATCTTTATTATGTCTGCTGTGACCTCATCTGAGCTTTCTGCTTTCCCTGACTTCATCTTCCTTAGTGCTGTTCTTACTTCTTCTAGGATGGGCTCCTCTTCTTCTCACATTGTAGGCTGTTTCTGGGGCAATACAGCTTCTGTGGGGTTTTCTTCATTCAGAAGCTGCTGGAAATACTCCTTCCATCTGCCTTTGATGTCCTGTGAACTGGTGAGCATGTTGTTGCTGGCATCCCTTATGAAGGGTGTCTGACTATCTTATTTTTCTTTTTGTCTTTGCCTTGCAGCCATATAGTTTCTTTGTGCCCCTTACTGAGTCACTTTCCAGAAGCTGATAGAGTGCCTCTGATGCCCTATTCTTTGCTATTGCAACTTCTTTCTTAGCTTCTTTGTTAGCCAACCAGTAGTCCTTCCTAGCCTGGTCAGTCTTTTCTGTCTCCCACTTCTTCATGCACTCCTTCTTTCTTTTGATGACTTCCTGGACTTCTGCATTCCACCACCAGCTTTCCTTATGTACCTTATTTCCATACCTGGCTCAGCCACATATCTTTTCTGTAGTCCTAACACATGCTGTTTTTAGGCGCTGCCACTCTTCTTCAACTCCACCTATTTCCTCCTCTTCTTGGGGTGCTAGAGCCCTGAGTAATTCCTTGAACTGCTGTACTTTCTCTCCAGTCAACTTCCAGGTCTTCAGCCTGGTCTCTGTTGACCTTAGAATCTTCTCTGACCAATGTTTGCAGCTGATTGTGGCAACTACTGGTTTATACTTTTGGACGACTGTTTAACTGGGAATGACTTAGCAATCATGGATTCTACCCCAGTGCCTTTTTCATACTAGGAGGAAGTCTACATGAGTTGCATGTTGGCTACTCTTGTATGTGATCTTGTGACTGTCTCTCTTTCTGAACCATGTGTTGGCTACTATCAAGTCATTTGCCAGACAGAAGTCTAGAATGGCCACAAACACGAAAAGAAAAATAACAACTAAACCTTAAAACAAAAACAAAACCAAGCGGAAACAAACTGGTAAAATGGCACAAACTGTTTATTACTGTAAGCGCTTTCTGCTGAAATAATACTCAGCCTTCATCAGACAATGTACGTAACATTCAGCAGCACTTATATATAACAACTCAAATTAAAACACATAAATCAATTAACCTATCAAACAACAAAATCAATTAAGACCTATAAAACATTAACATTCAAGCTTCAAAGGGCTGAAATTTCAGCCATACAATAAAATTAATTTTTCAATAATCATTTTATATGATTATAAGAAATAAATAACCACCATAAATAAATATCTATTGTTGATTTGTCAAAAGACATAAAAAATGGAAAAGTGAACAAACAAACATACCTTACCAACTCAAATTTGACATTGGTTATAATACTACATTAATTTATAAATAATTTAATTTAGATCCTGAACCTTCATAAGCTTTAAAAATTAATGACCTAAGTGATTAATACTCACAAACTAAATATTCATCTCAGTAAAGCTTTAAGCTTGAGAATACACTTAATGGAAGCATAATCATTTAAACCTGGGGGAATCTGTGCAGATGTTCTAATCTGCCAAAACAATTCCTGCTCCTCTAAATGGAGCTGCCACGGACCCCCTCTAATATCAATTTTAATCTGATGGACAACAGTAAACAGAAAACAATGTTCTGGATGCTCCAAGATGTGCCTAGCCAGTGCGTTGGTCAAATCCTTCCTCCCTATGGCATATTGATGTTCATAAATTCTCTTTCTTAACCTCCTCTCAGTTTTGCCAATATAGAAAGAGGGACATTTCTCACATAAGGCCACATATACTACCCCACTAGATTCACAATTATAGTTGCCATTAATGAAAAAACTTTTCTTGTTGACATTAATTTTATTGCCAGGTAGAACGTACCTGCATTGAGAGCACATTCCACATTTTCACATCCCTACTACCTTTTGTTTAATAACAGGCCTACTCTTTTCAACAAGACCTTTTAAATTGTCACCCCTTCTATATGCAAATCTTGGGTGTGTACCTAATATTTTAACCAACGCTCTATCCTCTAGGATGATGTTCCAATTCTTAACTAGAATTTCCCTAATAACTTGATAATCAACACTGTATGTGAATAGAAAATTGATCCTAGGTAAGGTCGAAATAGTCTTGTTTGTAATTAACTTAGATGGCCTATCCATCGTACCACCACTCAACAGGGGCAAAAAATGCCCATTACATCTTTTAACCTGCACTTCATCCTTTAGCTGTTTTATTAGATGGGCTGGATACCCCCTACTCAAAAACATTTTTCCTCTGTTGTCACATTCGCTAGTAAAATCAGCCTCCTCTGATATCATCCGGGCAGCCCTAACAAGCTGCCCTTTTACTACACTTCTTTTTTGGTGGAGGGGGTGGCAACTTGAAAAATGAAGATAACTATTTGAGTGAGTTGGCTTTCTATAAATCAAAGATTTAAACCTTTTGTTAACTTTATCCTTACATATTTTTACGTCTAAAAAATTCATTTCGTCTATTCCTATAGAGTACGTGAACTCTAAAAAGTCAGTCATACTAGAAATGCTGTCTATGAAGTCAGGTATTAGATTCAGAGGTCCTTTCCAGATGAAACACATGTCATCTTGGTATCTAGTATACCAAGTGACATGTTGTTGATACATTGCGCCCTAGAAGGAATAACAGTCAAATTAGTGACACCATTTACTATCACAGGTGACTCATGACCTTGTTCACGAATTCCATCCCCACTGGCCCTACGTATGTTTCTATTGGCATCAAGTTGATTAGGTGAACTGTTCGTGGGCTGAAGCGACGACTGATTCCCCTGGCGTATTCCAGGAAGAGCATTCACTTCAATGTTCCCTCTAGACACTCATTCTTGTGCCAAATATGTTGATGGGATTCTTAAACCTATGTTACATGGTGAACCCTAGATTTTATGTTGGCTAAAAACGCTTCTAATGTACAGATGTATGTTGTGGAGACTCTCTTAGAGTTGGTGTTAACCAACAATTTTTTAGTGTTTAAGAACCAATTTTTTCTTCAAAACACCGGGATAGCTATGGGGTCACCATGTGGGTGTAGCTTTGCAAATAGTGTAATGGCGTTTTGGGAACATCAGTTTCTATTTGCAAAGCTACACCCACACGGTGACCCCATAAAATTCCTAGTCCAATCAATACCCAATTGGTGAGGAATCACTGTATAAAGATCTTTCACATCAACTACTAGGAAGACATACTCCGAGCTGTATTCAATTTTGTTAAGATTCTCCAAGAAGTCCCAAGAATCTTTACAAATCTGGGGTTCACCATGTAACATAGGTTTAAGAATCCCATCAACATATTTGGCACAAGAATGAGTGTCTAGAGGGAACATTGAAGTGAATGCTCTTCCTGGAATACGCCAGGGGAATCAGTCGTCGCTTCAGCCCACGAACAGTTCACCTAATCAACTTGATGCCAATAGAAACATACGTAGGGCCAGTGGGGATGGAATTCGTGAACAAGGTCATGAGTTGCCTGTGATAGTAAATGGTGTCACTAATTCGACTGTTATTCCTTCTATGGCGTAATGTATCAACAACATGTCACTTGGTATACTAGATACCAAGATGACATGTGTTTCATCTGGAAAGGACCTCTGAATCTAATACCTGACTTCATAGACAGCATTTCTAGTACGACTGACTTTTTAGAGTTCACGTACTCTATAGGAATAGACGAAATGAATTTTTTAGACGTAAAAATATGTAAGGATAAAGTTAACAAAAGGTTTAAATATTTGATTTATAGAAAGCCAACCCACTCAAATAGTTACTACTCGTGCACCAACACCTTTGACCAACGGTTCTTGGAATTCATAAATTCCAATGCCCTGTATCAACTAATCCATAGTCCCACCAGGGGCTCCAATATCCTAGACCTGGTCATTACCAACATGGGAAAGCAATGCTCCACACCTATGATCACCCCCTCGTTGGTCAGGTCAGACCATAAGCTGATCACCCTTAACATCCACATCCCACCCCCACCCCCTAGTAAGGAAACCTCCATAAAAAAACTTCTACAAGGCCAACTTCATGCTACTCAAGTCAGAAGTTACAAACTTCATGACACCCATGCAGATGGGAACTGAAAGTTCGACTGCTGAGTCCTACACTAAGGCACTGTACGAGCACATCCACTCATGCATGAATCGTGCCATCCCAAATAGAACCAAGATGCTCTCCTCCAAAAAAAGAAAGCCAGTCTGGTGGTCCCCTGCCATAAACAAACTTTACAACAAAAGGAAAAAACTGTGCAGAAAAGAGGAAAATCCCAGGATGCAAAAACCTCCCTTACCAGCCTCAGTAAGAAGCTGAGATCCCTCATAAAATCCTCCAAAGCTAGTTACGAAAATAAAATTGCCAAAGATTCCAAAGACAACCACAAGGCATTCTATCAATTCAGTGCCAACTTCACCCCCCTCAAACCCCATAAATGGCCCATCTCAATACTGGAAGATTGCCAAATTCCGGTAATAACGGCCACACAGGTAAAAAAACACACTCCCCAAAGCTAAGAATACAGCATCCATGGGACCAGATGACATCCCGGGCTGTGTACTACATGATCTACAAAATGAACTGGTACCTCACCTAAGTGTCATGTTTAATCATACCCTCACCTCAGGCTTTGTGCCCACTGAGTGGCGCACAGCTGCAGTTATCCCACTCCACAATGGGGGATCCAACTTGGATCCCGGGAACTACCGCCCCATCAGTCTGACGAGCCTGATCTGCAAGGCCATGGAATGCATTATCATGGAACTTATAAACAAAGACATTGGCAACCTTAAAACACTGGATCCCACCAGTTTGGGTTTGTGAAGGGCCAATCTTGTCTCCTGAACCTTATTGACTTTTTCGAATCAGTCTCCAGAGCCATGGACGAGGTTAAGGCAGTCCACACAGACTATCTGGGCCTCGCCAAAGCCTTTGACACCATCCCCCACTCTGGAATCATAGATAAACTTACTAAGCTGGCCATTAATCCCTACGTCACTCGATGGGTTGCCAACTGGCTTACTGACAGAACCCACACTGTAAAAGTAGCTGACTCCAAATCCAGCTCCAGACAAGTGACAAGTGGAGTACCTCGGGGTTCAGTCCTGGGACCTCTCTTGTTTGGCATCTACTTCTCTGAAGTACAGGCCAACACTAAGGGACTCTGGCTAACAAAGCTCACAGATGACTGCAAACTGGAAGCCATTATTGAATCCCCAAATGATGTGGATACTCTACAAAAGGGCCTTACAGAAACAGATGCTTGGTGCCAGAGCCATGGGCTCATAGTTATCTCCTTTGGGAAAAAACATGTACCCGTGAATTATCACATAGGTGGCAGTACATTAAGCACTGAAAGTGTGATAAGAGACTTAGGGACACAGGTGGACAGTGGTCTCACCTTCAATAACCACATTGCCACAACAGTCAGGAAATCCTTCTGTGTGGCACACCTCATCACTAAGGGCTTTTCATCCAGAAAAAAGGAGGTCATTGTCCCACTGTACTCATCCCTCATTAGACCCATTATAGAATACAATGCCCCGTTTGGTATGTACCTCTCAAGACATCTGCAACAACTGGAAAGGCCGCAGAAATACCTCACTAAAAGAATCACAGGCCTAATGCAGATGCCCTATGCTGATTGCCTTAAAAAACTCCAGCTATACTCTGTCACATATCGTCTACTCTGAGGAGATCTCTGCTTAACATACAAGGCCATGTCAAACCCAGAGCTGTTGGACATGCTACACTTAAAGAAATCCCAATCCCTCAGAGCCACACGCTCCAGGGATCTAAATCTTGTCATCACAATAAACAAAACATGCTGGAGGGATAGGTTCCTGACCCAGAGACTCCCCAGACTCTGGAAAAGACTGCCCATACATGTCAATCAGAGCGCCTCTTTGGCCCTCTTCAAAAGGAACCTTGATGATTGGATGGGAGAAAGGAAATTCACCCCAGGGATCACGTCAGTCACCCTGCTAGACAGGGGTCCAGGGAAGTAATTGGTGTGGGAAGAAATAGCCAGGGAATTGTTATGGCTAAGCTTGTATAGGCCCTAGGGCCGATAGCCTAGTACCAACCTATGAACATAAAATAACACAATGGCAGAATATGATACAAAAATAAGAAATAAATCTTTGTCTTGGAGAACATATAAGTTGACATACATGAAAAAGTATATTTGATCAATTCTGTTCTATTAGGTAAAATAGCATATTTAACAAATGTGGTATTGGTTACCATACAATATGAGAAATAAATGCAAACACTATTGACAATAATTCTATGGAGATCCAGGTTAAATCCAGTTAAAAGAGGGATATTATATGTTAAGAAACAAGAAGGAGGATTACGATTGATTAATCCTATTGTTTACACAGTATTCTTAAATGTTTGTAAAGTGTTGACGTGGTTAAAGGAAGCTAATAAAGAACTGATAGCTGTAATAATGGTAGAAAAATATAAAGAAATGTTGGACAATGTGAATAACCTAAAAAGAGGAAATGGATATTTGACTGAGAAAATGAAAGAATACCAAGACACAATTTTGTTATGGAAAATAGATATATGTAATATACAAAGAGCAGAAGAGAATGGTATGTGAATATAATGAATAAATATTATTGTGTATATCTGTGGAAACATTTAGAAAAAAGTTAAAATAAAAGCCATAAAAGCAAGGATAGAATGAAGTAACAAATATTTTGAATGTATAGATTTTCTGTGGAGATTAACAGTAAGGAAATTACCAGTAAAGAAGAATATGCCACATAAAACAATAAAAGAAAGAATTTGCAGTCATTGTGGTGAAGTGGAAACCACAGAACATGTTTTTTTTAATTGTGAAAGGGTAAATAAATTATGGGAAAATTTTGTGAAAATGAAATTATAAAAGGTTTGAAGAGACTAAAGGATATAAATATGGATGTGATAGAATATAGTTATTATGGTGATAAAAGGTGTCAAAAGTACAGATAGAAATTTGTTTTGTACAATGTGGATTATTTGGAATGAAAGGTTAAATGAGATAAAATTCAATGGAAAATGGATATTGTCAGAAATATTGAAGAAAATATGATTTTGGTTTTGGAGAAAAAGTGGGGATTAGGAATGTGAATAAAATAAAGTGAATGTACATAAAAGTGAAAAATGAAATGAGATTATGGATGTAAAAATGTAAATAATTGTAAATACTTTGAATATGATGTAAATAGTGTAAATATGATATGGCTTTTAATAAAAAAACAATACTATTTTTGATAGGTGCAGTGGTATCTCTTACATTCACCTGTGCAACCACAAACTCAAGCAGATGGAGCCTTGGTGTTAAGGTCTCACTTAAAGTACTAACATTGAAGTGTTTGAAACCAAACTGGAAGCTATTTCCATGGTGAGGCTACACAGGTGGCAAGACATACCATAAAATGTAGCTATAATGCAGTGAAAACTTCTTCCAGAGCAGCTGCTACTGGTTCTGTTAGAAGATATGCATGGCTTTGATCACAGTCCATTCCTGAGGTTATTAAATATAGGCTTTTAAATCTCCCCCTCAATACAGATTAGGGCCTGAGGCAGCACACTTGTTTAAGTTCTTACAAGAAAAGGGTAAAATGATACAAGACATCAAACAAATCTTCCTCATCACTGTCCCAAGGAATCAGAGGAACTACCTTGCTAAGCCCACTTCTTTTTCTTTCATAGACCCAAAATCCACCCCGAATGCAAGAAAATGCCAAGAAACAGATTTCAGGGTAAGCCTACTACAGACTCCAAGTCTGGGAAACTGCCTGTCCCCATCAATCCATTCCTCCTTTCCTCTGTCAAAAAGGCTAACTTCATCCATTTCAGCCTGGCAACTCATCACTTCAGATTATTGTGTCCAGTCCATCATTCAAGAAGTCTACAAAATAACCTGGAAATATATTCCAAAGTTCAGAGATATCCTATTTTCTGCCCCCACAACCAAGTGTACCTCTTGCCTCCTAGCTTTCACGGTCTTTGTGGCCAAGGGACAATAAAATCTGTGCCACTACAGCATGGTTGAAACTGTTTTTACTCTAGACTTTTTCTGGTACCAAATGGAGGCCCATTCTAGATTTATCCTATCTTAATTTCTAAAAGTGCCCTTCCTCAAAATGCTTTTTCTATAAACTCCTTCCTTAAATCCTACCACAAGCCTTTCTGGTATCCTTGGATCTGAAGGATGCTTACCTACACATTCCCATACATCCTTCTTACAGGAAATTTCTCTGGTTCTCTGCTTGTTCATCACTCTGTCAGTTCTCTGCTTTACCCTTTGGTTTATCCACTGTTCCCAGGAGTTTCACAAAATGCCTAGCCCCATGTTATAGCCTTTTGCAGGACTCAGGGAATTCAAATATTCTCATACCTTGATGACCTGTTAATACAAGCATCCTCTTGGGAAGACCTGTTAAATCATCTTGGCTATACTTTCTCTCGTCTACAGAATCTAGGGTTCATAATACATTTCAAAAAATCTGTGTTGACCTCTACTCAAGACTGGGTCTTCATGAGATGAAGGCTAAATATGCATCTCATGCTGGCTTTCCTCCCACAAGACAAAGTCCAGTTTCTTTCCATGTACTTTCAGTCCCTACTTCTTCTTCAATCTTGACCTGCAAGGAAAATTAATCTCTGGGGCTCACTGCTGCTTCCATCCCTGTGATTCCTTTTGTAAAACTTCATATGAGAAAGATACAGTGGTACATAAACTCTCTTTGGTCCCAACATTGTCACCTTTTGGAAACTAAGATCCTATTAATTCCATTTCTGAAAAGAGGATCGCAATGGTGGATCTCTCAGGTACAACTCAATCCATGGCTTCAATTCCTAGCAGCAGTTCCCAGTCAGGAATTGCACACAGATACTTCAAACCTGGCTTGGATTGCATCGGCTAGCTTCTTAATAGTCCAAAGTCAATGGACCCCATAACAAAGGAAGAAACACATCAGTGTGAAGGAAATAAGTTACTCATTCAAGCCCTCCAGATTTTCTCACATTCATGGATTCCAGGTCCCCTCAGGATATTTACAGACAATATGACTGTGAGATGGTATCTAAATAAGCAGGGGGGACCAAGTCTTATCAGCTATGCAGTCTGACTATTCTAGCATGGGACCAGGCTATACAAGCAAATCTGTCCCTACAAACAGTCTAGATTCCATCCCAGGACAGTGTCCTGGCAGATTGTCTAAGCAGAGCAATGAAACACCCTCATGAATGGATGATGAACAGGGAAGTCATCCTAGACATAGTCTACAAATGGGGTATTCTTCAGATAGACTTATTTGTCTCCATTTACAACAAGCAGTTCTGGCTGTTTTGCTTCAGGACTCCTTGCCCCCAGGCCTGGAGGATAGATGCCATGCCCTTTCTTTTGGAAGGAAAGTTTCCTTATGACTTTCTTCCCTTATCCATAATCTCATAGGTTCTGTTACAGATCTAGAGGGACAAACCAAAAGCTTTGCTCAACTCCCTATTGGCCTAGTCAGCACTGGTTCTCCCTTCTCCATCATCTGGCTAGGGGTCATCATAACTTGCCACATAGAACAGGTGGTCTCTTCTTCATCCCAACTTTCTATCCCTCAGCCTGTCCGTGTGGATGATAGAATTCTGATCCCTTTCAGACATCATTTTTGATAACATGCTACAGGTTCTTCAGGAAGCAAGAAAACCTATTAATAGAAATGCCAATGGAAAACATGTTCTGTCTGGTGTCAAAACAGAATCCTTTTCAGTCTGGGATTCCTAATATTCTGTCTTATCTTTGTAAGCTCTTAAGAACTGGTCTAGCCTATTCCTCAATCAAGGCTTATCATCCATTTCTGCTGGTATGCATCTTGATCCATCAGTCTTCTCTATAATTGAGTTTAAGCAGTTTCTCAAGAGTGCCCTTCATTTACACCCACCTAGGATGGCCATCAACCCCCTTCGTGGGGGTCTTAATATTGTCTTGAAAAAACATATCCAGCGATCTCTTGAGGCAGCAGCTTCGGCATCTCTAAAAGTTGTACATGGAAAACCATTTGAATAGTGTCTCATACTTCTGCTAGAAGGGTTTCTGCACTTCAAGCCTTGATGGATTCTTCTCCCTTCCTTATTTTCTATAAGGACAGGAATTCCTTGATGGTCAGTCCTTCATTTGTGCCTAAAGGGATCAATGAGTTGTCCCACGACCAGGCTGTTAATCTTTTCACCTTCTTTCAAAACCTTCAAAACAAAGATGAAATGGGCGAGCACAGGCAGCTCAGATTTTATTTGAAAAAAGCTAAGGACATTCAGATGACAGAACATCTCTTTGTCTCTTTCTAGGAGGTCAAGTTGGGTTATATGGTTTCTAAGCAAACCATTGTTAATTGCATTTCAAAATCTGTTTGCTTTTACTATGTAATAATGGTAAAAGTTTGCCTTCTCCAGTTGAGGTCCAATCCATGAGAGCTGTTGCTTCCTTGTGAGCTTTTTACAAAGGAATTTATTCCAGGATTATTTTAGAGGCAGCCACTTGGTAATCTGTGCTCAATTACATGAAGCATTATAAGCTAGATGCCTTTTCTAGACCCAGAGCATCCTTTGCTAGATCTGTTCTCTCTGGATTAATTAATAGTTGACATATCTGATCCATCCACCCTTTCTAAATGTTAAGCTTTGGAAATCAACCAATAGTATTGGAATACTGCAACAGTAATCTACGGTAGGACATAGTACAGTTGTTTAAGAACTTACCATAACAGTAGATGGCCTACTGATCACTATTGTAGTATTGCTTCCCAGCCTTCCCTCTCCTCTTTTTTCTTGCCCATGTTTTGCCCTCTATTTTCACATAGACCAGAGGGAGCCATTCTCTAGCCTTCCCCTCTTAGCTGACCTTTTTTCATCTTTTTATGAGTTCCTTCCTCAGGTGTCTCTGAGTCTCCTGGCTTGGACATAGTCAGAGGATCTTATGTACCCTTTTGCCCACAGGCTTAGGCCATACATACATCAGACATATGACTGAAAGGAATGTTTTGGCTTTGGTACCCCCGCTGGTTGTCAGGTTATTTTGGTGAGATACCCAACATTATTGCAATACAGTGATCAGTAGGTCATCTACTGCTATACCACATTCTTGCACAACTATACCTTTAATCTATCCCTCTCTAAGTTCTTTTTTTTCCTGTATATACAAAATATACTGTTGCCTAAGCTGATTTTTTTCTTGCCTATAAGAAGGAAGTTTCATGCACTGGTTTCTCCATTATTTTTAGTCTAGCTGTTGTCATCTTTTTACATGTAGAATTGATGGAGTTTACATAGGAATAATCAGTATTGTCTGGACTTTTTAAGAATCTGAGTACAGCAGCTGTTACCTGCAAGTAACATTTGTGACCTCTCTGTTCAAATGCACATAGATCTGTTCTGATGCTCTCATGTATATGCCTCAAAAAGGGGTGGCTCTGTTTTGGCATCTTTTTTCTGTTTTGTGTGTGTGTGTGTGTGTGTGTGTGTGTATGTCCAGTTCTTTTTTTTTTGTCATGGCTAACAGTTCTAGGAGTGTGAGGGGGAACTAATTCAGAATCCAGAGCTTATCTAAACAGTCCTCTCTTGGTTTGTGATTTACTGTGGAGTTGACTGGTAAGAAAAGTTTTATTTGAATTTATATTTTATTTCTTAGCACTGTTTTTCACTGTTTGTAGGAAGAAATGGCTAGCTTGTAGCAAAGAAGACTTACTTTAATTTATATGTTGTTTTTGCCTTTAATTTTCACTGTTTGTTGTTAGAAAGGGATACGTTTTAGACAGGCAGTCTCTAGCTACCCCCAAGGGGCCTAGTCAGCTATAAATTTGCACAGACTGCACACAGGACCATCTAGAGATTAGCAAAACAATTGTGCGTTGGTTTGTGTTTTACTGATCTTTACTGTTAAAAGAAGTGTGGCTGCAAACGATAGTGAGCAGAAGCTTCTGCACACATTCATGCATGACATAAAAGAATTACAGCTTTTGTCTGACTTTCAGAACTTGCACTGTCAGAGCAACAACTTTACTGTACTTACTTTAGTATTTAGTTCTATATTGTTTGTGTGATTTTTCTCATAGAAGTTGATTTATGTTCTCTTTGAATTCTGTGGTAAGTGATTTTGATTATTCTTTTCTTTTATAATTTTTTATTCATTTGAAGCTAAATATGGATTGCTTAAATGAATATGCCATTAATGATATGCTAATCACAAATATCCTGTACAGTGTAATAAATGATTTGCATATTTAAAGGTAACACTGGTGATCTGTGTTCCTTATATCAAAAGTTAGATGAGTTGCTTACCTTTATTTATAGTAAATCTAGACGTACTAATGATGATTGTATTTGTTCAATTAGCATGGTTTGGAAAACTGTTATTACATATATTAATGACTAAACAGGTGAGATTAATAATGCTAGGCAAAGAACAAATAGAACACGTTTAGGAAAGGATGCATCTATCGTCTGAAACGATCATTCATCCCCTATGATTCAAATTGATGCCTCTGACAACTTTGGAATTCTGGATACAGGTATTCAGCAATCTGAGAATTTAGAGTGTTTAGAAAGAAATAAAAAAAAAGAAAGAAAGGGAGAAGTTCATAACAAATAACAAGGAAGAAAAATAAACTGATAAATGTCTGTAAAGCAAAGAGAATACATACTAAAAAGGACACAGCTTTGTTACGTAACGGACAGATTACAGGGAGGGAAAACATTTTTTCTATCAGAAAACCTTCAGTCTACAGAAAAGGCATTAGTTTTCCAAAAGAGAAGTTAGAAAAAAAAGAGGCAAGGGGCAGGTGAAAAGGAAGAAATCAAAACTGAACGTGGAAGGATTGAACATTACTGTAAGAAAAAAGATGAGAAAGACTTGGGAAACATGGCTCAAGCTGTGGATGTACAAAGCCAGCTGAATGAGAATTGTATACTAGCAAATTTAATACACAATGAAAACAGTGGGATTAATAAGACTGATGGTGATGAAGATCATTCCTTTGTGACAACTGATACAGCAGATATTACTGAATTAGAAGTTGAAGATTCCGCAGATCTGGTCAGAAAAAATATTCTTGTGTAACTGGAGATTCAATTATTAGAGTAACTGATGCTTACATTTGCAGAGAAGATAATAAACATCAAATAGTGCTATACTTGCCAGGAGCAAAAATAGAAGATGTGAGACAAGAGTGTATAAACCACCAAAGTTAAGTGCTGATGACCTACAGGAAGTCATGCATTTCTTGCATGAAACACAGGAGGGAAGAATAATAGTGTCTGGATCTTAAATTTACCAGAAAAAAGACTGGAATAATATTGATTCAACAACATTAGCAAGGAAATTATTCACAACTTATGTTCAGGAACAACAATTGCTTCAGATTGTAAAATAAACTACTAGGGAACAGAACATACTAGACATTGTATTCCTAAACAAATTACTATTAATCCAAATCAAGTTTTATCACTGTTGATGTGCAGTGATCATGGGGTTGTTAAGGTTAATTTATTGTAGATAATTCTGCCAAACTCAAATCTAAACCAATTCACAGAAGATTAATTACAGATTATATGAAAACAAAACAGTCAGTGTGTAAAACTAATTGGAGTGATGCATTCAGTGGAAAAACTGCAGATGGAATGTGAAAAGTTTTGAAAAAGAAATAGTTGAATACAACAAAAAATCAAAAAAATGTTTAACATTAGGATCTATGCATATAACGTCAGAGGGATATATTTCCATAAGAACAAGATACTGGATTAAGGTGAGACACAAAAAATGTAAGAAATGGAGGAGAGGTCGAACTACAACTTTGAAAACTGAAATAGACAAGCTGGACAAACAAATTAAGTATAGTGGGAAACAAGATAAAGAAAAATTTGAAGAAAATGTATATAAAGATATTGAGCATAATAAGAAAACATTTTATAGATACATAAGATGTGGGAGGAGTAAACACATACAAATGAATAAACTGTGGGTAGATTCTATAATTTATTCTCAGACACAACATATTATAATTGTATTTACAAAACCTTATGCAAAACAATTTGGCTCCAAAAAGGGGGTGATAAGTTGTCCTAGTGACATCCAAGTAACCTCAGATACTGGAATCAAATAAGCTTATATTCAAAAAGAACTACGCAAACTGGATCCAAACAAAGCACAGGGAGGAGACGGAATTAGTAATGATGACCTGAGAACACTTCAGCAAGAACTTACAGTGCCATGATGGCTATTATTTACGAGGTCATGTAAATATGGGGAGATTCCACAAGATTGGAGATATGCAGTTATTAGACCTGTCTTTAAGGGAAAGGGAAGTAGGAGAAACCCAGAGTGATGTAGACCCTTAAGTCTACTTTCATGTAGTTGAAAAATAATGGAGAAGGTAATATTGGATAAGTTATTGTCAGAAATGGATAAGTTGGGATTTGGAATCATATATCAGCACGCATATGTTGAAAATAGATCTATTACCACCTGTAACATGATGTTCTATATCAATATAACAGATACGAATGAACATTTGTGCTGTGATTTAATTTATATAGATTTAACTTAAGCATTTGATACGGTCATACACAAAACACTGATCACTAAATTAGAACAACTAGGTATCAATGTACTCTTGATAAGATGGAGAGCTGCATGGCTTACAAGTAGGACATGGCAAGTATCATACAGCAATTGGACAAGTGAAATCCTTGGTTACAGACAGGATGTTCCACAGGGCTCTGTCCTAGGCCCTTACTTGATGAGATTGTATTTTTCAGACCTAACTTTTTCATCTGAGGTATTCTACAGTCTATATGCAGATAACCTGAAATTGGGTAAACTGGATTACATGTGTTACGGGCAGGGCACATCTGCAAAAGAACCTGACTAAATTGACCATTTGGGCACAGGAGAATAATATGGTGATAAAAACATCAAACACTAAGTGTATGAGATTTGATAGACATAAATTGAAAGGAACATATATAATACAGCACGCAGTGATTGAAACTGTAGGCTCATTTAAGGACCTGGGTATATGGGTAGATCCAACTTGGAGTTTTTCTAATCATATCAACCAATTGGTTAATGATAGTTATAGAACTATAGGTTATATAAAAAGATTTATAAAGTCTAGGAAATCAGAAATGATGAAGTCATTGTTTGTTAGTTATATCAGGCACAAACCTGAGTATGGAATAACAATATGGAAGCCTTATAAGAAAACAAACATTAGAAAACTGGAAAGAGTACAGGGGAAATATACCTAGGGCATCCACGGATGTGAACATTTAGGTTATTATGAAAGACTAAAATATCTGAACTTGTGCAGTGTCTCTTATAGATATTTCAGAGGAGATCTTATTCAGGAATATACGGCATTTAGAGGCAACTACCTCTGGGAATGTTTGGGGTTATCAAAAAGTACTAGAGACTCATCAGACAATCTATGTAGAAGATTCTGTAGGAATGAGAAGTGTGCTAATTGGTTCTCTGAGAGAGCAGCTGATGAATGCAACAGACTACCAAATTACATTAAAGCAAGTACTAGTTTAAATATTTTTAATAACAGCCAGGACACTTATTATGGGAACAAGTGTTCTGGTACATTGACAGGCTAAAAGGGCATTAATGCCAATGCTTGAAATATATGTATGCATGTATGTTACTGCTGAACACCACTTTCTGCGGGTCTATATTAGCATGTTGACAGGGCTGTTCATCGAATGCCCTTATGTCGACATATATAAAATGAAATGCCAAAATCTCGAATGGCCACAATAGCGATTTTTTCCCAGGGAAAAAAATTGCTGGGCCGTTGTCACTGTAGTGTGGTCTCGGAGTTGGTATATTTAAGTAGGGGGGTGTGGGGGGCAAAGCCCCCCACTTTATTTTGTCTGTCGGTTTAGTTTGTTTGGTGATGGCCCACTGATTTTTTTCCCTGGGAAGAAAATCGCTATTGTGGCCGTTCCAGATTTTGACATTTCGTTTTATATGTGTCAATGTAATGGTGTTCAATGCGCAGCCTAGTCGACATGCTAATATAGACCCCTTTCTGCATGTCAGGTTATCTCCACACAGATCCAGCACTGGCTCACTTTAAAAGCTTTGGAATATAAAGCTGCATTCTTAGTTGAGACGTATGCTTATGAAGGTTATGAATATTAGAGTCTTCTTTGTTTCTCAAGCTTTCCTTTGAGGTATATCTGAAAGAGAGAGAGAGAGAGAAAGAGAGATTCATATTATTACTAATCTTATCTGATAATAGTCCCATTTGTAAACAACAAGTTAGTTATTTTCTCCCCTAAATGACATGATTTGTTGTGGATCTAACCACTTTTTGACAGTTGATTTCTGCACACTTGAACTTACACTACCACTAACATTACCTTTGCAATAATGTAGGATCCTACTCAGTTTGAGCCCCATTTGCTTGCATTGCTAAAACAGTAGACCATTTCAAGATCCCCTTGTTTCAGTTGTATCAACTTCTGTTCCTATAACTCATTTTCTTTTTGTAACTCAATGCAATGGGCTTGTCCATCTTCCCATTGTGTCCACTAGCCTATTGAATTTGGTGTTGGAGCTGATCCCACAACTTCATCTCTTCCAAAGGAACTCCATAGGGAAGTTCTTTTCCTTGCAGGTACATTTGTCAACCCAACATTAATTCATGAGGGGTCAGGCCACGGTACTGAGATGAATTTCTCATACTTAGAAGGCTCATGTGTAAATGGTTTAAGCAAGGATTTCCAAATTCATTGGTCATTTTCTTTAGTACTGCTTTTAAAATGCAGTTAACACTTTGCTATGTTTGTATGTTCTCCCTGTGTCTCTGTGGGCTTCCTTCCAGCCCCCCCCCCCAAAAAAAAAAAACACGCAGGGTGTTTTCACCTCAAATTCACCCAAGAATGGAGTTGTGGGCAACAGTACAGCCTCTATATGAGAGGAGTTGTATAGACCAACCACTTTGGGCATTAAGTGTGGTGTGTAGTATCCTCTAGAGAGGAAAACACAGATCATACACTGTACATTGTGTTAGGACTAGCCTCTTGATAGTGTAAATATGTGCACTAGGTGATTTGTTCTCATTGACTAATGTTGCTAAAATGGGCATGGGAGTTTGCCAGTGATAAGTAGTTTGTGGACCTGGCCTACTCCAACCTATGCCAGGGACCCATGCTAATGGTGAGGGGGTATATATGCACCTATTGGCCAGTGTGTGCCCACCAGAAAGCTCAGCAGCCCTGGCTCAATGTGATGTGTCTTTAATTATTCTCTGCAGTTTTTACAATGTGCTTTTGTCTCTTTAAAAATTTAATTGATGAGTTTTAATTGTTTTATCTGCTTAATTACTTCTGTTATAAAAGTCCTGTCTGATATGAGTTTTTGTGATTCTGAGGAAGTCCAAATATAAGGACGAAAGTGCTTAATCATCGTTATTTTTTTATTAAAAGTTGTTTTTATCACACCATGGTTTCATAGTATTCCATAGTGTTTGAACTTTTTAAAGTGTAGTCCGTTGGTCCTGATGCAATTTTTTTATGTTACGTATGATCAAGCTGTTTGGTGAGTTAGGGGAAAAATGGCTCCAGAGGGTAGTCACAGCAGTATGGAGAGAAAAGTGTATCCCAGATGACTGGAGAAAAAGCATTCTAGTGCCAGTTTACAAGAACAAAGGGGTATTCATAAGTGTGGACAGTATAGAGACAGTAAACTCCTGTCACACTGCATGAAAGTTCTGGCGTGGGTGATTGACAAGTGAATATGCAGAGCAGTAGAACATAAGATGAGAGATGAGCAGGTTGTATTCAGATCAAGTTGCAATACAACTAACAAATTTTTGCAGTCAGACAGATAGTTGAGAAGAAGCTAGAGATGAGGAAAGAGTCCAAATGAGCATTCACTGACTTGGAGAAAGCATATGACAAGCTAATATGGGCAGTCCTGCAATGGTTCAAAGTCTAGAAACATTGGCAGAATCAGTACAGGCTATGTACAGGGACCAAATTACACAAGTAAGAACAGTGTTCTGACTCAGAGAGGGGTTCCCTGTGGGAGTGGGTGTGCATCAGGGTTGAGCTCTGAGCCCACTGCTGTTCATACTGGTGGTGACCTACATTAGAAAATTGGTTGGAGGGTACAGATTAGCAAAGTTGCTGTATGCAGATTATGTGGAATTACAGACACTGAACAAGAACTTCTGCAAATGACAGGGGAATGGAATGCAAAGTTGAAGACATATGGGATGAAACTGAGTGCAGATAAGACAGCTGTAGTGGCGCAAAATAGAGGAAATCAGAAGCTGAGAAATGAAATAGAATGGAAAACAGGGGAACAGATTAACAGCTTCAAGTGTTTGGGGTGGTTGAGGAGAAGAGAAGTCTGAATGAGGAAGTTAAATCTAGAGTCAGAGGGGCTGAAGCCAACTGGCATAGAGTGTCAGGATTAGTGTGTGACAGAAGAATGCTAAAGAATCTGAAAAGTAAGGTGTGCAAAACAGTGGTGTAACCAGTACTACAGTATGGAACAGCAACCTGGGCAGTGAAGGCAGAGCAGCTGAGGAAGTTAGAAATGATAAAGATGAAGTGTCTGAGATAGGTGGTAGGAAGCACGCTGTGGGGCAGATGAAGAAATGAGGACATCAGAGCAGAAGCTAATGTAGCTCCAATTGCAGAAAAGGTCAAAGAGAATAGATTACGTTGCTTTGGGCACATGCAGAAATGCAGTAGACAATCTGGTGAAGAAGATTTGGAAGAGACAGAAAGAAGGTAAGAGAAAACAAAGGCATCCAGCAAAGAGATGGATGGATTGTGTGAGAGAAGACCTGACACAGTCAGGCATGACTGTCTTGCAAGGTAGAAGAATGGCATTGAAATGACAGGAATTGCGATATTTGATATGACACCCCAACCCAATATGGAAAACAGGGAAAAGGGGGTTGAGGATAATGATGATAATGAACTCTTTCAATCTGACCAGAACTCTGTGACTGGTATGACACATGAAGTCTTCATCAGATCCCCCCAAATCTTACACATTTTTCATATCATATAACTTTCCATTTAAGTGTCTCTGTTGGTCATCTTATATTTATTGAGGGACTTCTCATGTTGGAATTATTTTCTCACTCATTACCTTAATTACTGTATTAAAATCTCCCTTTATTTGTGGGATAGGCCTCAACCCATCCACTGTACTCATCAGTCAAAAATGAAATCAAAACCCTCCTGTAGCTGTTGGTAGAGGTCTTGCAAAGTCAACCTCTACCCTCTTCTAGAGTTCTAGCACCTTTGGGAATTTGACCTACTCCCCCAGTTGCACTTTCCTACATTGTGAATTGCAAATGTAATGCATCTGTCAACATAATTTTGAATGTCAACTGCTTTTGAAACTAGCACTAACAGTTTACTATATTTTTTACAGGATGCCCCAGAAAGTTGTGATAGTATGTAGGTAATACTTTTCCTTTCTTAGGCTCAGCTGTCATCACTTTTACCAGAGGTCTGGTTTTAAATTTCCCCCTTGATTTGCCATTGTTCTGGTAGTACAGTTCATATCCAGTCTTTATTTCCCTTGTTGGAGCTCAAATTCCTCAATTTTGACTTTGTCCTTGATGCTTCTTTCTCCTTTTCGATGTTTAAATCTCCTAGCTGCCTGGTCTCAGTTTGGGATTCTGCATTGTGTCACGTAAAGTGTAACTCAAACTCCTGGGTCAAATAGTGTCCTTATCTCAGCTAATACCAGCACTCTCCTTCCATACAGATTTGATGAAATAATACCATCAAACTGTATGTTTTTTATCTGCCCGAGGTGGTCTTCTACTTCAAACATGTACTTAAGACATTCATCTGAACAGAAGTAAGTAGTACAGAATAATGATAGAGGGTTAAGGGGTAGTTCCATTTGTACCCTACATTTATTTAAGACTAGTTGAATCATTTAATTTTTTTCCTTTTCTTCTGGTAACATTCACTTTCCAAGCCCAGTGGTATGAGGCCTTTCTGCTCAGACTGGCAGCTCCCCTCAGTTACTAATTGACCCACTAGTTGTGTTCCTCATTTTTATTGTGTGCTGTTTTTACTTTATTCATATTCACTGAGGAGGGGGGGGGGTCATCTTAATTTATGAGTTCCTAGATCTCCCACAGAATATCTTGATGATTTACTCTTTTACCATTTGCTGTTATTAGGCCTTTCCTTGCCCAAATGAGGGAGGGTATGATGTCAGATTTGCACTAAATATTCAGTTTAGATGTTTAAAGGTGTGGCTAACAGCAGAGCTTGCTTGATTGCTTCCCGTTCAGCCTTTTGTGCTAAGCATTCCCTAAGGACCTTCCCTTTTTATGCTTCTTTATCCTGCTTGCACAGTCATTCCCAAGAAGTTAACCGAGGTTTTCACTAATTGAATCATTTTTGAGGTTAAGCTTTAACCTTGCTTGTCTCATCACTTGGAAGATTTTTTCCAGCACCCTTAAATGTTATCTTCTGAGGCTGAGAATGTATTGGATTTAAAGCACATGTGCAGATGATAACAGTTCAGATTACTTGCGTTACTTGATTTCTACTATCTCAACTCCACAACTTGATTTAGCAGCTCATGGCATCGTCTAATCTTATTAATTTTTTCTTGAAATGCTTTAATTTCTTCCGCATTTTTCTTTACCTGTCAGTCTGATTCTCATTTACACTACCTTGTAACTGGCAAACATAATTGCTTAAATCAGCTTAACAGTTTATAAATAATGTTTTAAGCAGCTGCTGCACACTGTAAAATGACTATTAAGGTAAAACGTTCAAAATATACTTTGTGACTGCTTTTCATTGCCCATTTTCCTTTCATTTTTTTCTCTGTCCAGCACAGTTCATATTCATCTCCTGTCGAAATAAACATTTTCTTTATTATTAGGTTCATTCTCTTCTACTTACCTGGATTATCTCTTTTCTTGATTTATTTGTTGTTCCCAATTTACCCAGTCATCAATAAGATCTAATAGGAATTGTGGGTCAATATTTTGTGGATTGTTATCTCTGCTTGTTGAGGTATCTGTTCTTAAGTCAGGAAAAGATGCAGACAAGGTTGTTCATTGTACAGGTGAAGCCAAAGCTCCCTTTAGTGTAAATGAATATTGACAGAAACCCGTTCTGCTGTGGAGACTTTAAAGAAACATCTACCTACCCTTTCAATCTCCCTTTCTGGGGTTTTCTCATGGTGCTCAGTCAACTTTAACAAATACTATTCATATGTACTGCCACAGACAACTTCTTTGACGTTGTCAATGTCTAGCAAATTCTTAAATCTATGCCGCCCCCCCTCCAGCAGAAGTGTAGCTGGATCAACCAGTGCCCTGTGCAGGCACCGTTAACCAGAGCCCCCCCCCTCCCGCCCCCCAAAAAAACACTTTACTGTATTAAGCTAATCACTATATTGTAGTGATTGGCTTAGTATAGATCTAAGCCCCCCCCCCAAGATCTTCAATCAAAGAACAACAAAAAAAAAAACAAACAAAAAAAAATAAAAACAAAGGCCAGATGCACAATACGACCCCCCCCCCCCATCCTACCCACCATTCAAGTCCCCTTTCTGTTCTCTGCCCCTGACTCTCTTCCATTTAATTCAAACCTGAATGCTGTATTGCTCTGTGTGTGGTTAACTGTAGGAACTACTTGCTACATTGTAGCAAACAGTTTGCTACATTTTAAAAGTGCAAAAAAATCTCGTTTTTAACTAAAATCTGAGCACTATAGTGCTTTATGTAGGGAAGGTATAACTGTAGCAACTGTTTGTTACACTTGTAGTAGAGTTTAGTTTTAGCCGGCTTAAACAGAAATACATTTTAATAAACATTAATTTTATACAGATAAGTTGATACATGTTTTTATAGGGCAACTTTTAAATGTTCAGTACAATGAATGTAATTTAAACATTCCCTGTTTAGCAGGTGCATGAGGAACATAATCTAGATATTTTCTGCATAACATGTCTGCAAAGTACATTGCACATAACTCTGTTTACTGAGTTTACTGTTATTCATTTGCTGCAGGTCCTTTTGTTTTAGAGACAGAAGAATGTTGTTAGCTTAGTTTAGGTTGCTCAGTCAAGTAAATATCTAATAGACATCAGTTCACAACATTACTTTAATAGGTTTCATTCTATATAGTGCTTTGTGTCTTCCAGTTGCAGTTTACAAGTTTTTAGTATTTTTAAACACCTTTATTGAATTATCACTTGTGACATAGGCAAATTTGTATTTATATAAAAATAATCAAACTGTATTAACAGGTTCACGTTTACAAACATTATACTTCACATATACTGCTATATGCCATATAACCTAAACAACATTACATAAATTAAATTCCTGCCTTTTTTAAACAAGAAACATCTTTATTAAACCATCACTTATGGCATAGGCAAGCATACATTTATATAAATGAAAACAAACCACACCAACATAGTCCTAGTTGCAAGCATTTCACATCACAAACCATACTGACACACTCCTAGTTGCAAACATTATACATCACTTATAATCTACCCGATCATTTTTAGTCAAACATTACATAGCTCATTTAAGTCCTGCCTTCTTTTACACCTCATTCCTCCCCTGTATGTACTGTTCCCACAATTCCCATTTTTTTCTGTGTAATATGCTCCTACCCTTTTCTAAAGATCCCAGTTCCAGTTGTTTTATCTCTGTTACTATATTCACTACTTCTAGTATAGTTGGTTTACATTTTGAGTTCCATTTTCTAGTAATTTCTTTTCTGGCAACCACCATAATTAGACACAGCTAGGCATTACCATGTGTAGGCAATTCCAGTTCTGTATCATAACTCAGAAAAATTATCTCCTTCTTCACACAAATTTGCCCACCCAGCATCTCCAACAGTGCATCCCACAGGGAATCCTTAAAGTCCACCAACTCACCACATTCCCAGAAAATATGTTCCTAATTATGTCTTTCTTCCCCATCATACTGCCAACATTTGTTGTCTACCTGAGGAAAAATTCTCTAGAGTCTACTTGTGGTATAAAAAATATGTAAACATTTCCAAGCAAAAATCCTAAATCTTCTCAATTTTGTTGCATATTTGAGAAACATACATATACCCTCCCATTGTTTCTTTGTGAATAGCTTATTCAGTCTCTCTTTCCAATCATTTCTAACCTCCTCTGATTGATTCTTATAGCTATCATGCAATATTTATATGCTCTACTAATTATTATTTTTTAATGGCAACTTCTATTCTAGATTCTACTAAAAACTCTACCAGTGCTGGTCTTTCATTTAGGACCCCCCTCCCCACTTTCTTTCTCTTTGTCTATACTCTGATATCAATGCTTGATCAGGAAGGCAATTTCTAACTGGCAGTCCAAATAAATTATTGGTGTCTTCACATTCTATCATCTTTCCCTCTCTAGTTATGTTCTTCCAATGCCTTGATTCCTTTGCCAGTTTTCTCCAATAAATTCCAGCCCCCTCTTTCCTATTGTCCTATCCCTAATTGCAGTCACCTGTATCAGCAGAATCTCCTTTCCCCATTCCCGTGCTGGCTTAGTTCTTAGGATACTTTCTGCTACTTTATGGATATAATATTCAGTATGATTATTGTTAATGTCCTTAAAGGCCTGCATCCAAAATCCCATTCCCTCCTTGTTTCCTGAGATTCCCCTCATGTTTCATCATCATCTCTTTCCACTTTGAACTATAGTTTTCTGCTTGTGCTATGTATAGGAGCCTTAACTGTGTAGTTCTGAAATACCCCTTCAAATTGTATAATCACAATCTGCCCTGTTCTACTGGAAGAATCAGCTTATTCCACTTGACTCTTGCATCATCCCCCTCCCAGATAAAGTCCTTTAGCTCTTTATTAGTTGCTATCCACAACTTCTCATCTGGTTGATAAAAATTAGTCTCTTTAGTCATATCCTTAGCTGCCACACTGAAATGATTTTTAGTCCATACTCCTAAACACTTCATTTTATCATGTCCCCATAAATATGGATATTGCTGACTCAGTTCATATGTGGGTACATAATTTACTGCTATTGTCTTTGTTTTAGCTTCATTAATTTTGTATCACAAAAAGATTTGAAACTGTCTCAAAATGTTCCACAACACTGTAATTTCTTGTTCTGGTTTTGCCAGGTATAAAATAATATCATCTGAAAATAGAGCCAGCTTTTCTTGACTACCTTACCAATTATATCCTTAAATTTCTGAGTCCCTTATTTTCTTTGCCAGTGCTACTAAATATAATGCAAATAACTAAGGGGAAAGAGGACACACCTGTCCGGTTCCTCTGCTCAAGCAGAAATTATCAGAGAGGATCCCACCCACTTAATTTTTACCTCCGATTCCTCATATATCCTCCAAATCATTCTTATATTTTTTCAGGAACTGCCCTGTGTACAAGGTCCAAACTTACTGTGTCAAATGCTTTCTTTGCATCTAAACCCACCAATATCAATTGTACTTTCTTACATTCTGGTTCCCTCTGGATCATCAGTGTTCTGTTAATGTTGTCAGATGTTTGCATCTCTTCCACAAAAAAACACATTGATCCATATGTATCAATTTTGGCATTACTTTTACCATTCTTTTAGCCAGTATAGACATGAACATTTTATAATAACAATTTAGTATTGAAATGGGCATGTGTGAAGCTGGATCTGATGGATCTTTACCCTCTTTAGGTATTATAACTACCACTGCTTTCTTCCAGGATGTTGATATTTTTCCTCCTCTTAAAATACTGTTAAATAAAACCTTCCAGATCTTTATCAGTTTTCCATCCTAGCTTCCAAACTTCCAATGAAATATGATCTATTCCTGGGGACTTTCCTGTAGATTGATTACACATCACAATTTTTATCTCATCTCTTCCTATCCTAACTGTTAGTAATTGAGCCTTGTCTACATCTAACCTTGGCATATTCAATTCTTCCATAAACATTTCTATTTGTATCTTTTCTTGAGTTCCATATTTCTCTGCTTATACAGACATTCATAGAATTTCTGAAATATTTCTAATACCTCTACAGGATTGCTTGTTACCTTCCTCGTTATAGGCTTCCTAAGCTTGGTGACAGCCCTTTCTACATTCTGTTGCCTGAGTCATTGTACTAAAAGTTTTTGTGCTCTAGTGTTATAATAAAAAAAAAACAGTTGATTAACTCCAAAGCATTTGATAGACTTAACTTAGATTTGCTATGTTTAACATTGCCTTACTTTAATATCCCTAAAATACTCTATATTAATGTGCTTACAACTCTATATATAAATAAAACCAGTTCCAAGGCTATTAGGATCTTAAATGGAACTAGACAGGGCTGTCACTGTCCTCATACCTTTTAAATTTGTATATTGAACACTTATTTTTGTATATTTCTCAGAAAACATTTCATCATATTCCTAAGGTCTTGAGTAATAAGATTAATTTATCAGCCTTTGCTGATGATTCAAATATATATTTTGAACTTCCGAACACAGATTTAAATAAACTTTTATCTTCAATTGGGAGGTTTTCTAAAGTTTCCAATTAGCAGATTAATCAACCTAAGTCTCTCATCTTCCCTATTAACCCCCTAAGCCATAAAGAAACATACTTTCCGGAGTCTGCCATTGGGATAAAATATTCCTTTAAGTACCTAGGAATAACCTTTGACCACAATCAACAAACAATGAAACTTAATAATTTATACAAAATATGGACTTCTATTCTTCAGGACACTCTTGGAGATGAATGAAGTTATCATTTTTATCTAAAGTAGCAATAATTAAAATGAACATCCTACCTAAACTACTATATCAATTTTATATATCTAATTTAATTGTTCCCAAAGCATTTTTTCATATACTTGAGGTTGAACTGTATAAATTTATTTGGCACCCCAAGTCACCCAGAATCAGCTACGCAAAATTGGTTTTCCCTAAAAAGAATGGGGGACTTGGACTGCCAGATTTTCAGTTGTACTATGATATCATTAGCTCTAATAAACTTATCCAAATAACAGAATTTAGTCCTAAAAGTAAAGAATGGACCTCTCTTTGGGTCAAAATCTGGTACAAGCATGTTAAAAAATAATAACATCAGTCCAAGAGCTCCTGCCTTTCTTGGAAGAGATATTTGTGGGAAACTTAATTTACACACTTCATTAAAACATAAAATTAAAGTATTTCAAAATGTGTTGGCTACTTTAAACTTAGATAAGGCCCTCGCTTTATTGCAACCCATTCATTTGAACCATAATTTTAAACTAAATAATAATATGATAAACTTGGATAAATACCCACTTCTTAAAAACTCCAACCTTTGGGATATTTATAAGCATAGAGAGAAACCTCTTGAGCAATCTAGATTAGACCTTAACTTACATAAAGGTTATATTACAATTTTAAGGCAAATCAGAGAGCTCTCCTTTGCCTTAATAAGGGTTCCAGATATAAATGAATCTGATTTTAATACCTGTTTATCATGGTATCCAATGTCTGTAATCTACTTATTTTTATTAAACACCAATCAGCTTTGCTCTACTCTAAATACTGGGAAAAACTGAATAAAGAACTAACTGACAAATTAAAATCCCAAAGTATTGAATATACTCTGAAGCTAATTCCATTCAAAAACTTAATTTATACACAATTATTGATTAATAATAATGCCCATTCTACTCCAGCGGTACTTAATGGTTTTAACCCAAAAATTTCTTCTTGGTGTCCAAGCTGATCATTTCCCAAAGCCAATTTAATACACATTTTATGGAATTGTAAATACACATATACACTATGGTGATCTTTAAAGGTGAGGCTGGAAAAAATGAGCTATGAAAAATCAACATTATCCTGGGAATTTGCTATTCTAAATGCTACCTCTGATAGATTATCCAAGATCATATTACATATTTTAATTACTTAGTGAGTTAAGTGAAATATTTAATGATGTTATTGCAAAATATTGGTGTTAAAGTTTGAACCGTTTCATTGTTATAAACTAAGAATAGGAATTAGTTTATTTTAGGTGTCTTTTGTAGCACTCATTGTAAATAATGTATATAGTTTTTGTAGAGGTGTGGTTGACTGTGCTATACTGTTCAGATGGTAATATAATATTTGTATCTGTCAAGCAAGCTTAATTTATATATTTGAAATAAAATAAAACATTAAAAAAACAGTTGCTTAACAGCAATCTTTCTAAACTCATGTATATTATTAAGGTAATCCCTTATTTTCTGCTTAGCATTCTGCAGTTGCTCCTCTTCTTGTTCTGTGAGATTCCTCCTATTTGTCAGTCCCTCTAAATAATTCTTGTTACTTCTTTCTTTTATCTTCACCCTATTTTTAAACTCCACCTTAATTTTACCCCACTCCCTAGCTATATTTTCAGAAGTAATTTCTATCCTCTCAAATAGCTCCCAAATAATCTCCACTACCCATTCCTTAAATTCCTCTCTTTTCAACAGATAGGTAGGAAAGCATTAGTATCTCATTTTTATTTCATTACCCTGTGTTTTTATTTTAGATATTATTGGTGAATGATCTGTAATAGTTATTGGGTGTGTATCAAGACCTTCAGTTAAATGCACATGCTCCTGTGAAATGTAACTTCTGTTTAGCCTAGTCCAGTTTTTATATATTGGGGAATAATATGTCAATTCACTCTGAACTCCTATTACTGAATTCACATCTTTCATGCCAAATATTTAAATAAATTTCTTCAAAAATTTACCCTCCTTTGTTTTATTTTCTCTTCTGGGCCTCCAGAGAAATCTTCATTGCTGCAAATCAAATTGCAGTCCCCACCTATAAGTAATATTCCTTGCCGAAAACTGATTATTTCTCCCAGAATTTTCTTAAGCTCCATTATAGCATTTTTAGGTGGAATATAAATACATGCCAGAATTATCCTCCTCCCTTGCCAGTAGCCCCTTAGCACTACAAATCTGTCATTATTATCTTTTTTATCATTTTCTATCACTATTGGAGTTCCTCCTGCAAATAAAATAAGTACTCCTGTTTTTCTCTGTCCCAGGTATTCTGTTGAATAACCATCCTGAAAACCTTTCTTTCAAATTCACATGTTTAGTTCTTTCCAAGTGTTACACTCTACATGTTTAATTTAGTTCACTATTCTTTCTTTTTTGCATTTATCTGTGAGACCATTGACATTTAAATACATTACAGAAAGCATCATTGTATTAAAAAAATATTATTCCCACCTTTTATGTATAACACCTTTTTTGTTAAATGTCTAGTTCCAGCTTTTGAGTTACATGCATACACTGTTTGGCAGGTTGAACTTTTATATAGTTGTTTCTTGTCATAACCATTTGAGCCTATGTCACATCTTATAAAACTTTTTGTTTTATTGAAATTCTCTCAAAAAACTCCCAATACCCAATAAAACCTATTAATTTAATACTAACATATAACATTATGTACATCTTCAAATAGTGAAGTTTTACCCTCCTAATAGGAACAAATGTCCCAATCTGATGGCCAAACTCACAAACATCAGTTAACTTGAAAGAAATGTTATCTATGTTAAGATGCATGGTGCAGCCTGTGCTTTTACTAAATGCTAACTAGTTTTGTCTTATCTTTATAGCTCACCCATCTGGGGAAATCCTTGAATGCTTTCAGAGAACATTATCTCCTAGCCAGTTTCTCTTTTCTTTTTTCCCCAGCCAATCTCCACCAGACTGTAACAAATTTCTCTTTATCGGTTTGCCTCCATGGAGACATGAGAGCCAGGCAGCCAATTTCTCATTATCAGATTGTCTCCATGGAGACATGAGAAACAGGCAGTTACTTTCTCTTGATCAGATTGTTTCCATGGAGACATGAGGACCAGATATAGAATTTCTACTAAGCATACATTCATTTGCTAGAAAAAGCCTTATAATATTCAATATTCTTTTTCATTTACTTGCTTTCTCTTAAAGTTTGTTACTAAATCAGTGTAAGGTCCTTAATCCTGTCATTCCCCCATGCAAAAATGAGAAAAAGCACATTCATTAAGAAAAAGTATGTTCATTTTTCTTCTGTAATGCTCTTTTAACCAGGCTTTTTTATATTGCAGTGCCTACATTTCTTAAAACTGAACAAGAAGAAAGAGAGAAGGGAGAAAGAAAGGAAAAGAAAGAACAGCTGAGCATATTTACAATTCCCATTACACTTAAAAATAATTGAGAAAATTTTACTTTATAGCATGCAAAGAAAACCATACACCACAAAAATAGTATTATTAAGAAAAATAATGTTTTCTTTACTTACAGTTAACTTTCTCTACTCACTTTCCCTCCCAAAAGCATTTTTTTCCAAATATTAATGACATGGATTAGGGCATATACTTTACAGTCCCTCACAAGTCCAACAGATTCTGATAAAATCCAGTATTTCCAGATTTTCTTGTTATGCCATTTTTCACAAATAGAATTATTGCATTGTAATCTCATGTTAAGTTAGTGGTTTTATTACTGTTCATCTCCATCTCCCAAATCCTGTCTCTGCTTCATTTCAAATGTACTCTCAGTTCTTCAAGTCAACTTTCATGTTCCCTTTCTTCTCTCCAACATTTTCCATTGAAACAGTGGAAAATGTTTCACAGATACAGTCTCTCTGTGGTCTTTATTACCAGATGAATAAGAAGCAGAATCTCCTTTTGTTTCACAGCTCACTTTCTGTTGGACAAACGTTTGTATTTCCTCCTTAGCATGTACTTCACCAAAAAATTATTTTGTCCCTCCAGGGAAGAATACCTTGAATACCTTGAAGACAGCTGGGTACAACAGTTTGAATCTCACACCTGAGTCTTGACATTCTCTGAATAGTGAAATGAATTTACTCCTTATCTGCCTGGTGTACAATGAGTAATCATTTTCCACAAACACTCTGCTGTCTCCCACTTTTAGTATTTTCTCCTTCTGCCACAGTTTTGTTAGAATCAACTCCTTCTGCTGGTAGGATTGCATCTTTACTATGAAAGGTCTAGGTCGCTTTCTCATAGCCAGGTTTGGAACATACACACACACACACAATTGCCCTTTCAGCTAACAACTCCTGCTGTGGAATACCAATCCAGTTGCTTATTGGTGCTTTCATAAAATCAATGCAGTCTGTTCCTTCCAGCTTCTCTGGTCTAGCTGAAAATCTCAGGTTTTCTTTATGTGCTCTGTCCTCTAATTCTATTATTTTTGAAACATCTCTTCCTGAGCAGTTTCATATTCAGCCATCCTTTTCATTTCATCATGTGAATTTTGCAGCTTTATCACCTCATCTGAATATCTGTTTAAAGTTTCTTCCATTTTTTCCAGACTTGTGTTGTTTGTCTTGATATACTCCATCAGTGTTTCATTTATTTTAACCAGGTCTGTGTGCAGTTGTCTTATATCTTCCTGTAGGTTACTGGAAGACATAACTAGAGGTTGCATTGCTTTTTGCTGAACAGCTGCAGAACTTTTGCTGTTTCCTCTTCACTTTTTTGTAGCTGATTTTTTCCATGTACTCTCTATTTCTTTTTCCCTATCATCCAGGCAGTATCCTTACTAGAGAGTTACTGAAATTTACATTTACCCATAAATACAAAAGGCTACAGGCGTTCTCTGTTGAGTTTCTGTTTTCATAATGGAGAGCTACAGTTAAGCTGTTACTCAATGTGCAACCATCTTGGAAGTCCCAAGTTTTTAGTATATAACAGATGTATAACTCCAAAGTCTGTCATTTTATATATTGGAATAGCAGACTGCAGCATAAATACTGCAACAAATTCCAAAAGATTTCAGTGTTAGCCTGCCATAATTCTCAAAGATCTGTTCTCAGTGTAAATGACTTACTTCAGTTTAAGGCCTATCTATAAGCAAGGTTACAGTGGGGACCAGATTCCAAAAGACTTGCTTTATAATATGGGTGTATTACATCTGAATAAGTCACTTATACAGAGAGCAAGTCTTTTGGAATCTAGGCCCTGGTGTAACCTGCTTTTTATATTTAGGCCTTACACCTTGAACAAGTCTTTTGGAATCAGACCAGACTTACACCGGTGTAATTCACTTACACTAACAACGAGTCTTTTGGAATCTGGCCCACTTTCTGGTTCTTTAATGTGATAATATTACATGAAAACATTTGTATAGGTATTTGTATACTCCAAGCAGACTTCAAAGAGTTTTTCCTGAGGTAGGCAGCAATTGCTGGAGGTGTGATGGGAAAGAGGAAACTGGAGACATATTTTTGGTGAATGCAACAAGTTGATATATTTTAGAAATTCCCTACATGGTACTTTGTCTGAATGTTGGGGATGCAAATTATTTTAACAAAAGGCATGCTTCTTTTCAGCTGGAATATAGAAACTAAACTGCCTACACACACATTAGGGCCTACTAAGTTTAATGTGTTAATGTGTAACATTAACTTTTACAGTTTGCTGCTACTTATACTGAATTGCACATAATTGTTCGTAGTTTTGGGACTTGGCACTACTGAAGCTTGAATTCCCAGAAAGACACCCTTGAGGAGGGCAGGATTGTTACCTAGCACCTGATTTGGCAGTTCTTTAAAAAAGTGCTTCACCTCTTCTCACATTTGAAAAAAGGTCTGTCATTTCATGTGATCTGTACTTCATGACTGGCAGGCTTTTCTGTACCTTGTTTAAACCTGTGTTTCATGGAATGGAGCACCCCTCCACTTTAAAGACATGCAAAACTGTTTGCCTCTGCCTCTTAATAAAAAAAATCAGTTGTCTGCCTCAAGAACTTAATGGTTATTAATTTGCCACAGAATGAATCCCTAGGCAGAAACTGTAGTACTGGCAAACCTCTAAACTGCTTGTATTTTCTGGAAAAAAAATGGACAGGGACAATGCAGTGGTGCAGCGGTAGCATTGTCGCCTCACAGCAAGAGGTTCTCTGGTTCGATTCTAAGCTGGGGTGCCTTCTGTGTGGAGTCTGAATGTCCTCCCTGTGTTCACGTGGGCTTTCTCTGGGTGCTCCGGTTTCCTCCCAAGTTACAAAGACATGTGTCCGGAACGTTTCTCCCCAGGCCTGCACTGAAAATTGTCTTTGTTCCAAGTTGGACTTTCCCGGTTAACAAATGTTAAATAAATAAAAATAATTGGAGGAATCAGCATTTCTTGAAGGCTGATCAGCCTGAAGTGCTGTCTTTGAAGTTATGAGTTCTCTCTCTCTCTCCTCACAAAGCAGAACATTATTATCCTAAATTATTTTTCATACCCTTGAAGGGAGATTCCTGTACACCAAACTTGGATCTCTCCAACTTCTACAAACATGTATAAATTAGAAAATTTGGAATAATGGCTGACATTCCCTTTTGCATCACCTGCTGTAGGGGACCTTGATTATTGCACTAGACTATAACAATGCTTTATTAAGATACTTTATTGTTCTAACACCACAAAACATTTTACTGGTATCAGGTGGATCATTAACTTGTTCAGTTTGTTCTCTTTGTGGCAACAAATAGCAGCAACTCCAGTGGTGTTTTCTAAGTACCTTGTAGCACTGATTGTAGAAGTCAGGTTACCTGGCATTTATCAGTCTGGATGACTGCCCTTCCTAGACACAATTACAGGGTCAAATGTTGAAAACTTGAGTAAAGGTCTTTCATTTCTAGATCCCCTGTGGTATATGGTTCCTTCAGGTCAGAAAATGATTCTTAGAGTCCTTATAGACTCATTTAAAGAGAAGGAATTTTAAGACAAGAAAATGTTCAAGAGAGTCTGTTGGTGTTTCACTGGATTCTAGACAGACTTTTCCTTAACATTTTTTCTTTTGAACATTGGCTAACAGTACAATGGTACAATATACTCTACTCATCTTGAAAAGTATTCAGCATTATACCATGGACTACATTAATTGTCTTATTTGTAATTTTTTTTTACAATGGACTGCATTAATTATCCTATCAGTGGATTAATCTAAGCATGATAACATTTTCTTATACTCCTTGTGGACTGAGGCACAGATGCTGAAGTCAGTGGGGAAACATTCAGGGAGGATTCTCTTTAAAGAGATCTATTAAAACTTTTTTTTCTGTGTATCCTTTTTGCTTCCATGCCAGCTGCCAATCAAGTCTGTACTAATGTGTTGCAAACCCATTTTTTTCTCCATCCTGGGTATCCCAAAAACTGAATATCGACAACTGGAAGAGCCATCATCCAGCTAGCCATAACAGTGGTTTGTGCCTTCACAGGTCCTCCTGGTAATGAAGGTGCTATCTGTTCTCTGCTCGTGGTGGTTGATGTTAGCAACAATGGCACTGCGGGGTGTCCTACACTATCCTTTTGCTAGTACATGCTTCCAACCACAACTAATGGGGCTACCATCACCAAATTTGGAATGCTAAGTTCACATCCATGACCCTGGCCATTTAACTGATGTTTAAGCTTCTGCTTATATGGCGTTGATCTACTGACTGGAACTTTTGCTTTCTGTCCCCCAGGATGGCTGAGCCAATGTCATCCAGTCCCTCTCATCTGCTCCAATTCAGCTGTTCCAGTGCTTCAGCACTTTTCAAACTCTGGGCTTCGATGTCAAAGTCATGGCTTTATTTCCCAGTGTCACAGGGCCATGCTTAAGAGATATATTGAAAAGTAGCATTGCTTATCAGACAGTGACTGTAACAGTAGGTTAAGGTACCTAAATGGGAAAAAGTCAATATTCTGAGTCAACGGAAAACAAAAACTCGAATTAAACAAAAAGAAAGTAACTGGAATGCGAAAACTAAAAAAGAAATTAATTTTTAAAGGAACACATTCCTTAAACAATAAAATGCATTCCTCATCATTAAAAACCTCCCTAAAAATACTAAATAAATACATATACCAACCTTTTAAAAACTGGAGAGACAGGAGTTGATTTGGCAGTTAAAGTTACAATCTTATAAGGCTCTTGGGTTGATTGACAAGGTATCCTTGTCTTGTATTTTAAAATAAAGAAGTCTTTTACAGTGAATTGTTTACAATGCTATACTTTACAAATGATGTTTTTTATAAGTTTTAATGGTTGTGAAAGTAACTGATATATACATACGTATAAACAAAGAAAGTTTTAAGACTATGTATAGACAATTACAAACCATGTTTTATTGTGTTTTAATATATGTGATATGAAAGTAAATGTTAAAGAATTGCCTTTAGAAATAAAGAACTCTTTGGAAATGAAGGACAGTGTGATTTGAAATGCAATGCTTTGGGGTGTCTCTAGCAGGAGATTTATATTTTAGGACTTGTGCTCTCCAAAAGCACTGACAGTGGCCATCAGATTTTCAGCACTGCTAGCTGGTGCGGCCTCTTCCCATGTCATCACAGATGCCTGTAGACAGGAGTTTGCAATGGGTTGATCCAAGATCTTAAAAAAAACTATAAATATTAAAAAAGGGTGGTGTGTACCTTCATCTAGGCACTAAACATATAATGGCAATAATTCAGTCCCTGAATACCTTTCTAAACCTCCGGGGAGACCCATTGTGTCCGGGATAGGTTCCCTAACTGAACGTTTATCGGCCTTTTTAACACATCATTTGAAACCCTTACTCACATTTGTTAGATCCAGATTACGGGACACCACCAATTTTCTCCAAATCATACAGGATACACAATTGGAGCCAGGGTGGTTAATGTGTACATTGGATGTGAAGTCTCTATATACCAGCATACTTCATTGGGCTGGACTTCAGGCTTTACAGTATTGGTTGAATGCTCGGAACTATATCCACCTGGGTTCAACACATTATTGGTATGTATGGCAGAACACGTTCTTAACAAGAATGTTTTCTATTTCCAGGGAGAGTGCTATTGGCAACTACAGGGCACTGCTATGGGGGCATCTTTTGCTCCCATATATGCAGACCTCTTCACGGCCTTTTTCAAAGACTGTATGATCTATGATCCCTTTCTTAATTTATATTTGGTGGAGATTGACATCTGGCGCAGATATTTGGATGATTGCTGGATGGTATGGTGGGTGGATCAGGCATACTTACAAGAGTTTGTAGAATATTTGAATGGAAATGTATGGGGCATAGAGTTTACAGTAACATCAAATCAAGATACTATTGATTTTCTGGATGTCACAGTATATAGGAATGAAGATCATACTTTGAACACTAAGACATATCGGAAATATCCACAGTACAATACTCTGCTCCATGCATCCAGCATGCATCCGCACCACACCATCCGGAATATTCCTAAATCTCAATTTATGCGTATTAAACACATCAGTTCATCAAAACAAGATTTTGAACAAGCCAGATTAGATCTTCACCATAGATTTAAAGACAGGATACAGAGAACTAGACATATTTAGAGCAAGTGAATGGTCCTCCACTCAAGACAGAAACATTTTGTTAGAATACAAAAAACGAACCACTACATTGGAAGAATCCAACATCAGGTCTGTGACTACATATGGAAGGAATCATAAGGTTATTAGGAATATATTGGACACCCATTGGAATATACTTATGGCCAATGAAGAATTAAGAAAACTTTTAGGTTCTAAATGTAAGTTCTCATTCAGACGTGGAAAAAAATTAGGAGGTCTTGTTTCTCACTACAAGCATAAGGGGAGTGGGGGTGCCATATATCAACAAATGACCATGACTCGAGACAAACTTTTAGACACTTTCCCATGTGGTCATTGTAGCTCATGCTCACATGTAAGCAAACTAAAGGTATTTACCAGTGCCAATACTAATAGAGTATATAATTCCAGGGTGTTTGGAAACTGTAATAGTAGTAGTTGGATCATATATCTAGCAACGTGCCAATGTAAAGCCTTTTATGTGGGCCAGACCTCCCGCTCACTTAGAATTAGAATGACTGAACATAAAAGTGACATCCGAAATAAGAAAGAAACCAATGTCTTATACAGACACACTATCAAACACAACAATGCCAACTCTATGTTTATGATTATTGATAAAATTACAGGGGACAGAAGTAACCAACAAGGTTGGCATTCTATCTTAAACCATAAAGAGAAATACTGGATCATTAACCTAGGGGGACTTTTTCCACCAGGTCTTAATGATCACTTGTAAATAGTTATATGACAGTGTGAATATGTAGTTAAATAATTCACTAGCTCGTGGTCAATATGGGCCAGTCTTCTTTATAGGCTCTAATTGGTTTTCAATTAGATAAATATGTATGTGTTCTTTATGATATTGTGGAGCATGTCTTTCATTTGGGTATGTAGCAATTCTAGAATATATGAAATGCTGGAGAATTGGATGAGAGGCTGTCCTTCTATTTTTTGTTTGTATATGATATATATATATATACATTTATACACATATATCTATTAACACATGCTTTGTATTTAATTATTATAATTTAATTTGATGATCCTTTGTAAATAACTTTGATATGGCGTGCTTATTTTGACAGCCCACTAGCTAGTGGTCGCTGTGGGCAGATTTTACTAGTATGGCTCAATATACAGCCCAATATGTATGTTGTTATCTTGATATTATGGAACATGATTTTTAATATCTAATATACGAGGATATTCCACTTGGATATATAGGACTTCTAGATTGAACAATTCAGGAGAAACAGACAGGACGTAGGTCCTTTCAAAATTTCATGTTCACATAGGACATAGTAATATAGATATATATAAATAAATATATACATTCTAATAAATGCTATATATATATATATATATATATATATATATATATATATATATATATATATATATATATATATAAGCAGTATTGACCTTTGGATTTTTCACATGTTAATGTATAATATTTTATTAGCAAAGCATTGTTTAAGATATATAGGATTTGCTACCTAGGTGGGGTTGTACATGACAAATATGATGCATTTGGGCAGATTATTATTTTATTAATTTATATATGTATAACTGAATACATGAGTTTCTTTTTAAATTCATTTTTGTTCCATTATAACATGGGTATTTTTTGCTTTGACATTATTAGTGTATTAAACAATATGTTTGAATTTAACTTTATGTTTAGAAATGACATAATGTACTCTAACCACTAGGTTGGGCTATACCATGTTTTCCATTGGTTGGGGATATGTATAAATACTTTTCACTCATAAGAGAGGGGAAAACTTTACCCACTGATGAAGGCTTGATAGCCGAAACCAGTTTGGAGATATTTACTACAAGAATATGGAATAAATACCATCCATAACTTCATTCAAGATTTCAGTGTCTTTATATTGCTTTTTGCTGGCCGCTAGTGTTTGGATGTTTATGGTTTGGCCGGGCACGCCATACTTGCAAAGCATATAGTTTCAGGAAGAAATGTACCAGAGAGTGAAATAACATCAAATAAAATACTATTACACATGTAATAATTAAAAAAAGCATATACACATGCAGTGGAATACATAACATACAATAAAACATTAGGAAACACCACTGATGTAAAAATAAAAATAAATAAAAAAAGACAAATACGACAATTGGTATCTACAAAGGTAGTTGAAGTGTGGTCTACTACGATAGGAAATAAAAATAAAAAGACACAAGACTAGTGTAAGAGTGGGGAGAGGCCAGGTGTTGAAAGGTTTAGACAGTATGATGAGAGGTCAGGTTAGTAAGAATGGAAAGTATTTGTTAGTATAAATCATACAGGTGAGGTGCATGAATAAACAATGAATAATCTGAAAAAAACAAAAAACAGATGTCTGTGAGACAACCTGGAAACTCCCTGAAGTACTGATAACTACATCTCAGTGGGACAGATACAGAAAGGTAGATTACACTGTATTAAGGGGAAGAAGAAAGGGTGAGCAGCCTAGGAAAGACCTACATGTGGAGAGTCCTAATGTCTGCAATGTTCATTTCAAATGAATCCTGGGATTTCATCCACCTTAGATCAATCCCAATATTTTTCAGTTCAGTCTTACTAGCAACTAACCTGAATTAATTTGTGCTCATTTGTGAACATACACACACACACACACTCACACACACACACACACACACACACACACACACACACACACACACACACACACACGCACACACGCACACACGCACACACGCACACACACACACACACACATACACACACACACACACACACACACACACACACTACTTTTGAATGGAGATAAGTGGGGCTCTACAGTATTGTCTCCCTCCTTTCAAAGGTACACTGCCAGTGGTGAAACAAAACTAACTAAATAAGACCACATCTTACTGCTTAAAATAAGCTAGCCTTAAAATATTTGAGTGGTAGCAATTAGATTTAAGAAGTTGCTACCTTTCAAAAGGTGGATAACACCGAGTTTGTTACACAGATAAAATACATAATCGTATGCTAATGAAGAGAACATCAGCCAAAAACATTTAAAGTTAAATACTAAAACTCTTTAATTGAAATAAGTTCAAATGTTTATTTCCCAAGTAAATATACAGCAAATGAAAGATTTGCACATTCTCTCTCTCTCGCTCTCTCGCTCTCTCTCTCTCTCTCGTTTAAATCCAAAATAGAATACTTAGAGCCCTTACAGGCTTTAGCTCTTTTTCCAGTATAATCTTCCAGAAAGTATTGTTGGGGATATTAACTTCCTTTTTCTCTTATTTTATTAATTAACAATCAGTCATTGCATTTATAAGTCCTCCAAACATGATTTTTTTGTGGCTTTAGTCTAAATGTTGGAAGATGCAGTCTGTTTTTTACAGTTACAAACTCAAGTAGAAGAAGGTATTATTCAGAAAGCCAGAGTCCAAATAAGCAAATTTCATTTGAGTTAGATCATCAGGCGTTTCCAAGCTGCATTAGACATTGCAAAAGTAAGCACATTTGTACACTAAAGATTTAAATTTCATCTTGTAGTACATTTTCACAGTAGAAAAAAATGAAAAAAAAATGAAGAAGCACAGGAATCTGTCTAGTTCCAACTTCACCAACATGAGTGTTGTGCAAAAAACAAAAACAAAAAAAAACAAAACAAAAAAAAAAAAAAAAAGTAGTAGTCTTAAAACTTCGTTGATGAGCTCAGTCTGCTTTTACAGTAGCAAATACTATTATATTCCACTTTACACATTTCTAGTAAACATTATACATTAATTAAAAAGTAAAACAGTGCAACCCTTTTTTCACTTGTATTTTTTAAAACAAACATTTATTTACCCTTTTATAGACACTTTAGCTTTTATGAATTTTTGTTTTGAACATACTTTGTGTGACGTTTTGCATTTTGGATCATTAAGATAGAAGACATGCATTGTAGGTTTTTCTCAAATTAATTCGCAGTCAAATAGGTTTGTTTTGAAAGTTGGAAAAAATCCATTACCAAACACGTTCTTATTTAAGGCAAAGATGCCAAACAGATTATCAGGTTTGGAATGGCTCCCAAAAATATTTTCGTTTGAGAGGAGAATCAGATCTGGAATTTTTATTACATAAAATAGATGCTCAGATTTGCAAAACACTGAAGATTCTATTACACCGAAAAGTCTAGAGACTTCAAGAACTGTGCTTGATTCACTCGGCCACTGAGATGTAGATAAAAATGACCTTGCTGTAGTGTGAATGCTGGAGCTAGACATCTGGTAAATACTCAGACAGAAAAGTCAATAGTAAGGAGGTAAAACTGAAAGTGAGGATCTTCACATAGAACCTCACACTCTATTTGGAATTTATGGTTGAGGATACGGAGGTTTGTATCCCACATCATAAAATGTAGTAAGTATTGTAGAGTCAACATCCTGAACGTTTTTGCCTTTTCAAGGAAATTTAAGATATTCTTTATGAGTGCTTAATATAGATCATACAGGTGAGGATTTCTGTCCAGCATTTGCAGAATTAAAAGAAATAACATATTCAGCCAGTCGTTGGTTGTACTTGGAAAGGGACTTGAAATAGGCTTTGCCTAAAACTCTGTGGAGTAGCATTCTAATAGTATCCTACTTTCCCAAAGGTCTGAATTATGCTAAATCATTGGCTTATAAAAATTAGTTGTGGAAAGTGAGAGACAGAGAAAGAGAGGTAGAAGTCAATGGATGATGGTGTCTGAAATCACTGTAATGCAGGGAAAGCTCTTGTTTTCTGGGAAAAAGACTTTTGCTGCTGAAAGAGTGGCAGTTTAATTTTTCCAACTTGTTGCCAAGTATGGTCTATACAACTTGTATGGTTATGGCCTTGTCTATTTTCTGTATCAAGATCAAAATTTGCTAGTATAGTTTCTGAAGAAACAGGTGGGCAGGTGAATGAAAAATGTGTAGAATTATTGCATAAGTTTTTAGCAATAAATCTTTTTTATTACATATTCACTAACAACAGCACCAGACATGAAACATACAAACATTATTAAGGTGGAATCCAGTCAACAAATTAAAATAATTTCAAAATTACACTTACATTATTGTGGATACAATCTTCTTAACATACAGCTCAAACCATGATCATGATAAATACAAAAAAAGAAAAAAGATCTTGAATACAGTGATTCTAGAGTTAAGCATTGTTCCCACCATCTTTTTAGCACATCCAAATTACTTAGCTAAATCGCCACCCCTATACCAGTCAACACAAACTGAGATAATGCATGTAATACATTTAAATATTTTTTTATAAATATCTGACCATAGACCCTACATTATTATCATATCTATATTAACCATATATTATTAATACCATAATATATAACTTTTAAATCTCTCTCAATGTAGCTGGTGCTTCATAAAACATCCTTCTACTAGCTCACATGAACTACGATTCCTAATCTGTTGCCCTATGACAAGTCAATACTGAAAATCAATACTTTAGTCTCTCACTTTGCTTCCATCTTTATACTTCTGCAATCACTTTCTTCCAATACTTTGCTTAGTAAAGCACCATATATTAAATTACATACATTTCACATTTATTGAACAATTTACATAGACAATACCATCATACCTCTTAAATACATCAAAAATCTGGACAAAAGCCCATGAAAAGTAGGTACATCTGGCCAAAAATCTGGACACTAAGTAGCATAAAATTTACATAGCCAATAACATAACCCCAGCCACTCCAATAGGGTTGTGGGATACTACCACTCAAAAACACAAGATTAAAAAAATGAAGTATCACAATAAAGCAAAATATAACTGGAATAATCATGCTTTATTTTTATTAACATTTGAATTTACACAAAACAAAAATGTAATTTTTTCAAAAAATAAAATCAGATCATCTGTCAAACTTGTATAAAATTGAAATATGATTTTTAATAAAACTTAAAATCATATAAGCTTTAACTACTAAATTTGCATCAAATTGAAATAAACACAAATTAAATAAGCTCTGCTTGCACTGTCTTCTGTATGTTTGTGTCTGGGTTTGCATATGTGCGTGTGTATCTATGTGTGGTTTTTGTGTGCGTGAGTCTGTCAGTTTGTGCCTGTACACTTGTATGTAAGTGTCTGCATGTGTGTGTATGTACATATGTGTCTATCTGTTTAGTATACTTTCTACATATTTCCTTCAAGAAAGGTACATAGTTAAGCAGAAAAAACATGTTTCATGTTGTAGTCTCTCTCGCTAGGTCAGTTCTATGAAAACTATTAAACTCTGTAAGTAGCCATTCTTTGAGAGGCATTGAGCCTGAGAACTGACAGAATGATAAGAAAATCAGTCACTCATGTCAGATGTCATGAGAATCAAAAGAATAAGTAAGAAAAAATGTTTTCAGCCAGAAGTTTCCACTGGCTCTATTTACATGTTAACACGTCCCAAAAAACTGTTGGGAACAACACTGTCCCTTGCTTTGACTTAGCAAAACAATAAACTATTTGTCCACTCTCGGCAGTTGGCACAAATATATCTCACACTAATTTCTGAATGTCTGTAACATTTAACCAATTTCTTTCAAGGCTGCTAACATTAGTCTCACAACATGAGCTAGCTTTGATTTTTTTCTGTTTTCCCCTACATTTAAGACAGTAAATACTTCCAGCCACAGCTATCATCATCATCATCGTCATCATGAATGTATAATGGATATAAACTGTAATTAAAATGTTAATTGGGATACAACAGAAGGGAAATCTGCAGACAAAAAAGTTTAATAATGATACAAAACAGATTCTGAAAAGTATTAATTAACCATGTTCTAAAACAACCATCTTCAAAATTAAAACGCATATGCTGCAACTGAACAGCCAAGCCTGTACTGCTGTACTGGCAAGTGGCAAAATGTTGCTTGTTTACAGAGATAATAACATAATATACAAACATTATTCTGAAATGTTAAGGCATTAAAGAATATTTTTATGTGCTTAGAATGTTATAGGAGATAACAAATTCAGTGCTCCTGTGAATTCAAATTTATAGTTTAGTCTACATGTTTAGGGCAGCCGCGGTGGTGCAGCAGTTAGCGTTACTGCCTCACAGCAAGAGGTTCTTCGGTTTGATCCTTGGCTGGGGTGCCTTCTGTGCGGAGTCTGCATGTCCTCCCTGTGGTCACGTGGGTTTCCTCCGGGTGCTCCAGTTTCCTCCCACATCCCAAAGACATGCTGTAGGTGGATTGGACACTCTAAATTGGCCCTAAGTGTGAGTGTGTGCATGTGTGTGTCTTCTGTGGAAGATTGGGCGCTGGGCTGGCAACTTGACACCATACAAAACTCCACTGTCAATCATGAGCGGACAGATGATCCGCTGTGGTGACCCCTAACTGGGAAAAGTCGAAAGAAGAAGAAGAAGTTTAGTCTATATGTTTGACTTACTATATATATATATATATATATATATATATATATATATATATATATATATATATATATATATATATTTTAATACCGCCTCTCAGCACTTTAAAATATTTCCTTGCAACACACTCAGGGAAACTCTTCTTCTAGCCCAAAGATCCCTGTATATCCAATCCCACAATAGCCATAATATTTTTTTTCTGTTGCTGCCTGGCCTGGGTTATATTTCAGTGTTATTTACTAATTTTACCATCTTCTCATCCTGCTTGTGGTGTGGAGTGGACCGGTATGTTTGCTTCCTGTTGTTTCCTGGTTCAATCATGACAAGTTGGCTTGCATCTGCGAAGGAATCTGTCAAGCTAATTGTTTTTCTTTTATTTCCTGACTGTCAAACTAGACTAGAAGGTCCAGGTGCGGTAAAACTAAAGAGTCCTTCCAATGTGTTTGATGCTATGCCATGTACTCACAATTACACAAAGTTTATTACTTGCGTAACTTGCTTGATAATATCTGCTTTCTTATTGTTTACTTTCCTGATGGCTAGTTGCTGGCTTGCAATACTTTTATGGCTCTGATGTAATCCCATTCATCCTTGCACACCAATGACACACCCCAGGGCATGCTGGCACTGTATGATGATGTAAATAAAAGTGAAAGATAAATCTGAATTTAAATGGGTCATTCGGAAATTCTTGATATCCTCTTATTTTCATACCTAAAATGGAACTTTTCACAAAATTTGGGACAGTTGAGAGGTATGAATACCATCCTTTAAAACACAACATTTTAAAACAAATACAGATACTATCCGGAGTTAATATCCAAACATTCACATACCTCCTTAAGGAAAATTCTCTTAAAATAAAATTCATTCATCCACATCTAAACTCAAATACTCATAAGTAAGATCCAGTCTCTCTCTAATTTCCTGCTTCCTTTAAATCTTGCCAGTCTAACTCATGTTTTATCTTCCTTCAAGAAATACATTGAAAACCTAAAGGAGATGTAGTAATTGATAATAATAATAAAATATGGTTCAGCTGTATAGAATACTAACATCATTCTGCGTTAATAACTATTATTAGGGTTTTTTACATTTCTGAACTAAGAAGTCATATGAGTAAAAGCCTGAATGATTTTTACTTCTACTGCCATGCAACAGTCCCTACAAGCAATAATCCTTAAACCAACACAGGTTTCACAATAACATTTTTAATTTCTATGGCACCATTCTCTTGGAGAATGGTTAAAGCATTTTCATGTACAGACAAAAGACGACATTCGTTATAATCTTAATCTGACTCAGACTGGTCCATATTACAATCAACTAAACAGCTCTATTAATACAGCTTTCTAAGATAACATCTACCAAGGTCTGTCATTTCAGTTTCAATAAATGTCACATAAAATATCTGATTTAATCAACCATTCAAATTACTGCCATTTTGTAAAATCTGAATATATTATCTAGACTGGTATTCAGTTATACCCTTCAAATATTTAACTATTCAAATTCTTCTTTATAAATTCTAATCATTCCATTAATGAATAAAAGAATATATCTACTTCTTAAATTGTAATTAGACCAGTGTAATGTATCCATTTGATTTTTATCTATAATTTAGAGGATTATGATTGGCTTTCTGAGTGTAATCATATTATTATGTGTTTGAGAAATGGATGCCTCAAAATTCATAGGTTCATATGTAAGTAGTAGGCTAGCTGCCCTTGTGGGACATTTTAAGCCAAGCCAGTTTCCTTTTTGGTGCATGAATTAACCTATCCTATTTAGTATTAAATTGTCCTTATCCATACCACGGCCAATAATTATATATTACCCCTAGTGAGAATAACCAGTATCATATCATAGATAACTTGTTGGGAGCCCGTGCATGGGATAAAGCATTTAGGAGCTGCCTCAGTCCATTAGTAATACAGAGGGCAGAACTGTAGTAAATTTTCTGTTTCCCATACAAAGCTCCAAGTTGCACTTGAATATGGACAGGAATAAGCTTTGTTTTTCATAGATGTGAAGTCTGTTCCAGAGCAGCAGTATCCTCTGCAAGATAAATGTTTCCCACCAAATAATTCTGGTGATGTTGCAGAAGATGTTTACATCCCTCGACCAAGTATTTCTGATGTGATTGACTTGCTGATGTGCATAAATCCATCAGTATTGGGTAAGAGGATGCTTTTCCTGTCAGACAAAGGTCATCTCCTAGTATTCAGTAGGATCCTGAGTATAGTAACAGGGCTTTGAGTTAGTCTATGTAAGACGTATTGTTTAGGACTTATATCCTTTTAGTAAAGTAACTCTATGGGCATTCTAGTTGTTGCATGTGTTTGGGCAGATATATGTCAAAGGGGGCATTATACTCAATGAATGGCCTAATGAGGGCTGAGTAAAACAGGACAATGACATCCCTACCTCTAGATAAAATCCCTTTGTTTATAAGCTGTGCACTATAGAAGGACTCTTTTACAACAATGGACACATGTTGACCAAAAGTTAGGTCACTGTCTACATGAGTTCCCAAATCCCAAACAACTAGGTCAACTCTCGGGGGCATATAGTCAATGTGGTAGTTCCTCCGGGTAGATGAATTCCCAAAGGATACGAAAATGCATTGTTTTAGCATTTAGTTTCAGTCCATGATCTTGACAACAGTTATTGATTTTTTTGGGACAAACTTTCCTGCCAGATGAATAAGTCATTTGGGGATTCAATGACTACTCAAGCTTGCAGTCCTCTGCAAACTTAGTCACCCATAGCACTTTGGTACTGGCTTTTATTTCAAAGAAATAGATTCCAAACAGGAGAGGTCCCAACACAGAACCTGGGGGCTCCACTGGTGACTGATCTCTTTGTGCATGTAACAACTTCTGGTTTGATTTTCTGCATCCTATTTGTGAGCCAGCTGACAATATGTTGGATGACATAGTGGTTTATTCCCAGTTTATTTAGCTTTTCTCCTATGCCTGAGTAGGTGATTGTGTCAAAAACTTTGGCCAGGTCAAGGTGTGCAATGCATACCATTTTTTCTTCATTCATTGCTTTTGTGACCATTTCAAAAAAATCCACCAGGTTAAATAAACATGACCTGCTATTGATGAATCCAAACTTGAGACTGGTCCAGTGTTTGGAAGTTCCCTATGTCCTTATTAATTAGTTCCATGCTAAATCTTTCTTTCCATGGCTTTGCATGTGAAGCTGGTCAGACTTATAGGTCTGTAACTGCCTAGTTTTGTAGCAGATCCTCCCTTATGAAAGGGAATGATGGTAGCTACTCTCCATTCGCTTGGTGCAAAACCCATATGGAGGCTGATGTTAAACAGTGTTGTTAGGGGTGTGGCTAAATAATGCTTTGTGCTCTTTAAGATGCATCCAGGGATATTGTCAGGACCCATCAATGCTATATTTTTAGCTTTTGATAACACTTTTAGGATTTGGTCTTGTGTGATAGTTGGAAGTGATTCAGTTTCAGGTATATCTTGAGGGACAGATGGAGAGGGGTAAATCAGAGCTGAATTTATCAACCAGCAGGTTAGTTACATCTTCAGCCTCAGTTTAGGTAACATTATTCATAACCAATTCACTGCATTGCTACATTGTGCTTTTGAGATCATAGGATCATAGGAAGTTACTAGGCTAATGGATCTAGGGTCCTTACAAGCCTAGCCAAGTTTTTATCCTTATTTCCACGATCAGCACCTATTGCCCCTGTTCAAGAGGGACACAGGTGGAACTCCCAGGGTGAATTTACAGTCACCCATCCAATCATCCAGATTGCATTTGAAGACGGCCAGTGAGGTGGTCTGTTTGACATGAAGTGGGAGTCTGTTCCAGAGGTGTGGTAACCTCTGGGAGACAAATCTGTCCCTCCAGCAGGTTTTATTAATGTCACATACCAGTAAACACCTTCTCCAAGCCATTTCTCTTTATCAAATTGTCTTCTAGTGACATGCAAACCAGACACAAAACTGCTAAGGGTACCTTGTTTACCAGAAAAAAGCCTTACAATATTCAATATTCTTTTTCATTTACATGTTTTGTAATAAACGTGTTACTGCATAATGCCTAGGGTCTTAACCCAGTCATTTCCCTATGCAAGCATGAGAAAAAGCACACCGACCTTTCTTTTGCTAAACTCTCTCAACCACATCTTTCCTCTCTCTCCCCCCTTCCCCTCCCCCTTCTTTTTTTTTTACATTGCAATGCCTACATTTCTTAAAACTGAATAAAGAAAAAGATGCTTAACAATTAAGTAACTTTATAAGCACTATTAATATCAGGTCTCTTGCTAAATTAGCACTTAACTAGGTTGTCTTTTATTCAATACTGGAGAGTAATTATGGTGCTTCATACACTACAATA